>NC_133406.1:72751500-73097000 GCF_049350105.2 Macaca mulatta | reverse complement strand
GATTTTTTTTTTTTTAATTTTCAGGCCTGACATCCAGAATAAGATGACTTTTTCATCCAGAATTGTATTCTGGCATAATAGTAGCTGACAGGTGAGAGCAGAAGATACTAGAGAAGTAGTGCTATAGTGGAGTATTATGTAGAAATGCCAGAGAAAAAGTACTTTAGTGGAGTACTATATAGAGATACTAAAGAAGAAGTGCTATAGTGGAGTATTATGCAGAGATACTAGAGAAGAAGTGCTATAGTGGAGTATTATGTAGAGATACTAGCAAAGAAGTGCTATACTACATAGAGGTACTAGAGAAGAAGTGCTATAGTGGAGTACTATATAGAGGTACTAGAGAAGAAGTACTCCAGTGGAGTACTTTAAGAGTAGTGAACAAGATTCACAATCTCCCAGTTTTAAGGAGCTAGTGGTATAAACTGGATATGTAAATAAACAATTACAATAGAATGTGATAAATACACATTGTAAGAAAGTATAATAAATGCACTTGTGAGAAACTCTGAAGCTTACAGGAGCAGCATAAAAGCCAGACTTGAGAGAATCGACAAAGATTTTCTATAAACATGTCATTAGACTGATGTGTTAAAAAATGTCATTAAGTTAATACCTGAAAGAATTACTTGTAGGGAGTCAGACAAGAGGGAGAGTTTTCCTGGCAGAGAAAATAACATGTATGAGGACTTGGAGATGAAAGAGAGATTGGTGGATTTGAGAAAATAAAATGAGTTAATATTGGCTGCGATGTAGATTATAAGGCACAGTGACTTGAATGATCATGTAAAGATGATAGGGAGTCAAATATTACAAAGAATCTGAAGTACTATATTAAGGAGCTGGAATTTTATCCCATGGGTGAGAAGGAGCCATTTTATGATTTTAGGCAGGTAAGTGATATGATTAGTTTTGAATTTTAGAAAATATACGTTTGCTGCTCTGGGGAAGATAAACTGAAGGGGTCCAAGATGAGAATGAAATATGAGAATCAGAGATGAGTCTGATGGAGCAATAGAGGAGAGTCACGGTGATTACTTTAATTAGGGTAGAGTTCATCATTAAAGAGGCAATGAGTGGATTTGAGAAAAACTTAAGATGTAGAATTCCTAGGTATTTTATTCTCTTTGAAGCAATTGTGAATGGAAGTTCATTCATGATTTGGCTCTCTGTTTGTCTGTTACTGATGTATAAGAATGCTTGTGATTTTTGCACATTAATTTTGTATCCTGGACTTTGCTGAAGTTGCTTATCAGCTTAAGGAGATTTTGGGCTGAGACAATGGGGTTTTCTAAATATACAATCATGTCATCTGCAAACAGGGACAATTTGACCTCTTCTTTTCCTAACTGAATACCCTTTATTTCTTTCTCTTGCCTGATTGCGCTAGCCAGAACTTCCAACACTATGTTGAATAGGAGTGGTGAGAGAGGGCATCCCTGTCTTGTGCCAGTTTTCAAAGGGAATTTTTCCAGTTTTTGCCCATTCAGTATGATATTGGCTGTGGGTTTGTCATAAATAGCTCTTATTATTTTGAGGTACGTTCCATCAATACCAAATTTATTGAGCATTTTTAGCATGAAGGGCTGTTGAATTTTGTCAAAAGTCTTTTCTGCATCTATTGAGATAATCATGTGGTTCTTGTCTTTGGTTCTGTTTATATGCTGGATTATGTTTATTGGTTTGCGAAAGTTGAACCAGCCTTGCATCCCAGGGATGAAGCCCACTTGATCATGGTGGATAAGCTTTTTGATGTGCTGCTGAATCCAGTTTGCCAGTATTTTATTGAGGATTTTTGCATCGATGTTTATCAGGGATATTGGTCTAAAATTCTCTTTTTTTGTTGTGTCTCTGCCAGGCTTTGGTATCAGGATGATGTTGGCCTCATAAAATGAGTTAGGGAGGATTCCCTCTTTTTCTATTGATTGGAATAGTTTCAGAAGGAATGGTACCAGCTCCTCCTTGTACCTCTGGTAGAATTCAGCTGTGAATCCATCTGGTCCTGGACTTTTTTTTCGTTGGTAGGCTATTAATTATTGCCTCAATTTCAGAGCCTGCTATTGGTCTATTCAGGGATTCAACTTCTTCCTGGTTTAGTCTTGGAAGAGTGTAAGTGTCCAGGAAATTATCCATTTCTTCTAGATTTTCTAGTTTATTTGCGTAGAGGTGTTTATAGTATTCTCTGATGGTAGTTTGTATTTCTGTGGGGTTGGTGGTGATAACCCCTTTATCATTATTTTATTGCGTCTATTTGATTCTTCTCTCTTTTCTTCTTTATTAGTCTTGCTAGCGATCTGTCAATTTTATTGATCTTTTCAAAAAACCAACTCCTGGATTCATTGATTTTTTGGAGAGTTTTTTGTGTCTCTATCTCCTTCAGTTCTGCTTTGATCTTAGTTATTTCTTGCCTTCTGCTAGCTTTCGAATGTGTTTGCTCTTGCTTCTCTAGTTCTTTTAATTGTGATGTTAGAGTGTGAATTTTAGATCTTTCCTGCTTTCTCTTGTGAGCATTTAGTGCTATAAATTTCCCTCTACACACTGCTTTCAATGTGTCCCAGAGATTCTGGTATGTTGTATCTTTGCTCTCATTGGTTTCAAAGAACATCTTTACTTCTGCCTTCATTTCGTTATGTACCCAGTAGTCATTCAGGAGCAGGTTGTTCAGTTTCCATGTAGTTGAGCGGTTTTGATTGAGTTTCTTAGTCCTGAGTTGTAGTTTGATTGCACTGTGGTCTGAGAGACAGTTTGTTATAATTTCTGTTCTTGTACATTTGCTGAGGAATGCTTTACTTCCAATTATGTGGTCAATTTTGGAATAAGTACGATGTGGTGCCGAGAAGAATGTATATTCTGTTGATTTGGGGTGGAGAGTTCTATAGATGTCTATTAGGTCTGCTTGCTGCAGAGATGAGTTCAATTCCTGGATATCCTTGTTAACTTTCTGTCTCGTTGATCTGTCTAATGTTGACAGTGGAGTGTTGAAGTCTCCCATTATTATTGTATGGGAGTCTAAGTCTCTTTGTAAGTCTCCAAGGACTTGCTTTATGAATCTGGGTGCTCCTGTATTGGGTGCATATATATTTAGGATAGTTAGCTCTTCCTGTTGAATTGATCCTTTTACCATTATGTAATGGCCTTCTTTGTCTCTTTTTATGTAAAGGACCTCTTCAAGGAGAACTACAAACCACTGCTCAGTGAAATAAAAGAGGACACAAACAAATGGAAGAACATACCATGCTCATGGATAGGAAGAATCAATATCATGAAAATGGCCATACTGCCCAAGGTTATTTATAGATTCAATGCCATCCCCATCAAGCTACCAACGAGTTTCTTCACAGAATTGGAAAAAACTTCTTTAAAGTTCATATGGAACCAAAAAAGAGCCCGCATCTCCAAGACAATCCTAAGTCAAAAGAACAAAGCTGGAGGCATCACACTACCTGACTTCAAACTATACTACAAGGCTACAGTAACCAAAACAGCATGGTACTGGTACCAAAACAGAGATATAGAGCAATGGAACAGAACAGAGTCCTCAGAAATAATACCACACATCTACAGCCATCTGATCTTTGACAAACCTGAGAGAAACAAGAAATGGGGAAAGGATTCCCTATTTAATAAATGGTGCTGGGAAAATTGGCTAGCCATAAGTAGAAAGCTGAAACTGGATCCTTTCCTTACTCCTTATACGAAAATTAATTCAAGATGGATTAGAGACTTAAATGTTAGGCCTAATACCATAAAAACCCTAGAGGAAAACCTAGGTAGTACCATTCAGGACATAGGCATGGGCAAAGACTTCATGTCTAAAACACCAAAAGCAACGGCAGCAAAAGCCAAAATTGACAAATGGGATCTCATTAAACTAAAGAGCTTCTGCACAGCAAAAGAAACTACCATCAGAGTGAACAGGCAACCTACAGAATGGGAGAAAATGTTTGCAATCTACTCATCTGACAAAGGGCTAATATCCAGAACCTACAAAGAACTCAAACAAATTTACAAGAAAAAAACAAACAACCCCATCAAAAAGTGGGCAAAGGATATGAACAGACTTTTCTCAAAAGAAGACATTCATACAGCCAACAGACACATGAAAAAATGCTCATCATCACTGGCCATCAGAGAAATGCAAATCAAAACCACAATGAGATACCATCTCACACCAGTTAGAATGGCAATCATTAAAAAGTCAGGAAACAACAGGTGCTGGAGAGGATGTGGAGAAATAGGAACACTTTTACACTGTTGGTGGGATTGTAAACTAGTTCAACCATTATGGAAAACAGTATGGCGATTCCTCAAGGATCTAGAACTAGATGTACCATATGACCCAGCCATCCCATTACTGGGTATATACCCAAAGGATTATAAATCATGCTGCTATAAAGACACATGCACACGTATGTTTATTGCGGCACTATTCACAATAGCAAAGACTTGGAATCAACCCAAATGTCCATCAGTGACAGACTGGATTAAGGAAATGTGGCACATATACACCATGGAATACTATGCAGCCATAAAAAAGGATGAGTTTGTGTCCTTTGTAGGGACATGGATGCAGCTGGAAACCATCATTCTTAGCAAACTATCACAAGAACAGAAAACCAAACACCGCATGTTCTCACTCATAGGTGGGAACTGAACAATGAGATCACTTGGACTCGGGAAGGGGAACATCACACACCGGGGCCTATCATGGGGAGGGGGAAGGGAGGAGGGATTGCATTGGGAGTTATACCTGATGTAAATGACGAGTTGATGGGTGCTGACGAGTTGATGGGTGCAGCACATGAACATGGCACAAGTATACATATGTAACAAACCTGCACGTTATGCACATATACCCTAGAACTTAAAGTATAAAAAAAAAAAAAAAAGATGTAGAATTAACTGAACTTGTATGTAGGCAGTGAGGCATAAAATTCAGAGATGGGGAAGATTAACTTTAGATAGAAAGACAAGCAAGTGTAATGTAAAACACAGAATGGATATGGATTGAAGTAACTTTGAAAGTAATTGGCCTAATATCCAGAATTTACAAGGAACTTACACATATTTACAAGAAAAAACAAACAATCCCATCAAAAAGTGGGCAAAGGATACAACCAGACACTTCTCAAAAGAAGACATTTACACAGCCATCACACATGAATAAAAGCTCAACATCACTGATCATCAGAGAAATGCAAGTCAAAACCACAATGAAATACCATCTCACACCAGTCAGAATGGTGATTGTTAAAAAGCCAGGAAAAATAGAGGCTGGTGTGGCTGTCGAGAGATAGGAACACTTTTACACTGTTGGTGGGAATGTAAATTAGTTCAACCATTGTGGAAGACAGTGTGGCGATTCCTCAAGGATCTAGAACCAGAAATACCATTTGACCCAGCAACCCCTTTACTGGGCATATACCCAAATAAATATAAATCATTCTACTATAAAGACGCATGTACATTTATGTTTATTGCAGCACTATTCACAATAGCAAAGACATGGAACCAACCCAAATGCCCATCAGTGATAGGCTGGATAAAGACAATGTGGTACATATACACCATGGAATACTATGCAGCCATATAAAGGAATGAGATTATGTTCTTTTCAGGGACATGGATGAAGCTGGAAGTCATCATCCTCAGCAAACTAATGCAGGAACAGAAAACCAAACACCGCATGTTCTCACTCATAAGTGGGAGTTGAACATTGAGTACACATGGACACAGAGAGGGGAACAGCACACACCATGGCCTGTTGGAGTGTGAGTGGGGAGGGAAGGGAAGTTAGAGGATGGGTCAATAGGTGCAGCAAACCACCATGACACACGTATACCTATGTAACAAACCTGTAAATTCTGCACACGTATCCTGCTTTTTCCTTTTTTTTTTTTTTTTTTTTTAGAAAAAATAAAGAAAGTAATTGGAAGCTGGGTATGTTCCCGTCTATAGACTTCTGTTTTCTCTGGAAAGTAGGAGATAAAGCTATTGGCTGAGAGTGAGGGAAAAATGGTCAGATCTAGGGCTTGAGCTAGATAGAGAAAATTGAAAGTAGTGAAGAATGAGAGAATTGAAAGCTGAAAAGTTAAACAGAAAATTTCAAGGAATACTTGAAGGTCCAGTTTAGACTGTATATCATTAATCTGTGATAGTACCTGTGTGTGTGTGTGGAGGGGGGAGTGTGTAGTAGTAGTAGTGGTGGTAGTAGTAGTCACCGTATTTAACTACATAGGTTTGGAAAAGGCAGATACTTTGATTTACTTAGATTTTAGAGTTTGCTCTACAGAAGAATACTTGATCAAGAGATTTGAGTATTAATAAGAGATTTGTATAATGATGAACTAACTAGTACAAACTAAGCAAGACAGAAAATGAAGACAAGAAGAGAAAGACGGGTCTAATGACTGCAGATATCTGTGCAAAGCCTAAAATATGTAAGTGAAATGAAAGAAGCACAGAAATGTAATAAAAAAATGAAGGGTTTCTAAAGAAGATTGTAGAAATGGAAAGCTCTAGTTGATGAATAAGTCCAGAGCATAGCCCATAAATTTCTGTGTATGTCTAATGAAGAGGTAAAGGTCCCTGGAAATATAAAAGTGAATAAACTTGGAGGCTGGAGTACTGGATGGATCAAGAGGGGAGTTTAAAATCACTGGAATTGTGGTAAGACTTGGGGATGGAGAAGAAAATCTTGAGTCAAATAGTAAAGACTTGGTATAGAAAAAGGAGCTGATAGATGAAACAAAAATGAGACATTGAGGATTGTGTACAGAAGTAACATGAATTTTAAGGTTTAAGAAAACCTTTGGATGGAAAAATAGTGTTCTGAAAAGGGCAATAGAGAATAAGAAGAACATGAGTATATGATAAAAGAGTATCCTAAAATTTCTAGGTAACAAACTTACTGCATTGACAATGCACAAAAAAACTATTTCACTGATATTGTTTTCCAGTTTATCACTACATACATTTATGTATGTGGAATTATACATAGATCCATGTGTTTTTGTTGAAGGTTTTATAAATTGTATACTTTTATAAGTGGAATGCCACATATCAGTAATAGGATGCCAAAAATGCACATTCTGTCGTAACTCTTGAAGTTTAAATAATGTTTCATTTCCTAGCTACCCTGTTGGCCATTGCAATTTCCTCTTGGTCGCAAATCAGTCTGCGCTGTCACTATGGTTCTGGGAAGAAGACTAAAGCCAACAGCTCTGAAAAGTTGTTTTGAATAAGATAGGCTTCAAAAAGGTGATCTTGCAGTGTTTATTATTTCAAATCATTTGAAGAGTTTTTGTTGTCCTGTTTATTATGCTAAGTTAATTGTTTCTATGATAAAGAGATCTCCCAAAGGAAATATGTTCTTGTCTACATAAACTTAATGAAGTTCAAACTGTACATTTTGACCTCACTTCACAGGTTTTGAATAACCTCAAGTCTCAAAGCAAATTTTTATTTCCAAATAAGTGAGAGAAAGTCACAGATGACAGATCAGTTCCCATACCTGCAGAGTCTACCAATTAAATAGATGTTTCTTGGCAATATTTTAACCTGCTATTAATCATTCTGGTTTAATTTGAATTCATCTAATTTGATGCTCTCATTTCCTGAAATAAAATTGTAGTGAAAAGGAAAATAATCCCTCTTATTTTCCATACTTTTAGGCCCCCATCTCTGTCAATTCTTTATGGTTACTTGCCAAAATGGACTCCAGTCAACCATGTTATCGTGTCTTAAACATGCTGCTCTTCTCCCTCAATCTTCTCCACAAATTCTTTCTATTTCTTCTTCAAAAGCCTCACTTCATTTGGTGTCACCCCATGGGAAATCTTGAGTAGATTAACTTCACCTAACTGTATGCATGCTTCTGATTTCTAATGCTTTAGTAATATTTGTAATTCCTGTCTTAGTGGAAAGGATATATGTCTTTCATCTCCGTATCCCCAACTCCCAGCACTGTACCTGACACATAGTGGACAGTCACACCAAAATTGCACCTTTACACCATTGGTCTTTGGGTCATATTTTTGTCCTTCTCTGAATTCACTCTGGCAAGCTGCATAAGTTACTATAGTTTAAATAGGACCAGGTATAGCAGCATAGGATCCCTTTGGCAAACTATGGATAGCCACTTCTACAGCTGTCCAAAATTATTCTAATGCTCTTAGATTCAGGTATTACATGCTTAAGTGTCTAGGAGTCTCTCTAAACAGAAAAAGTCTGACTTGGGTTTTCTCACAGAATCAAGTTAGAATTCTGAAAGTTAGGCTTAAATTTCAATAAATAAGCCAAAAGTAGGCCAGTTTCTTTCAAAGCCTAAGTTCTTTAAAGGTCTGTGTCAAGTCTGTAAAACTGACACTGCCTAGTACTTTGGAAATACACATAGAAAGAGGTATTAAATATGTTTTAATAATAATTTTTATATAATGACATAAAGATTAAAATATTAAAGATAACTGTAATAATCAAAAGAATGGCACAGCTCCAAAGTAGAGGCAATGCTTATAGTGAAAACAACACTGCATTAAACATGACAGGACTCAGATTCTAATATATCACAGCTGGGTGGCCCTGAGCGATTTGCTTAATTTTTTTGAGCCAGACTTCTCTTATTTGTCAAACGAGATGGTTTGAGATATTGAAGGATAGTCTTTAAGATTCTTACAGCTTTTCTAAGCTGTGATATTTTACAGCATTTTAGAAAAGTATAGAGAACAGTATGATATAATAATGGCTATTAGAATACAATGAATATATCAGAGCTACTTCCCTAAAGAGAAGAATATTCATTATTAATTTCATGAAGGCTATTGAAAGAGTGTTCCAAAATGCCTAGGAAACTGAACATACAGTAAATGTCTGTATAGTTTATAAAGGTTGGAAAGTATCTTAGAGTTATCTTTTAAACATTTGGTTTTGCAGTGGAGGAATGTGAGGTTAGAGAAGTTAATTTACTTGCTTAATTTCACACTCAGCAAGCAAATTGTGAAAATTACACCAGGATTCAAGTAGGTGGTTAACAACAAGGTAAGTAGTTATTCTATTTTGCCAGTCATTTGCATCAAAGAGAAAAAGTGAGGTTTGGGCAACATCACCAACAGCTAATATTCAGTGTGATAAAAAGAAAATTACTTGCAACAAATATTGTTAATATCTTCAATACGTAGAGTTCTTACAAATCAATAAAAACTTAACCAGGCCAGGTGTGGTGGCTCAAGCTTGTGATCCCAGGACTTTGGGAGGCCAAGGTTGTGAGGACTTCTTTTGCCCAGGAGTTTGAGACCAACCGGAGCAACATAGGTTGACCCTGTCTCTAGAAAAAGATGCAAAAATTAGTTGGGTGTTGTGCATTCTTGTGGCCCCAGCTATTCGGGAGCTTATTGCAGGAGGATTGATAGAACCTGGAAGTAGAAGCTACAGTGAACTGCAATGACACCCCTGCACTCCATCTTTTGGTGACACAGAGATACCCTGTCTCAAAAATAAAATGATAATAAAATAATTTTTACAATATAAAAGTAATGATCATACAAGTCACAGAAATGGTTAGAAATTCTGATTAATTTGAAATTTTATTTGCTAATTTGTAAGGAACTGCAAATAAAAACAAACCAAATGAATTCCTTGGTCAGAATCAATGCTGTATGGAAAAACATGATGTCATGTAAGTTAGATATTTTGTAAGCCTACAAATGAGGTTTGGGCATAAGTAGTATGGACAGGGAAGACAAATAAATATCAAAAGTGTTTACTCCAATTAGTAGAATTTTTTGCCCTTTTATAAGGGGAATGTTCTAATTTAATCAACCTGTCACATGGTTGCTCGATGACCTCTCTCCTGCCCATCTCCCACTCCCTGAAAAATCATGGGGCTTTGTTGTCAAAAGTTCAAATATGTTGTGATGTCTGTAGCAGATTAATCATGAATCCACTGAGCAAAAATGGAGAAGGCTGGGAAATCAACCATGTGACAGGTTGATTAAATTAGAACACTCCTACCATAAAAGGACAATTTCTTCTAATTGGACTCAACACTTTGGATATGTATTTGTTTTCTCTGTCTGTACTATTTATGCCAAAACCTCATTTTCAATCTTACAAAATAACTATTTAGGCTGGTGCAAAAGTAATTGCAGTTTTTGCCATTAAAAAGTAATGTCAAAAACCGCAATTACTTTTGCACCAATCCAATAATTCACCATCATGGTTTTCCACACATAATTGATGCTGACCAAGGAACACATTTGGTTTGTTTTTATTTGAATTTCTAATTGACATATACGTGACAAGTCCTTTTGCCCACTTGATTACTGAAAACACTCTCTGCTGAATATGCCTGTCCTTTAATTTTGTTCCTGTTCTGAAAGGTCCATCCATATAACTCTTCCAGACACTTCTTTTCCTTCCATTTGCCAATCTTGTTTCTTCCAGGACATTGGTCATACAGTCAGTCAAATGAAATGGTTTATCTTAAATCAATATCATCTCCCATCTATGATCATTTTTCTTTTCATAAGGTAAAATGAACAACCAGGCCTATCACTCAAAGTTCTGTCTACTGTAAGGGTTTTCCTTCACTACATTTCTTCAAGGATAAACCTGAGATAGCTTATAATGCTGCAGTTATCTATTTTGGATGGTGCTAATATATTGTGCAAAAGTATGCGCAAATCTGACCAAAGTTTTTCTTAATTAGTCAACTGGTCATAGGGAACTTTAGCATATGAGTTGGAAACGAGGCAATGCACCAAAAGTACAAACTACAGTAATTTAAGCCCGTTGTCCATTGAAGTCACTTAAACATTTTACCCATTAAAATGCAGTCTCATATGTATTATTTCCATTTGATGATTGTATGTTTTTGTATATTCCCAACTTCATGGCTTTCTGGGTCAGACAATACTTCAGTCAACTTCGCAGCCTATAATAAAGGATTTAATCTACTAGATCTCAGTAGCAATAAAGAGGCTATTTCTCAAAAAGAGAATAGTTATTAACAAGAAAACAACATGGCTTATTCCAAAATTTCAAGGGTCCGTGATATGACTTACATATAGGACTTGCCAAATATCCTTATATCATGACTCTCTGCTACAAAAAATGTAAGTACCAATGGATTTGCTAGGTTATAATGTCTAACAGCAGAGCAGCTTGAGTGGCAGTTTGGATCAGCTGTAGAGGTTCTGTTGCCCTGTGACCCACTCAAAATTGGTGGTAAACTGGTTAGAGCAGAACACAAAGCTGAGTTAAATGTTTCTTTTGGCATCCAAAAAAATTCACGTAGGAAGTTAGCAGTAGGAAGTTCTAGATGTAGCAGTTTGTTCTTAGCCTTAGAAGACATATCTAATATATTCCAGACCACTGGACTGCTAGAAATGGTAAATCACTGCATTTTTGTGGGTTTTATTTTTCTTCATCTTGCTACATTGTGCTAATCAGGTCCTATCAGCATGCTATTATCAACATATTGGATAAACACAAGTCCTATGAAATGACATTGTAGGTAGTCCTCAAGACTGCAAACATGTGGCGTGTAAAGCAATTCTATCTTTACTATGAGGGTTAAACAGACAAAAATAATGAAAACTATAGATACAGTAAAATGTTAAGAGATACAAATTGCTCCCCAAAGGCCGTAGTTTTACATTAAAAGCATAAAAGGTGCTGTAAGAGGAGAGAGTAAAAGTGTAGAGCTAAGTTATCAGAATAAAATAGCCAGTTTTAAATTTAAGACTTTTTATATAAACATCATGGTAAATACAAAGAAAAAAATCTAAAATAGAGGCACAAAATATATACTTTAAAAAAAAAGTATTCAAAAGATGTAACAACAGAAGATTATTAAAGAACAAAGGAAGGCTGTAGGAAAGAAAACAGAACCAAAAGATTTACAAAACAACCAGAAAACAAACTACCAAATGGCAGTAGCAAGTCCTTACCTATCAACAATTACCTTGAATGTAAATGGATTAAATTCTCCAATCAAAAGTTATAGAATGGCTGAATGCATTTTTTAAAAACTCAAGATCCAACCATATGCTGCACACAGGAGACTTGCTTCACTAGTAAGGACACTGATTGAAAGTGAAGGGATGGAAAAATATATTCAATATCAATGGTAACCAAAAGAAAGCATGGATAACCATACTTATATCAAACAAAATAGACTTTAAACGAGAAACTATAAAAAGAGACATTGAAGGCAATTATACAATGATAAAGGTGTCAATTTATCAAGAAGACATAACAATTTTAAATACATACGCACCAAACATTGGAACACCTAAATACATAAAGCAATTATTAAATGATCTGAAATGAGAGACAGACTACAATATAATAATAACAGTAGTAGGGAACCTCAGTACTCCACTTTCAACAATGGACATATTATCTAGACAGAAAATCAATTAGAAAACACTGGATTTGAATTACGCTTTAGACCTAATGGACCTAACAGACAATACAGAACATTCCATCCAACAACAGAATACACTTTCTTCTCAAGCACACATAGAGCATTCTCCAGGATAGATCACGTGTTAGACTACAAAACAAGTCAACAAATTAAATAGGTTTGAAATAATATCGAGTATCTTTCTAATCCCAGTGACATGAAATTAGAAATCAATAACAGGAGAAATTTTGAAAAATTTTCAAATATGTAGAAATTAAACAGTATGCTTCCAAACAATGGGTCACAGGAGAAACAAAAAAAAATTAAAAATACCTTGAGACAAACAAAACTGGAAACACATCATACCAAAATTTACAGAATATAGCAAAAGCAGCCCCAAATGGGGAATTTATAGCAATAGATGCCTGTATCAAAAAATAAGACAAGATCTCGAATAATCTCATTACACCTCAAGGAACCAGAAAAAGAACAAACTAAGCCTAAAGACAGTAGAAGGAAGATAAGAATAAAAACAGATCAAGAATAAATAAAATAGGAGAAAGAGAAACAATAGGAAAATTCAATGAAACTAAGAGTTGGTTTTATAAAAAGATGAAATAAACTCTTAGCTAGATTAGGAAAAAGAGAGATTCAAATAAATAAATCAGAAATGGAAGTGAAGACATTACAACTGATACCACAGAAATATAAAGGATAGCAAACTGCTATAAACAATTATATGCTAAAATATGAATAAACTATAAGAAAAGATAAGTTCTTAGACACGCAACCTACTAAAACGGAGACATAAAGATACAGAACACCTAAACATACCAATAAGAGGTAAGAAGATTGAATTAGTAATAAATAGCCTTCCATAAAATATCCCAGAACCAAATGGCTTCATAGCTCAATTTCATGAAACGTTTAAATAAAAACTAATACCAATCCTTCTCAACTTCTTCCATAAAATTGAAGAAGAGGGAACACTTTCAAACTTATTTTATGAGACAAGCATTACCCTAATATAAAAGCCAAACCAGGAAATTGACAAAAAAAGAAAACTGCAGGGCTATATATCCCTGATAATCATAGATGCAAAAATCCTTAAAACCTAGAAAAACTGATTCAACTATACCAAAAGTATTTCACCATAATCAAGCAGGAGGTAGCCATGTGTTGCAATATATGGATAGTTTATGATTTACCAAATAAACAAAATGAATAATAAAAACTATTGATCATCCGAATAGATGCAGAAAAAACACTTGACAAAATTGAACATATTTTAATGTTAGAAACTCTCAACAGAATAGGTATAGAGGGAATGTACCTCAACATGATAAAAGCCATATATGATAAACTCATAGCTAACATTATACTCAACTGTGAAAAGCTGAAAGCCTTTCTTCTAAGATCAGAAACAAGACAAGAATGCCCACTCTCACCACTTCTTCTCAACGTAGTTATGGAAGTTCTACCCAGAGCAATCAGGCAAGATAAAGAAATAAAAGGCATCTAATGTTTGAAAGGGAAGTAGTAAAATTGTCTGTGGTTGCTGACAATATGACCTTATATATAGAAAATCATAAAGAGTTCACGAAAAAGCTTTTAGAACCGATAAGCAAATTCAGTAAAGTTGCAGCATACAAAAATCAACATAAAAAATCAGTGACATTTCTATACACTAATAATGAGTTATCTAAAAAAGGAAAACATTAAGAAAATTATCCTACTTACAATTGCAACAGCAAAAATACCCAGGTACAAAATTAACTAAGGAAGTGAATGATTTGTATTCTGAAAACTATAAAACACTAATGAAAGAAATTGAAGAGGACACTAACAGAAAGATATCTCATGTTTATGGATTGGAAGAATTAATACTGCTAAAAATTCTATATTGCCCAAAGCAATCTACAGATTCAGTGCAATCCCTGCCAAAATTTCAATGTTGCTTTCCACAGAAATTTAAAAAAAATCAAGTTCTAATGCAACCACAAAAGACCATGAATAGCCAAAACACTCTTGAGCAAAAAGAACAAAGCTGGAGTCATCATACTATCTGACTTAGAAGACTTACAACTGCATTATAATGCAATTGTAATCAAAACGGTATGATACTGGCATGGAATCAAGTTCACAGACCAATGGAATAGGATTGAAAGTCTAGAAATAAATCCATGCATTTGTAGCCAAATGATTTTTGACAAAATCTCCAAGAACACACAATAAGGAAAGGACTGTTGATTTAGTAAATTGTGCTGAGAAAACTGGCTATCTACATTCAGAATAATGAAATTAGAACTTTATATCATACAATGCACAAAAGATCCACTCATAATGGATTAAAGATTTAAACACAAAACCTGAAACTATAATACACTAGAAGAAAACATAGGAGAAATGTTCTATAATGTTGATCTAGGCAATGATTTTTTGGATATGGCCTCAAAAGTTTAGGCAACAAAGGCAAAAACAGACAGTGATTACATCAAACTAAAAAGCTTATGGACAGTACAATAAGAAATTAAGGAAGTGAAGAGAAAACCCACAGAGTTGGAAAAAATATTTGCAAACCATACATCTGATAAGGAGGGGTGAATATCCAAAATACATAGAAAACTCAAACCACTCAATAGCAAGGAAAGAAATAACCCAATTAAATAATGGGCAAAGGACCTGGACAGATACGCCTCAAAAGAAGACATACAAATGACTAACAGGTTCATGAAAAAATGTGCAGCATCACTTATCATTAAAGAAACACAAATTAAAACAACGAGATATTATCTTATACCTGTCAGAATGGGTTTTATTTTTTAAAAAATGTGTTGGCAAGAACACGGAGAAAAGGAAACCCTTCTACTCTGTTGATGGGAATATAAAATTAGTATAACCATTATAGAAAATGCTATCAATGTTCCTCAAAAGACCAAAAATAAAACTAACATATGATTCAGCAATTCCAATTCTGGGAACATATCAAGATGAATTGAAATTAATATGTGGAAAGGATATCTGCATTCCCATGTTTATTGCAGCATTATTTACAATAGCTAAGATATGGGATAAAACTAAGTGTCTATCATGGATGAACCAATAAAGAAAATGTGGTAATATATACACAATGGAATACTATTCAGCCTTTACAAAGCATAAAATTTTGTTATTTGGTAGAACATGGATGGGTCTAGAGGAAACTATGCTAAGTGAAATAATCCAGGAACAGAAAGAGAAATAGCTACAATCTCACTTACCTGTGGAATCTTTTAAAAAGTTGAATTCATGAAAGTAGAGAGTAAAATGATTGTTACTAGAGGGTATGGGGTGGAGAGTGAAGGAATGGAGAGTTACTGACCAAAGGGTACAAGTTTATAGCTAGACAGAAGGAATAAAATTTTGTCATCTGTTGCACAGTAGAGTGACTATAGTCAATAATAGTGCACTGTAAATTTCAAAATAACCGAGAGTAAATTTCAAATGCACCACTACAAAAAAATCAAGTGAGGTGACATATACATTGATTAGCTTGATTTAATTACCTCACATTGTATACAGATATCAAAACATCACACTGCACTTAATTACTGTAATATACTTATGATTTGTCAATTAAAACTAATATAACTAACAAATATAACTCCCACTTTTCCAATAAAAATAAATGAACTCCATCAATTCTTCCTCATCAGGTGTGCACATGTTGCCATTTGCATCAAGAGTCTTACAACTTTCACTTGCTTTTCATGGCATGCTTCCATAGGAGAGACCACAATTGAGAACTGCCCAGTTGAGCTAAGCCAAGCCACAGAACAATAAAATACAATAAATTACTGTCAAGTTTGGGGTGGTTTGTTACACAGCAACAGATAACTAAAACAATGGCAATACTAACAAAGACCATGTATATTCAACTATGGCAGGGCACTAGAGAGTTGACTTATAATGAAAATGTATTGCTGTTCTGCTAAGTAAATAAAAAACATTTTTAGTGATCTTTCTAACAAATACAGGGGAAAAAGTCATCTGTCAGACCAGTAGCTACATACCAGAGACTATGTCCTGTGTTAATTTGCTCCAGTTTAGAAATCACATTTGAACTTGAACATAGTTGTAATTAGAATCACAACTAATGAAGATTATGATAACTTGCTGTTATTCTCCAATGACAGTAAACTTGTGTGCTACACAGGCAAAATAGGTTGGTTAGTTGAATGGGCATACAATATAGATCACTGCTTCTACAGTCTTTCAGCTTTTGCTGGTGGCACTTATATCTGAGATCCCTTAAAGAAAGTAATATTGTTTTTGTTTACTCTTTTGGCAGGAAGAAGTAGTTTTCCATTTTCCCACATGGCCTTTCCTGCTGTAAAACTTTCACTCCATAGCTAGCAGAACCAATATGGAAACCCTGCCAATCACTGAGTAGTTCTGTTACAAGTAAGCATTCTAGAACTGAAGAAATTACCAGAAGTTTGTTTGGGTAAACACTGGACCCACTGTAAGATGGACATAAGCCTAGCTTTGGGGTTCTCAGGGGTCAAGTCAAGTGACAGCCAGTTCCTGTGAACTCCTGGACATTCTTAATATACCTTTTGTTTCCAAAAGCACAGTCACCCTGGTAAGGGGAAGCAAGATCTTTCAGAGTGGAATATTTATAGTATAAATGTTTGGCAGTGTAGCGGGGCACTTCTTCAAGTGGATATATAATTTTCTTAATTCAAGGGGTGCTGAGTTTGGGAACTACCTGAAGCCTGGGCACTGGCTAAAAAGTATGCCTCACTATATCTGTAGCTCAAATCATCAGACCCAGAGATTTGTTTTTGTTTGGTTTTACTTGCACACATCAAGCATGCCTTGAATAAGCCACTCATTTATTTCAGTCACAGGGACACCACTGTCAATTAGGCACTGCCAAATGTCAAATTACTCTGATTACTGCTTTTCTGCAGTACAACGAAGAGGTTCCAACATATCAACTTAGTTTAATGTAGGCCATCTTTAAGTGAAGGTTTTAGTCAACCAACCAAATGAAATTCTAGAATCCACCCCCTACTTACTTGAGCCAATGCATTAAATCCAGAATTTTTGATAGTGCACTCATATCAGTAGAATTAGCCTATCTGAATATTACATTCATTTCATCTCAGTTGAATACCCAGACAAATTTTCTGTGTTTTTGTTCATAGAAATTGGCACCATTTTGCAACTTTGTGTTTTCTTCCAGGTCACACTTTGTACCTATTCCTCTAGAAACTGTGGGGATTTGAATCTAGTTATTAGTCATAAAAGCAATGACAAGTAGTCCAAGTAGACACCCTACAAGGCATCTTTTTCAGGGTAGGTCATTAAATGTTTGTTTTTTCTGTTTCTTTTTACAGAAAAATGGATCATCATTAGAAGAGGAAGTGCTGTTTTACAAGCCATGGAGGTTTACTAGAAGTTGGAGGTTAAAATTGCTCAGTACAATTGGAATCTACCCAAATATCCCATCTCAGTTTTCAGGGTCTCATTGTTAATCAACACCTAAACTTTAACAAAAGCAACTCTTCAAAGGTTTAAATTTTTTTTTTTTTTTTTTTTTTTTTTTTTTTTTTTTTGAGACGGAGTGTCACTCTGTCCCCCTTGCTGGAGTGCAGTGGCCGGATCTCAGCTCACTGCAAGCTCCGCCTCCTGGGTTCAGGCCATTCTCCTGCCTCAGCCTCCCGAGTAGCTGGGACTACAGGCGCCCGCCACCTCGCCCGGCTAGTTTTTTTGTATTTTTTAGTAGAGACGGGGTTTCACTGTGTTAGCCAGGATGGTCTCGATCTCCTGACCTCGTGATCCACCCGTCTCGGCCTCCCAAAGTGCTGGGATTACAGGCTTGAGCCACCGCGCCCGGCCAAAGGTTTAAATTTTAATTTGTATTATAATTCAACCAATTGCAGGATTAGATTTTGAGTTCAGTTTTCAGAAATTTTAACCTGCAGATACAAAATATACGGGATTATTTCTGGGTGTGCACAGACGTCCTATGGAACATGAGCTCATCTTTTTCTTTCTTTCAGTTCTCCAGCACAGACAGGGATAGCTACCTGACTCCACAACCTTATGTTGTTTTTTTCCCACTCTAATGTTCCATTGCACCAGGAACTTGGCCACTCAACCTTAATAATACCATCATGCATAACTTCAAGTGATTACATATCATAATTTAAGTAACTGATTTGTCACTACAATGAATAGACAACTGGTGTCCCATTTGTCATTACCAGTGGGGTCATTAGTGTCTTTAAATCTGATCATAGCAAAAAATGAATCTATATCTCCTCATCTTTTAGATTTTGACATCTTCGAACAGCTATTGATGCTAAAAACAGTATCACTCTAGATTTAGCCAAGAGACAGCAATAATATAAGTATTACAAGAATAAGGGGTTTAATTAAGAAGGAGGAGTTACAAAAATGTGAGAATAGTGCAACTGAAGTTTGGAAGAGGATCGGAGAAAGTCACCAGTTGCTACAGCCTGCAACACTGGAGCAGATGGAAAAGCCGGAACATGTGGGGGAAGTCTGAGAAATCGTGAGTATCTAGCCACCAAAGTAGGGCTAGGAAGTGAGAGAGAAGAGTGGGCAGTAGAGAGGCCTGTGAACCTGGCACATTGTCTGTTTTCCTGTCTAATGTCATCATGAGAGATCACCTCAGTCTCCTAAGAATAATAACTTCCCATCTCTCCTGAATTCTAAATCTTAAATTAGATTTTCCCATTGGTAAACTCTAAATAAGAACTATTCAAAGAAGGTGATTTTGGACAACATAAGTCCAAGCCACAGCTAGAAGTGGAGGTGCCATTGTTAAGTGTCCCTTAAATGATCTTAAGTAGGAGGCTCATATTTTCTTGTGGAAATGTATCAAAGTCTGTAGTCTTCTCTTCACAGACATCTTCCAATTCAGAATCCAATCTTTCCCAGCAGCTGGTACAGGAATCCTGATCATGGGAGCTTGACCAGAATTCCTTGAATATATCCATCAGGAATACAAGTGGTCAGAGAAAAAATGTGCTCTCTGTGAGAGCTTCTGAATGAAATCTTGTCCTCCATGAACGTATGCCTTTAGTGCCCTCAATAAACTTAATGTCTTTTTATGGTTAAACTTCCTTAGCAATCGGCTGAATTTTAGGTAATTTTCCAATGGGCACTTTACATGTAAAATCGAAATGGTAGGTGAATATTTTTGTATATGTGCTTTAAAAGCTAATGGAGAAAGAGTACAGCATAATGAATCAAAGATTCCAAAAACAGGTGCACATCAACACAGTTTATGTAAAGCAAGTAAGGACACTCTGGAAGTAGTGTGTTGGAGTTAATTTGTTCCAGTTTATAAGAGCCAAATATTAAATGCTCAGGAATTTTGCAAGCTGACTGACATCACCATCTTGAAATTGGCCATGGTGGTAGCATTTACACAGCAGAAATTAGAAAACAGATTTTTTAAAGATCTAATTGTTAAATGTCTACCAGCAAACCACTACACTCCTGATATCCCAATTTACCCTTTGCCAGCTCTAAATTCTATGCAGAAGCCATATACTTAAGTAGTACATTTTTCATTACATCTAAGTTTTATTGTCTTTTGAATTTAGAAATGCTGATTTGATGCTGGAGCAATTAGCAATCATAATTTATTAATATGGAGGGTCCATTTTAGAAAAAGCAAAAAGATTAAATTTTCTACAGATAGCAGAGATAGACTGCAGGAACACAGAGTAAATGGAAGCCATTTGTAAAAAGAAGTAGGTGATATCTGGGTTCTTATTTTTACTATATTTACTTTGTAAATCACAACATGTACCATGTTGTGGTTCTCAAAGAGATTTTGGATGCATATCGAGGTTAACTACACATTGTATATGTACAGTGGCAGAAAGAAATCATAATTAAGTAATTTCATGTTAACTCGATTTGTCAGTGATGATGGATTTTTCAAAGAGTGTTTTTGTCAATACAAAACCTGAGTCAAAAATAAGTAATTAGTTAATTAGTCTTATTTTCAGGAAACCTATTTATTTTTATGATTGAACTTCCCTTAGAAATTGACTGAATTTTAAGTAATTTCTCAACTGGCAATTTAGATATAAAACTAAAATGCTACGTAGAGTTCCTGAATTTAGATGAATATTTTTGCATATGTGCTTTAACAGTTTTATTAGGGTAATATTTATAAACTATAAAAATTTTCCATTACAATTGTGCAACTCAATGACATTTGGGGTATTTATAGAGTTGGCAATCATCACTACAATACAATTTTACAACATTTCTATCATACAAGAAAATGTCTTTTAGGCTGTTTGTCATTAATCCCTGTTCCAACCCTTCAAACAACCATTGATCTGTTTTCTGTATCTGTAAATTTGTGTATTCTGGATATTTCATATAAATGGAAATATGTAGCATGTGGCCATTTGTATCTGGCTTGTTTCACTTAGCGTAATGTTAGGAGATTCATCAAGGTAGAGCATGTATCAGTATTTCTTTCCTTTTTATTCTTGACTAGTATTAGATTTTATAAATTTATCACATTTTCTATATCCATTCACCAGTTGATTAATATTTGGATTCATGATTAGCATTAGTTAATGTAAATAATACTTTCTTGAACATCCACATACAAAACTTTGTGTGCATATACTTTTGTTGTTCTTGGGTACATTGCCAGGAAATGGAATTTCTGTGTTGTTTGATAAACTTATATTTAACATTTTCAGAAACTACCAAACTGTTTTCCAAAGTAGCTGTATCATTTCACATTCTCACCAACAATGCTAGTGAACTCCAGTTATTTGGTATCCACACATATACTTAGTATTGTCTATGCAAGTGACTATAGCCATTTCAGTGGAATAATGCACAAAAATGTTCAGGATTTGCATAGTGAAAAGTACAAAATATAAAGCTGCATGTCATGAATAGTGGTATGTTGTCTTTTCATTTTCATTATATTTACAATTATTTCTAATTTTCTATTTAGTTTATTCTTTGACTTATTTAGAAGTTATTCTATTTAGTTTCTATGTATTTGAGGGCTTTCCAGGGACCTTTCTGTTAGTGATTTCTAATTAAATTCCATTGTGAACAGAAAACATACTTAGTATGATGACTTTTATAAAAAATGTATTGAGACTTATTTTGTACCCTACCCTATAATGTATCTTGGAGAATATTTTTTGTGTACTTAGAACGATTATATATTTTGCAGTCATTGTTTGCCATGTCCTAAATATGTCAGTTAGGTTGAATTGGTTGGTAGAATTGTACAAGTCTATACCCTTGCTGAATATTTTCCCGAAGTTTTTTTACTAGGTACTGAGGGCAAGATATTGAAATATACAAGTCTTACTTTTGAAAGGTCTATTACTCTTTTGAATTCTGTCTATATTTGCTTCATGTGTTTAGGGGTTCTGTTGTTAGGCATCTATCTATCTATCTATCTATCGATCGATCGATCGATCGATCTATCTAATTGATATGCTGACTCTTTTATTATGATGGAATGCTCTTCTTTGCCTTTAGTAATATATGTCACCTTAAAATAAATTATTTTTATATTAATACTGTCACTCCAGTTCTCTTATGGTTAGTTTGTGTGATGTATTGTTTTTTTATTTTACTTTAAACCTATTTATGTCTTTGAATTGAATGTGTGTTTTTTTATAAACAGCATATAGTTGGATCTTGCTACTTATCCCATTTTACAACCTTTATCTTCTACGTAGGGTGAATATTCAAATTTAATGCAATTATTGATATGGTTGGATTCATGTCTGCCATTTTATTTGTTTTGTGTTTTTCTTTTGTTGTTATCGTTCTGTTACTTCTTTTCTGCATTCTTTATATTAAACAAATATGTTTTAGTAAATCAGTTAATTTCTATGTTGATGCTTTTACTGTATTATTTTCACTCATTTGATTACTATTTGCTCTAGGAATTACAGTTTGCATCTTAACATATCAAAATCTATTTCAGAATAATAACACTTCTTAATAACAATAATAACTGAATTCTGGTAAAAATAAATCAGACTTTGCTCTAAATTTTACATCCTCTCCAAACTTTGGTTTATTATTGTCAAATCTATTATTGCATCTACATAGAGTATATTATAAACCCAAAAATATAAGTGTCACAAGTATTGACTTACTTTTTTTTAATTTTAAAAGAAGGAAAATATATTTATGAAGTCCTTTTTTACAACCTACATATTTACCATTTCTACTAGCTTCATTTCTTCCTATATTTCAGCTTACCATCTGCTGCCCTTTTCTTTCATCCTTAAGAATTTGCTTTAGTATTTCTTAAAAGCCAGGTCTGTTGGCAACAAGTTATCTTTGTTTGTTTGGAAATGTCTTTATTTCATTTTCACTTTTGAAAGGTATACTTGCTACATAGAATTATTGTTTGACCTTTCCCCTTTCAGAATTTTCAAAATAACCATTTAGGTATAATGCACACACTACAAAATTCACCACCTTCAAAGTATAATTTAATGGTTTTTAGTATATCCATAAATTTGTGACTTGATCACTATTATCTAATTCCAGAACATTTTTGTCACCTGAAAACAAACTCCATACCCATTAGAAGTCGCTATCTGTCACCTATTCTCCTCAACCCCCGGCAACCACTGATCTACTGTTTGTCTCCATAGACTTGCCGAGATTGGATAGTTTATGTAAATACAGTCAAATATGTGGCCTTCTGTGATTGTGTTCTTTCACTTAACATAATATTTTCAAGTTTTATCTATATTAGTGACATGTAACAGAATGTTATTCATTTTTATAGCTGAATTATATCTCACTGTTTGGATATATCATATTCTGTTTATCCATTCATCAGTTGATAGAAATTTCATTTGTTTCCTGTTTTTGAACAGTATAAATACTGCGGCTATGAACAATTATGGAAGACACTGTTTTCATTTTTCTTAGATATTTAAGTAGGAGTGGAATTATTGGATCATAAAGCAACTACATGCTTAGATTTTTGAGAAACAAGTACTTTCCAGAAGTATGCTTCTCTCTCAGCACTTCGAAAGTCATTCCGCTACCTCTAGCCTCCACTACTTCTGCTAAGCAGTTAGTTTTCAGTTGCTTTTCTCTTGCTGTTTTCAAAAATTTCTCTTTGTTTTTAACTTTCAAAAGTTTGACTATGATATTTCTAAATGTGAATCCTTTGGTGTTTCTCCCATTTGGGTTTCATTTACTTTCTTGTATTAGTACATGCAGTAGATAATGTTTTTTATATAATTTGGGAAGTTTTCAGCCATTATTTCTATATACACAGATCTCTCTCTCTCTCTCTCCCTCTCTCTATACACACACACATGCGCACGCACACGCGTGCACACACACACACAAATATATGCTTATATGTGTGTATTATATAAATTAATATAGCCTAAGAGACCTAAGGGACAATAATAAGTATACCAGCATACATGTAATGCAAGTCCCAGGCTACAAAAAGGTTGTTATTGTTGTTGTTTTTACTATGAAAATGCTTTAGTAGGAGAAACCACATACTATTAAAATGCTTTAAAATGCAATAACATGCAATGTGAAGATATGACGAATATCAAGTGTGCACACAGTGAGACATGGATATGCTAGAACACATTGTGAGTAAATAAAGGATTCACACCACTTTCACCCTTCTCCGGTAACAGAAGACTCTAGGGCACCTCCTCCTCAGCCCACTCTTCAGCTGTGATGTCCTGGTACTGCTGGTACTTGGACACCAAATGATTCTATGTCGCTCTCAGCCTCAGTGAACTCCATCTCATATCTTTTCTACTGAGACTTACATTACATGCATATAAGTATACTTATTATTGTCTCTTAAATCTCCCAGGCTATATTAATTTTATTTTTCAATCTATTCCTCTCTGTTCTTCTGATCGAAAATTTCTATTGATCTTCATTTATGGATTCTTTATTCCAGCTCAAATATTATGTTGAATCCAGTCATTATAATCTTAAACTTTTGAATTTCCGTTTGATTATTTTTTAATGTAGTTTGTATTTCCTTATTGAGAGTACTATGATGAGATGAGTTATTGTCACTATATTTTCCTTAAATTCTTCAAACGAAATTTTCTTCAGTTCTTTGACTATAGTTATAACAGCTGCTTTTATGTCATTGTCTTTTACAGCCAACATCTGGAGTCACTTGGAATCAATTTCTATTCGCTGCTTTTTTCTTCAGCATTGGTCACAGTTTCCTATTTTTTTCTTCTCTCAGATATTGTGTTAAAACCCACAAATTTTACACAATATATTGTTTCCAGATTCTGTTTTTTAAACTTGTTGATTTTTGGCACAGTAAATAGTTTCCTCTGGCTTGGTTTTTTTCTTTTAAGTCTGAAAGATTTCATGTATACCAAACAATGATGTATGTAATATATATGGAATTTAAGACCTATAGTAACAGCTTAAAAATGATGTTCTCAGTCTTTCTAAACCTGCATGTGTCTTCACCCAAATCTTATCCCTATACATTCCTAGCCCCTTAGGTATCTTCAAATAAAAAAAAAAGTCCTTGATTTTCTTTACTCTTGCCATGTATGTGTACATCTGTAAAAGATATGCCTTTTTTCTTTTGATTTTATTAAAATGCTGTCATAATGAATGTAGTCATCTGCAACCATATATTTTTTCCAGGCAAAACTGTGATTCTAAGGTTTATCTCTATTGATGTATTTGGTTATTATTTGTTAATTTTCACTGATATGTAGTATTTCACAAAGTGTCTCTTTTTTCCTCTCATGATTGATTTGGTTGTTTTTAAATGTTTGCAATCATGAACAATGCTGACTAAGAATATTCTATTTTGTGTCTCACCATGCACATGCATGTATATTTCTTTAATGTATTAATCTGGAGTATTGTTTGCTCATTAAGTATGAATAAGTTCAGCTTTACAAATTAATGCCAACTTTTTGTTTTTTCCCCATAGTTATGTTTTTAACCTCCCATCAGAAGTAAGGGCTCTAGGAGCTACACATTTTTGCTCACATTTTGTATTGTTAGTTTATGTTTCTTGGAGGCATGCTGAAAGTTTCTCCTGCAGACATTTTATTTCATATCATTGGTCATGTGCTTACTTATACAGTAAACAATTTATGAAATGTAGGTACTTGCATGTAGATTGACAGAGTCATCTGCTGTATTCATCCCTTCAGCTGCAGAAGATCTGTTATTGCATTTATCGCAAGTATCTAAGTTGAAATTTTGTTGGTTTTAATAGTGCAAAGATTTAGTGTAGTTGTTTAATTCAAAAAACTGTTGAATTATCTAAACAGAACCATAAGGTGCGTAAGGAGTCGAGGTGGTTAGCCGAAATGCAGTGAAATTGGCAGGGTGGTAAATTAGATGAAACAAACACTCTGTGGAATACTTTGTGGGCACGGAGTGTCATGTATAAGGAAAACTGCAGTACCATACAAACCTTCTGAGATTGCTTGCCCTGACTTTCCATCAAAGGAAACTTATTCATCAGAAGTCAGTCTGAACAGGAGAGGACTGAAAAACATACTTGGTGGATCTGAGGCAGAATGGTGTTATAGAACTGCACTGCAATTTCAGTTAAGGATAAAAATTGGTTACTACAGAGTAACATTTGTGTTCACTCTCTCATTGGCATGAAAGCAGATAAATTATATTGTCCTTTGGGTTTACTGCCCAGTTCAAGGGGGAATATCTCCTGCTTTGCCTTTAGATAATAAAAACGGAACATCAAAACTTAAATTCCAAAGTTATTAAACATCTATTTAAATTGAGTGGGATATTTGAAACATGCTAATATTAGAAAGCATTAAACAGTTAGAAGAAAAGTCTAAAGCGTATAGTACTAGCAATAAAAACACCCAGATCATTAAAAGGTCAATGGGATTGCTGAAAGCACAATGACATAATACAGTCTATCTACCCGCATCAGTAAACATTCAGGAGTGGCAAAACTCCTTTGAGAGAAGCACATGAAGACAACAAATCACAGTGAGCTTCTGAAGCTGCAGCTGCTTTTAGTTTCTTCTAAGCTTTGAAGTTATCTTTGATTTTTAAAAAATCTTCCTTTTATTACCAACTTTGTCCCTTCATAATATCTCTGGTATTCATCCTTTTGGTGTTAGTCAGAGTTCTCCAGAGAAAGAGAACCAATAGGATATATTATATAGGAGATATATGTAAGAATCTCACACACATGCACACACACACATATATGTAATGGATATACATGTGTATATATAAAGTAGTATGTGTGTG
The DNA here is from genome assembly GCF_049350105.2 of Macaca mulatta. Lineage (NCBI taxonomy): Eukaryota > Metazoa > Chordata > Mammalia > Primates > Cercopithecidae > Macaca > Macaca mulatta. The sequence continues at coordinate 73,070,287 of NC_133406.1, read as the reverse complement.
TGTGTGTGTGTGTGTGTGTGTATAAAATCGGATAGATAGGGAGTTAGTTTAAGGAATAGACTTGTGTGATTGTGGGGACTGGTAATCCAAAATCAGTAGGGCAGAAAGGTGGGATGGAAATTCAGGTGACAGTCGATGCTGCAGGCCTGTGTCCAGACTCCACAGGGCAACAGGTTGGAAAATCAGGTAGAGTTTTTAAGTGCGGTATTAAGAATTCTTTCTTCTTCAAGAAACCTCAGTTTCTGCTGTTGAGGCCTTCAATTAATTGGATGAGGCTCACCTACATTATAAAGAGTAGTCTGCTTTACTCAAAGTCTAATGATTTAAATGTTGACCAAATGGCTGTGGTATGAATGTGTCCTCCAAAGTTCATGTGTTGGAAACTCAATCACCAATGCAACAGTGTTGAGAAGCGAGACCTTTAAGAGGTGACTAGTTCATGAGGGTTCTTCTTTCACGAATGGATTGATGTCATTATCTTGGCAGTGGGTTCATTATTGCAGACGAGAGTTCCTGATAAAAGGATAAGTTTGTCCTCCTGTCCCCCACTCTGTCTTGCACAGGTGTATGCACACATAAGCAGGATCTCTTGTCCTTTTGCCTTCCATGATGGGATGATGCAGCAAGAAGGCCCTCACCAGATGAGAGCCCCCGACCATGACTTTTCTGATCTTCAGAATTGTAAGGAATAAATCTCTGTTCTTTACAAATTGCTTAGTCTCAGTTAATCTGTTATAGTGGCACAAAATGGACTAAAGACACACATCTAAAAAATACATTAATAGCAACATTTAGACTGGTGTTTGACCAAACTACTGGGTGTCATAGCCTTGCTATGTTGATGCATAAAATTACCCATCACACTTTCCTTTCCATTTCCAAAAACCACCACCTCAAACCTATGCTTTTATTACCTCGTGCTCGAAATGATTAAAACGGGTCATCTCACCCCTGCTCCCTACAATGCTAGTATTCCCTCTCCCAGTCTCTTCATTCTTCAATTCACCTCTTTTTTTCCCTTGCTATTGCTATATTTCTAAAATATTTTCCCCTCAATATTATTTATTATCTTACCCAGGTTATCAGACCATACTGATTTACAAGCTATTCTATGACGCTCTTTTTGCTTCGTTCTTGGTGTTTTTCTTACCTTTCTCCACATGACCAGCTCATTCTGTGCTAGTCGAATCATAGCTGGGCTATTGCATTTCTTCTTAGCTTTCTGATACTCTCCTTATTGCAGGCCTATTCAAATTATATCTATTCCAATTCCCATCATGGTCTCATATCTCTGGCAAATTTATTCCATCTATCCTCAGTAGAATATGGTTTAGCAAATACTATTCTCCATTTGTTTGATATGTTAACTTTGTCCTCTTGATCAAATTGTAAAGTACTTGAACTTTGGAATTGTGTTAAATTTATCTTGTATGCATCGCCTTATTTAGAACAGTGCCAGCAATGGTTGTACGAAGGAGCTATTTGGCCATTGGTTGGTTATAGTAAAAAAAAAAAAAAAAATCTAAAATATTCTGCAAGTCAAGTTTAAATGATGCATAAAAATGCAGTTAAGGAATAAAAAATTACAGTATCCTGGACCAACCTTTACACCATCGAATTAGAGACTCTAAGAATAAGCCCAACAATCTGTCCTTAAAAAGCTCCCAAAGGTGACTTTGATCTTGTGAATCTAAATACCAATATTTGGAAATTAGTGTACAGATAGCTTACTATTTTTTTAGTATCCTAATAATTGACATAAATGTTTTGAGTATTTTCCCACTGAATAGCTCTGAAATGTGTTCATATTGTCTTTGCTTTGCATTAAGCTTCCCGTTACTTTCTTACCAGTATTACATCAATATTTTCTTAACTATTCTCCATGCTTCCTATTAGGCTGCTCTTCAATATTGCCTCTATACTGCAGTCAGAAGGTTTTGTGTTTAAAAATTACAAAGTTGATTGTGCTATTTAAGCGTACAATGCTTTACGCTTTCCCCTGTGCAGGATGAAGCTCAATCTTCTTTACATGGCTTATAAAGCTACTCAAGATGTAATATCTGCCTGCCTTTATGCGCTATGCTTCTTTCATTGCCTTCATCCATACTGCACTACTCAAAACAGCTTTATCTTCTTATGGGTCTCTGCCTGTATACCTTTTTAGAAGATACATAATTCATGTCATTCATCCAAGTAATATTTACTGAATTAAGAATACATAATCCAAGCATTTGCCAGATACTAAGGCTCCTGAGACTAAAGATACAGCCCTCTTCTTCTGAGTGAGATAAGCAAAAACTGATTAACAAAAGTTACTATAGAGAGAAAACATTATTTGCCAGGACTGAACTAAGAATTTTGCATGAATGATCACTTTTACTCTTCACAATGACGCTAGGGGGAGCTGGGCTAGAGCCCAGGTCTTGTGGAATCTGGAGCTCATGTCCTTAACCATTATGCTCTCCTGCTCTGTGTTGAAAGAGTTAAGGGGAGCCACAATCATATCATAGGGAATTTCATAAATTACTTGTAGTACAGTCTCCTGGATTAACAGAAAATAAAATTAGATGAGATAAGACTACTACTTTCCCTATCTCTTCTTTGTGTTGCATTGGGACTAATATTTTACTTATTTTAATAGTAACAGAAATTAACAAAGTGCCTGCCATGTGGCAGTTACCAAATAAAAACTTGAAAGTTCCAGTTCCTTTCCTTCAGCTGTCTCAGATCACATTACCAGCTTTCAATGTTTCAGCACTGACAGAGTTGAGTTTGAATCCTAGCTGTGGTCTTTTATTAGCCGTTTACTCTTAGGAAAGTTATTTAATTTCTCATTCTTAGTTCTTTCATCTATGAAATGGAAAATACAGCAGCTTGTAAGCCATATTAAGTTTTCATAAAAGGTTTTAAGTAGGAGAAAGACATAATTAGATTGGTATTTTGGTATAATTAACCCTAGCAACCATGTGCAGTGGTCCAAGTAAAAGGTATTGATGGACTAGACTATAGTGTTAGCAGAAGGTATAAACAGAAGAAAACTCGGGATATCTATGTACTAAAGTCTTATCAACAAAGTGATAGAAGACGTAGGACTTGCTCTTCACAACACTAACCCAGTTGTATAGACCTGAACATAAAGCCCTAAGTTTCAAACATCTTCCCTATTATAATTCTCAATTCATTTGAATTACTCTCTGAGTCTTAGTCTACCGAATGAAAGTCTTGTATAAGACAATAGCTAAAACAATTTCTTATTTAAAATTCTGTAATTCTGTGAAGGATGTAGCTATCCATTCAATGAAACAAGAAGTCGTTAAAGGGTAAACATTTATAATCCTCACATACATATAAAGAAAGCATTTTGAGTGGTCTAAATCTCCTCCTTTAAAGTAGAGCATTAAAAAACATCTTATGCTGTACAGAAGCTCTTTAGTTTTATTAGATCCCATTTGTCAATTTTTGTTTTTGTTGCCATTGCTTTTGGTGTTTTAGACATTACATACTTGCCCATGCCTATGTCCTGAATGGTATTGCCTAGGTTTTCTTCTAGGATTTTTATGGTTTTAGGTCTAACATTTAAGTTTCTAGTCCATCTTGAATTAATTTTTGTATAAGGTGTAATGAAGGGATCCAGTTTCAGCTTTCTACACATGGCTAGCCAGTTTTCCAGCACCATTTATTAAATAGGGAATCCTTTCCCCATTTATTGTTTTTCTCAGGTTTGTCAAAGATCAGATGGTTGTAGATGTGTGGTATTATTTCTGAGGGCTCTGTTCTGTTCCATTGGTCTATATCTCTGTTTTGGTACCAGTATCATGCTGTTTTGATTACTGTAGCCTTGTAGTGTAGTTTGAAGTCAGGTAGCATGATGCTTCCAGCTTTGTTCTTTTGGCTTAGGATTGTCTTGGCAATGCGGGGTCTTTTTTGGTTCCATATGAACTTTAAAGTAGTATTTTCCAATTCTGTGAAGAACATCATTGGTAGCTTAATGGGGATGGCATTGAATCTATAAATTACCTTGAACAGTATGGCCATTTTCACGATATTGATTCTTCCTATCCATGAGCATGGAATGTTCTTCCATTTGTTTGTGCCCTCTTTTATTTTGTTGAGCAGTGGTTTGTAGTTCTCCTTGAAGAGGTCCTTTACATCCCTTGTAAGTTGGATTCCTAGGTATTTTACTCTCTTTGAAGAAATTGTGAATGGCAATTCACTCATGATTTGGTTCTCTGTTTGTCTGTTATTGGTGTATAAGAATGCTTGTGATTTTTGCACATTGATTTTGTATCCTGAGACTTTGCTGAAGTTGCTTATCAGCTTAAGGAGATTTTGGGCTGAGGTGATGGGGTTTTCTAAATATACAATCATGTCATCTGCACACAAGGACAATTTGACTTCTTCTTTTACTAGTTGATTACCCTTTATTTCTTTCTCCTGCTTGATTGCCCTGGCCAGAGCTTCCAACACTATGTTGAATAGGAGTGGTGAGAGAGGGCATCCCTGTCTTGTGCCAGTTTTCAAAGGGAATGCTTCCAGTTTTTGCTCATTCAGTATGATATTGACTGGATTTGTCGTAAATAGTGACACTATTCACAATAGCAAAGACTTGAAACCAACCCAAATGTCCATCAATGACAGACTGGATTAAGAAAATGTGGCACAAAGATGGCCGAATAGGAGCAGCTCCAGTCTCCAACTCCCAGCGCGAGCGACACAGAAGACCGGTGATTTCTGCATTTTCAACTGAGGTACTGGGTTCATCTCACTGGAGAGTGCCGGACGATCGGTGCTGGTCAGCTGCTGCAGCCCGACCAGCGAGAGCTGAAGCAGGGCGAGGCATTGCCTCACCTGGGAAGCGCAAGGGGGAAGGGAGTCCCTTTTCCTAGCCAGGGGAACTGAGACACACAACACCTGGAAAATCGGGTAACTCCCACCCCAATACTGCGCTTTAAGCAAACAGGCACACCAGGAGATCATATCCCACACCTGGCCGGGAGGGTCCCACACCCACGGAGCCTCCCTCATTGCTAGCTCAGCAGTCTGTGATCTACCGGCAAGGCAGCAGCGAGGCTGGGGGAGGGGCGCCCGCCATTGCTGAGGCTTAAGTAGGTAAACAAAGCTGCTGGGAAGCTCGAAGTGGGTGGAGCTCACAGCAGCTCAAGGAAACCTGCCAGTCTCTGTAGACTCCACCTCTGGGGACAGGGCACAGTAAACTAAACAAACGCAGCAGACACCTCTGCAGACGCAAACGACTCTGTCTGACAGCTTTGAAGAGAGCAGTGGATCTCCCAACACGGAGGTTGAGATCTGAGAAGGGACAGACTCCCTGCTCAAGTGGGTCCCTGACCCCTGAGTAGCCTAACTGGGAGACATCCCCCACTAGGGGCAGTCTGACACCCCACACCTCACAGGAAGGAGTACACCCCTGAGAGGAAGCTTCCAAAGCAAGAATCAGACAGGTACACTCGCTGTTCAGCAATATTCTATCTTCTGCAGCCTCTGCTGCTGATACCCAGGCAAACAGGGTCTGGAGTGGACCTCAAGCAATCTCCAACAGACCTACAGCTGAGGGTCCTGACTGTTAGAAGGAAAACTATCAAACAGGAAGGACACCTACACCAAAACCCCATCAGTACATCACCATCATCAAAGACCAGAGGCAGATAAAACCACAAAGATGGGGAAAAAGCAGGGCAGAAAAGCTGGAAATTCAAAAAATAAGAGCGCATCTCCCCCGGCAAAGGAGCGCAGCTCATCGCCAGCAACGGATCAAAGCTGGACGGAGAATGACTTTGACGAGATGTGAGAAGAAGGTTTCAGTCCATCAAATTTCTCAGAGCTAAAGGAGGAATTACGTACCCAGCGCAAAGAAACTAAAAATCTTGAAAAAAAAGTGGAAGAATTGATGGCTAGAGTAATTAATGCAGAGAAGGTCATAAACGAAATGAAAGAGATGAAAACCGTGACACGAGAAATACGTGACAAATGCACAAGCTTCAGTAACCGACTCGATCAACTGGAAGAAAGAGTATCTGCGATTGAGGATCAAATGAATGAAATGAAGCGAGAAGAGAAACCAAAAGAAAAAAGAAGAAAAAGAAATGAACAAAGCCTGCAAGAAGTATGGGATTATGTAAAAAGACCAAATCTACGTCTGATTGGGGTGCCTGAAAGTGAGGGGGAAAATGGAACCAAGTTGGAAAACACTCTTCAGGATATCATCCAGGAGAACTTCCCCAACCTAGTAGGGCAGGCCAACATTCAAATCCAGGAAATACAGAGAACGCCACAAAGATACTCCTCGAGAAGAGCAACTCCAAGACACATAATTGCCAGATTCACCAAAGTTGAAATGAAGGAAAAAATCTTAAGGGCAGCCAGAGAGAAAGGTCGGGTTACCCACAAAGGGAAGCCCATCAGACTAACAGCAGATCTCTCAGCAGAAACTCTACAAGCCAGAAGAGAGTGGGGGCCAATATTCAACATTCTTAAAGAAAAGAATTTTAAACTCAGAATTTCATATCCAGCCAAACTAAGTTTCATAAGTGAAGGAGAAATAAAATCCTTTACAGATAAGCAAATGCTTAGAGATTTTGTCACCACTAGGCCTGCCTTACAAGAGACCCTGAAGGAAGCACTAAACATGGAAAGGAACAACCGGTACCAGCCATTGCAAAAACATGCCAAAATGTAAAGACCATTGAGGCTAGGAAGAAACTGCATCAACTAACGAGCAAAATAACCAGTTAATATCATAATGGCAGGATCAAGTTCACACATAACAATATTAACCTTAAATGTAAATGGACTAAATGGTCCAATTAAAAGACACAGACTGGCAAACTGGATAAAGAGTCAAGACCCATCAGTCTGCTGTATTCAGGAGACCCATCTCAGACGCAGAGACATACATAGGCTCAAAATAAAGGGATGGAGGAAGATTTACCAAGCAAATGGAGAACAAAAAAAAGCAGGGGTTGCAATCCTAGTCTCTGATAAAACAGACTTTAAACCATCAAAGATCAAAAGAGACAAAGAAGGCCATTACATAATGGTAAAGGGATCAATTCAACAGGAAGAGCTAACTATCCTAAATATATATGCACCCAATACAGGAGCACCCAGATTCATAAAGCAAGTCCTTAGAGACTTATAAAGAGACTTAGACTCCCATACAATAATAATGGGAGACTTCAACACTCCACTGTCAACATTAGACAGATCAATGAGACAGAAAGTTAACAAGGATATCCAGGAATTGAACTCATCTCTGCAGCAAGCAGACCTAATAGACATCTATAGAACTCTCCACCCCAAATCAACAGAATATACATTCTTCTCAGCACCACATCATACTTACTCCAAAATTGACCACGTAATTGGAAGTAAAGCACTCCTCAGCAAATGTACAAGAACAGAAATTATAACAAACTGTCTCTCAGACCACAGTGCAATCAAACTAGATCTCAGGACTAAGAAACTCAATCAAAACTGCTCAACTACATGGAAACTGAACAACCTGCTCCTGAATGACTACTGGGTACATAACGAAATGAAGGCAGAAATAAAGATGTTCTTTGAAACCAATGAGAACAAAGATACAACATACCAGAATCTCTGGGACACATTGAAAGCAGTGTGTAGAGGGAAATTTATAGCACTAAATGCTCACAAGAGAAAGCAGGAAAGATCTAAAATTGACACTCTAACATCACAATTAAAAGAACTAGAGAAGCAAGAGCAAACACATTCGAAAGCTAGCAGAAGGCAAGAAATAACTAAGATCAAAGCAGAACTGAAGGAGATAGAGACACAAAAAACCCTCCAAAAAATCAACGAATCCAGGAGTTGGTTTTTTGAAAAGATCAACAAAATTGACAGACCACTAGCCAGACTAATAAAGAAGAAAAGAGAGAAGAATCAAATCGACGCAATTAAAAATGATAAAGGGGATATCACCACCGACCCCACAGAAATACAAACTACCATCAGAGAATACTATAAACACCTCTATGCAAATAAACTGGAAAATCTAGAAGAAATGGATAATTTCCTGGACACTTACACTCTTCCAAGACTAAACCAGGAAGAAGTTGAATCCCTGAATAGACCAATAGCAGGCTCTGAAATTGAGGCAATAATTAATAGCCTACCAACCAAAAAAAGTCCAGGACCAGATGGATTCACAGCTGAATTCTACCAGAGGTACAAGGAGGAGTTGGTACCATTCCTTCTGAAACTATTCCAATCAATAGAAAAAGACGGAATCCTCCCTAACTCATTTTATGAGGCCAACATCATCCTGATACCAAAGCCTGACACAGATACACCAAAAAAAGAGAATTTTAGACCAATATCCCTGATGAACATCGATGCAAAAATCCTCAATAAAATGCTGTCAAACTGAATCCAGTAGCACATCAAAAAGCTTATCCACCATGATCAAGTGGGCTTCATCCCTGGGATGCAAGGCTGGTTCAACATTCGCAAATCAATAAACATAATCCAGCATATAAACAGAACCAAAGACAAGAACCACATGATTATCTCAATAGATGCAGAAAAGGCTTTTGACAAAATTCAACAGCCCTTCATGCTAAAAACGCTCAATAAATTCGGTATTGATGGAACGTACCTCAAAATAATAAGAGCTATTTATGACAAACCCACAGCCAATATCATACTGAATGGGCAAAACCTGGAAAAATTCCCTTTGAAAACTGGCACAAGACAGGGATGCCCTCTCTCACCACTCCTATTCAACATAGTGTTGGAAGTTCTGGCTAGGGCAATCAGGCAAGAGAAAGAAATCAAGGGTGTTCAGTTAGGAAAAGAAGAAGTCAAATTGTCCCTGTTTGCAGATGACATGATTGTATATTTAGAAAACCCCATTGTCTCAGCCCAAAATCTCCTTAAGCTGATAAGCAACTTCAGCAAAGTCTCAGGATACAAAATTAATGTGCAAAAATCACAAGCATTCTTATACACCAGTAACAGACAAACAGAGAGCCAAATCAGGAATGAACTTCCATTCACAATTGCTTCAAAGAGAATAAAATACCTAGGAATCCAACTTACAAGGGATGTAAAGGACCTCTTCAAGGAGAACTACAAACCACTGCTCAGTGAAATAAAAGAGGACACAAACAAATGGAAGAACATTCCATGCTCCTGGATAGGAAGAATCAATATCGTGAAAATGACCATACTGCCCAAGGTAATTTATAGATTCAATGCCATCCCCATCAAGCTACCAATGAGTTTCTTCACAGAATTGGAAAAAACTGCTTTAAAGTTCATATGGAACCAAAAAAGAGCCCGCATCTCCAAGACAATCCTAAGTCAAAAGAACAAAGCTGGAGGCATCACGCTACCTGACTTCAAACTATACTACAAGGCTACAGTAACCAAAACAGCATGGTACTGGTACCAAAACAGAGATATAGACCAATGGAACAGAACAGAGTCCTCAGAAATAATACCACACATCTACAGCCATTTGATCTTTGACAAACCTGAGAGAAACAAGAAATGGGGAAAGGATTCCCTATTTAATAAATGGTGCTGGGAAAATTGGCTAGCCATAAGTAGAAAGCTGAAACTGGATCCTTTCCTTACTCCTTATACGAAAATTAATTCAAGATGGATTAGAGACTTAAATGTTAGACCTAATACCATAAAAATCCTAGAGGAAAACCTAGGTAGTACCATTCAGGACATAGGCATGGGCAAAGACTTCATGTCTAAAACACCAAAAGCAACGACAGCAAAAGCCAAAATTGACAAATGGGATCTCATTAAACTAAAGAGCTCCTGCACAGCAAAAGAAACTACCATCAGAGTGAACAGGCAACCTACAGAATGGGAGAAAATTTTTGCAATCTACTCATCTGACAAAGGGCTAATATCCAGAACCTACAAAGAACTCAAACAAATTTACAAGAAAAAAACAAACAACCCCATCAAAAAGTGGGCAAAGGATATGAACAGACTTTTCTCAAAAGAAGACATTCATACAGCCAACAGACACATGAAAAAATGCTCATCACTGGCCATCAGAGAAATGCAAATCAAAACCACAATGAGATACCATCTCACACCAGTTAGAATGGCAATCATTAAAAAGTCAGGAAACAACAGGTGCTGGAGAGGATGTGGAGAAATAGGAACACTTTTACACTGTTGGTGGGATTGTAAACTAGTTCAACCATTATGGAAAACAGTATGGCGATTCCTCAAGGATCTAGAACTAGATGTACCATATGACCCAGCCATCCCATTACTGAGTATATACCCAAAGGATTATAAATTATGCTGCTATAAAGACACATGCACATGTATGTTTATTGCGGCACTATTCACAATAGCAAAGACTTGGAATCAACCCAAATGTCCATCAGTGACAGATTGGATTAAGAAAATGTGGCACATATACACCATGGAATACTATGCAGCCATAAAAAAGGATGAGTTTGAGTCCTTTGTAGGGACTTGGATGCAGCTGGAACCATCATTCTTAGCAAACTATCACAAGAACAGAAAACCAAACACCGCATGTTCTCACTCATAGGTGGGAACTGAACAATGAGATCACTCGGACTCAGGAAGGGGAACATCACACACTGGGGCCTATCATGGGGAGGGGGGAGGGGGGAGGGATTGCACTGGGAGTTATACCTGATGTAAATGACGAGTTGATGGGTGCAGCACAGCAACATGGCACAAGTATACATATGTAACAAACCTGCACGTTATGCACATGTACCCTATAACTTAAAGTATAATAATAATAAATAAATAAATAAATAAAAGAAAAGAAAATGTGGCACATATACACCATGGAATACTATGCAGTCATAAAATGGATGAGTTCGTGTCCTTTGTAGGGACATGGATGCAGTTGGAAACCATCATTCTCAGCAACCTATCACAAGAACAGAAAACCAAACATCACATGTTCTCACTCATAGGTGGGAATTGAACAATGAGAACACTTGGACACAGGAAGGGGAATATCACACACCAGGGCCTGTTGTGGGGTGGGGGGAGGGGGGAAGGATAGCATTAGGAGATCTACCTAATGTAAATGACCAATTAATGGGTGCAGCACACCAACATGGCACATGTATACACATGTAACAAATCTGCACGTTGTGCACATGCACCCTAGAACTTAAAGTATAATAAAAAATAAATAAACAAATAGAAACATCTTAAAGTTGAATAAACAAGAAATAACAATGAATGTATGTTATTGAAAACCTGGAGGTAACTAGCAGAATAAATACATAGAACTGCTTAAAACTGCTCTATTTTCAGACACCCCAGAAGGTAACTAGATCCCTGACTAAAGATTCTGATGATGAAGAAGAATTGGGGCTCTATTCTGATATTTCAAGGCAGCTCAACCAGGTTCTAAATAGAGGAGTGCCTAGGAGACACTAACCTCCAAAGGGGAAAACCAAGACTACCCTTCTAGAAAAGGTCCTGAAGTTTGCAGAATGCTCAAGAAGACATATCCCACACCAAGAGAACTCCTCTATCTCTAATTAGTTAAGGAGCCTTTAAACTTCCAGAGTTCTACAACAGGGTAACTCTGAGCACAATTTCAATGTTCATTAAGGAAACATGTACAAAAATATATCAATAAAAATCCAGGCCAAGCATGATGGCTCACGCCTGTAATCTCAGCACTTTGGGAGGCTCAGGCGGTGGACAGCTTGGGCTCAGGAGTTTGTGACTTGCCTGAGCAAGATGGCAGGACCCTGCCTCTACTAAAAATACAAAAACATAGCCAGACATGGTAGTGTATGCCTGTGGTCTCAGCTACTTGAAAGGCTGAGGTGGGTGGATCTTTTGAATTCCAAAGGCAGAGGTTGCAGTGAACCAAGATGGCACCATTGCACTCCAGCCTGGGTGACAGAGTGAGACCGTGTCTTAAAACAACAACAACAACAGCACCAAAACTCTAAAAACTGGGCATATGAAATATGCCTATTTTCTGAAAATTAAATTGAGTTGGTATTATGATTTAAATTTTATTTTAATGTCAGTTTTTGAGAAACAGGTTTCAATAATGAAAAATGGCATATGCTTGACTTGAATATTGAGTTAATGTAATCAATAAAATTACTTTCTTAATTACTCTATGCTGAAAAACTGCATAGCATGCTAATTTATCAAACTAGAAAGAAATCAATATAATTTAGATAATTAATGATATGTGAAACTGTAAATAAGAATGTAAACTTTATGTAAATGGAAGCTTATCCTGATTATAAACATGAGTAAGAATGAGACCTAAAAATAAACTTATGTCTGTAGTGCAATATGGGTGAGCTTAATATCAATATGTTGAAATGTGATCAGGGTTTATTATACACATCAATGTTACATTCGCTTTTAATAGAAGACATCTGGAGCAATGTTCTTAAAGAGAGAGGAAAATTGTTTATTATATATGCCTTATTGCCAGCATTGGAATTGAGGCTAATATTATTAGATTTCTCCATAGGGGATTTTCACTGGCTAAAGACTAACTTGCTTAGCAGAACAGCTACTGTTAACAGCCATCTCTGCGGATTTCTTGGGCTAATGTTCCTTATGTTCATAATCTTTTAAAATTGTTTCAGTTCTTTACAGAATGGGTATGGAAATTTGAATAGTAGAAAGGTCTAGAGTTTAATTATAACAAATATGTTACTGGTAATGTATAAAAGGGATCATACATTATCTTTAAGTGCTTTTGTGTTTCAATATAAACCAAAATATGAGAAATTAGAGAAACTTTTTCAGGCATCGGGTGTTCAATGCACCAGGCTGCGCAAGAAAGTACAGTCATGAAGTCAAAACTATATCCATACATATTATATTAATTGCAACATTTATATAAAAACTAAGTCTGTTCCTAGAAAAAATTATGAGTCTCTGCTAAATTCTAGACATTGTCATAAGCAGTGGAGATATAAAAATAAGGAAGACATCCTTCCTGCCTTCAAAGGCCTCGTGGTGTGATGAAGAAGAAAGACATAAAAACAGAAAAATACTAAGTCAACAGAGTGTGCCTGGTAATAGCTATGCGCAATGGAAATTTAAAAAAATTAAATAAGAATATAAGATGATGATGAATGAAAACTTGCAGTATCTCAATATTTCAAGTCAGATGTAATAAAGAAAAAAAGGAAGGGGACACAATATCTAAAATAAAAGTGAAACAAATAATTTTTTCTGGTTACATATATATAACCATCTCTCTCTCTCTCTCTCTCTCTATATATATATATATATATATCACAGGAAATAACTGGATTGACAGATTTTCTTAAGTTATTAATTTTTAAAATTGAAATAATAGAAATGATGGTAGTTTTGTACACTGGGTAAACACAGTCAAGTAAAGAAAAGGCCTTATAAACAAGATGCATTGCTGGTACATGGAATCTGACTACACATCCTCTCTCTTCTGGGAGATGATGGTTCTGGGTGACCTTAGCCTGTATGCTCAGATATTAATGAAGCACTCTAGGATAAAGAGCAAGTTGAGTTTGAACAAGACAGAGATGGAAAGGTGCCAAAGGAAAAAATAAAGTAGGAGGGGGAAAAGGTAGAGATAAGGAAAAAATTGTATGTCTGTGTTGCCAGCCAGACTCCTCCCTGGTTTTAGGCCAGGTTGCAGCTGATGACTCACTCCCTTGAGAGGCAGGGGCTCCCAAGTGGGGATAAAGTCAAAATAGTTTCTGCTGTCTTGTTTCCAAGTTATTAGTAGGTCAAACTGCTGGCTGCTTGTAAGACCAATGGGAAACTGTCCATCTGGTCACACTTAACAAAATGTCTTAGTGGCATGTTGTGTTTAGGCCACTAGCTGGCCTTTGGGTCAGAGGATCTACAATTTCTAGGGCTACTCTCCTAATTCTTCGTACCCATGGGGCAATTTCAACTACTCTGTGATTTCTGTTTTTCTTTACTTAACTGATTGTAAGATGGACACCAAATTCAATTTTTTTTTTAACATTGTAAATGAAGTGTTCAGTTTGGTTACATTAGCTTGATTCATTTGATTTTTGTGAAAATCTAGCACATTAGAGAAATTCAAATTTAAATGCAGTGTTTATGACATTCTTCATAGATAATAAAATAAATTTCCGGTCTATTAATGCTTTACAGTTATTTATTTCACTGATTTACTTCATTGCTGTCCACTCTCTGAAGTGGCTGGCTTAACAAAATAGTTAAGGAATATAAATTATTCATTTCAATACATTCTTCCTAATAATAAGTGATATAAGATTGCACATTTCCCTTTAAATAGTAAGATTATCGCATGTTAAGCCTAGCAGAGGGGTACAAAGTCACATTAAAAAGTTACAAGAGCACCAATATTTGTAAGATCCAGTTGTAACTTGATGAGCACATTGAAATAGTCAATTAGAAGGTGAATTTATCACCTTATAAAAGAGATATTAAGAAGTTGAACATTGGCAGAATCAACAGAAGCATGTCGAGAGTTAGAAGAGTTGACTCATAGGTACTCCCATTTGAAGGCATGTGGTGTGATGGCTACTACGGTGATGCATATATCATTACCAAAGCTTGACTTGATTGAATGTTGGCTATTCTGATTGCTTGATCTTACTTAGTCTTTGTTCACCAAGAAACTTGTTGATAAACATGTAGCTCCCCAAGCTATTCTCTGTAGTCAAATGGGCAAATAAAATGCCCATAAGTAATTATAAATTAATAAATTGATAATACAACAATATGCTAATAATATAATAAAAAATTTAAATTAGTAAATTTAAATTTTAGATTTACAAACCAGCCTTGTGGTCATTTACTTCTGGCTGAGAGATGTAGCCAGCCCCAGGATGCTGTCAACTTCTTAACCTGTAAAGTTGAAGGTTACGTTCAAAACAATTAATCACCAGAAAATGAGCACTCTACAATGAAACATCCAAGAATAGAGTTATTTAATAGCTCTTTCCTCCTTTTTTACTTCATTGAGTCAGCAAGCCTTCCTACCTGGCAAACATATGCTCATGTTGTCTCTTCTGTTGGACAGAAGCTCCTGGAGAGCAGTTATCCTGCTTAATCAATTTCTTTAGTTCCCATACCTCATAGTGCCTTATTCTTAGTAAATATACTCAGTGAATGAAAGGGTAAAAAACAGGTATTTTGCCTTCATCCTTAAGTTACTACATACAAGACTGGATGTCACTAGCAAGAGGAAAATCTCGAGTTAAATACTTGCTATATTTTATTTGAGAAATGAAATTATAAGTGATTTTTATCTGTTTGCTTTACGTTACAGACTCTAGAATGATGGAACTTGAGATACAGCCGTGGGAAAAGTCCTATGGAACTTAATGATTTATGGACATAGAATATTATAATGCAACCATGAGAATAGGCTATTCAAATGGCCTGGCGAAGAGCATTTCTCATTAAATCATTGTCACATTCATAACTTCACTAATTTTCAAAATATGAACTTGAGACTCCATCTATCTAACATTCCAAATAAAAATAACCAGAAGAACTATTCTAATAGTAGGTAGTATGTATTAAAATTTTACATTTATTGAAATTATTTAAACTACATATGAATCCAGGAAACATAGAATAATAGTAGTAATAATTTTTGCTCTATAATAGCACTATGTGTCAAGCACTGTTCTACATTCCTTAAAAATATTAATTTGCCTACTTCTCACAACAATCTTAATATTATCCTCATTTTATGCTGAGAAAACTGAAGGCCATAAATGTTAAATAACATGCCTGAGGCTGCTTTTCTTATAAGGGTCGGACATAGAGTTTAAGGTAAGGCACTCTGGATCCAGAGTCCATGCTCTTGATATGGTTTGGATCTGTGTCCCCACCCAAATCTCATCTCAAATTATAATCCCCATAATCCCCACATGTTGAGAGAAGGACCTGGTGGGAGGTGATTAGAGCATGGGAGCTGTTTCCCCCATGCTGTTTTTGTGAAAGTGAGGAGTTCTCACAAGATCTGATGGTTTTGTTAGTGTCTGACAGTTCCTCCTTCACATGCTCTCTCTCTTCCTGCCACCTTGTGAAGAAGGTGCCTTCTTCCTCTTCCACCATGATTGTAAGTTTCCTGAAGCCTCCCCAGATGTGTGGGACTGTCAGTCAATTAAACTTCTTTCCTTTATAATTTAACCAGTATCAGGGAAGCTCTTTATAGCAGTGTGAAAATGGACTAATAAAGCTCTTAACCATTCAATACATACAACAGCAGTTGTTAAAGTTGGTATATTAGAGGACCTACTAAATGTTATTCTTCCTTATTTATTCTAATGTGCTAGTTTAGTCATTCTAAGGTGAGAAGCAGCAAGCCAAAAATATTGTGGATACTTAGGAGGATTAGAGCTGTAGGATATCCAATTAACACATTTAATTTATATGCTTTATATAAATCTGGCAAAAATAAAATTGATACATTTAATTATAAAATATTTTAAACACTCAAAAAAGTAGCAAATAATATATTCTGTATTTTCCTTACTTAGATGTAACAGATGTTAACATATAAATATATGTACTTTAGAATTCCATCTTCAACAAACTTAAGAGAAATATGAAACTTCAAATCACAGATTTAGAGGAAGATCTGCCAATATTAGTGAAGTTAAGGTGTATGAAGATGCGGAGAGAGAATGCCAATGGCTGCAGATCTCAATGAAAGCCATCAGAGAGCACTTGCCAAAGAAATGATTCCCCTCTGGTCATGGAGCTAACAATCTTTATTAGCAACACTTGGAAGGAGTTCGGGGCTCATGGTGGGTCTTTCCTTTTACTTAGTAATGAGTCACACAGTGTTGGGAAGGTAAATGCAGAATTAGTGAAGGAATCATGCAGGAGAAACATATTTGCAGGAAGCAGTGTTTGGTGAGGCAGGAGTACAAGAGAGAGGGCAGTGGGCCTCTCTGTAAGTCCCAGTGGTCAAGAAAGAAGCAAAGGCTCCCTAACACGTAAATCCCTGTGGTCCCTATACCATAAGGAGAGTTCTTCCTTCATAATCCCCTACTGCAAACAATGGGTCCAAGGAGACCTTCCTCATTCAAAGATGAGTCATTAAACATAAGCTACTGTAGGATCCACATACAAAGATAATCAAAGATAAAAATCGCATAAGAACAGAAAAAAATGACAGAGAATATTTATGAGAAAAATGTTGGCATGGAATAAAAGAAAAATTTAACCAAATATATCACTGTGAATTTAAAACCCACAAGCAGAGAACCATAATGAAAAAAGTATACCCTAAAAAAAGAAGAGCTCAAAGCAGGGATATAAGATAAGGGTCTCACTCTGTTGCCCAGTTTGGAGAGCAGTGGTGTGATCTTGGCTCACTGCAACCCCTGCCTCCCAGGTTCAAGTGATTCTCCTGCCTCAGCCATGCCCAGCTTTTTTTTTTTTTTCTTCTTCTTCTTTTTTTTTTTTTTTTTTAATAGAGATGGGGTTTTGCCATATTGGCCAAGCTGGTCTCCAATTCCTGACCTCAAGTGATCCGCTTAGCTGGGCCTCCCAAATTGCTGAGATTACAGGCATGAGCTACCATGCCCACCCTAAGATCTTTAGAAATATATGATAGGGTAAAAAAGGAAAACGAAAGATGAGCTGGCATGGCCCAGAATAAAATGATAAAACCATGACGAAAAGTACCAAATTGAATGTGAGGAATTCAATAACATATTAATTTGTTCATGCTATAATATGTTAATGTTAATATGTCAATTAATATGTTAATTCAATGTTACTTTAATTGTTTGTCTCAATGAATGAACAACTGAGAAACTTCCACATGACAGGCCCTGGGGATATGGCAATGACCTAAAGAGTCAGAAATGCTTGTCCTCAAGGAGTTTGTATTCTAGTAGGGGGAGACAGACAATACACAAATACACATGTGCACAGCACAGATGCACACACATATATAGTTTGTCATATGGTGATTAGTGCTATGGAAAAAATAAAACTGTGAAGGGGTTTAGGGAATCCTGGATGTTGAGATGTACATAATTTTGTACAGGGCGGTTGGGTCCTTCTTGGGAGGATGATTTTAGAACAAAAACCTGAAGGAGGTGAAAGATAAGGCATGCAGACATCAGGATGAAGAGCTTACTTGGCAGAAGCAACAGAAAATTTGAGGAGCTTCAGGGTTCCAGTGTGACTGCAGAGGAAAGAACAAGACAAGGCAGAGAGGTGTCGGAAATGAAATGAGAGAAGTAGCAGAGACGATATTTTTAGGGCCTTGTGAGCCAACATTGGACTTAACTTTTTTTTTTTTTTTTGAGACGGAGTCTCACTCTGTCGCCCAGGCTGGAGTGCAGTGGCCGGATCTCAGCTCACTGCAAGCTCTGCCTCCCGGGTTTATGCCATTCTCCTGCCTCAGCCTCCCGAGTAGCTGGGACTACAGGAGCCCGCCACCTCGCCCAGCTAGTTTTTTGTATTTTTTAGTAGAGACGGGGTTTCACCGGGTTAGCCAGGATGGTCTCGATCTCCTGACCTCGTGATCCGCCCGTCTCGGCCTCCCAAAGTGCTGGGATTGGACTTTACTTTTAATTTGGGTGCAATGGGCAATCATTTAAAGATATTGAGCAGACAGGAGACACTATTTGACCTACAGTTTAACAAGATCAGTCTGGCTGTTGTGTTCAGAATATGTTATGATGAGGGGAAGGGGAGGGTAGAAGCAGAAAGAACAGTTAGAAGACTATGGTAACAATTTGGTGAGAGATTAGGATGGCTTGGATTCTGGTGTTAGCAGGGGCGATGGTATGATTCTGATATATTTAAAGGTAAATTCAAAGGATTTACTCTTCTCTGATTGGATATAGGGCAAGAAAAAGAAGAGTCACAATGACTCCGAGATTTTTCCCTGAGCAGTTGGAAAGATCTAATTGCCATGAACTGAAATTTAAAAAAGACTGGAAAAAAGCTCAGGAGAGAAGATCAGAGGTTGAGTTTTAGGACATGTCAATTGAGGTGCCTATTAGATGCCCAGGTGAAGATGTTGAGTAGAGAATTGAACCTACGAGACCGAATTTCATAAGTGACCAATAATAAAGTATTTTTAAATAATGCATATTTATTTTAAAGTCCCTTTTTATTTCTTTTGCTCTTCACTAATTTATTAAACATATTCAAAACACAATTTACTATTAGCAGAAGGCTTTTTATGTATAAGCAAATTCACACTCATAGGTGTATTTGCTCATCATGGAGCACTGCTATGGCTGCTATATACTAGCCAATCATCTTAATGGAAAGTACTCAGTATTCATTGCACAGCACTTGGTTTACCAAATTAGTCCTCACGCGGTATTCATTGCTCTACTCACACTCTTTTTCCCCTGTTTCCCATCCAGAAGACTCAATTCTTTAGGTTTCCTGTATTTATAGTTTCCTTTTGTGTATATAGACAATACTCATAACTAATAACAAGTAAAGAACAGTTCCATTCCTTAGTCTTGGACTGTGGAACTAACTCATGTCATAAAAGTATTCATTACCCTTTAAAACGGTAGGAGTTCTGCTGCCAGACTTTGACTTATATTGTTGGGTTTCCAATGTGCTTTTGGGTGGTTCTCTCTCATAATAATTCCCATTAATAAATCCTTCTCAAGTCAAGTCCCAGAAATTTTGTTAACTTCAACTGCTTTCTTTGTTCCTTGAACTTTAATTTTAGTAGTACTTTAATTATTGACAAGTTGTTTTATTTAAAAAAGTCTCTGTGCTGAAATATTCCCAAATTTGCCATAACTATCTCATAGCATTCATTTTTCCAAAATATGAAAGGAGAAATATTTCATATCTCATAAATATGCACCTATAAAACCAATAATTTGAGTGGCAGTTGACAACAGAGGAGCCTAAGATCAGAAGTTTCCTTCCAAAGTTAAATATCACCCTGAAGCTAGCTGTAGTTCCAAGTGGAAGACAGGAGGTGGATTTATTTTCGTCAGAGTAACTGGTTTAGAAGCAAATTTTGGCTTTGAAAATTTCTATTATATTCTTCATCTGCTTTGGAAAACAAATAATTTCATCATGATACTGATTATTGATCACATTTCATAAACTATTAAGGATAAAACATTCAATATCCTTCATTTCATAGATGTGAAAGGCAAGCCACAGATAAATTAAAACTATTTGTATAAAACAGAACAATTTTTAAACAGAAATATATCTTCTCCCTAATAGTGAATGAATTCATTCCCTACCTTGCATTGGCTTTATAACGTTTTTTGAATGTACACGAGATGATTTCTAAAAAAGAGAATTAAAGAAAAACCTGTCTGAAGATAAAGCTATGCTTTCTCTTCTATTTTAGATTTGCTAACATTCAAATGGTGTGAGCTCAGCACTGTTTATTGTTTAAAGGACTTCTTGTTGTTGACATTTTCTTCTTTGTTGAGATAGTCATTTTCTAAACAAGTTGAGAGAGCCATTTTCTGAACCAAAATAGAATAAGATTGGATATCTCCATTGCATATTCTTCTGAGTGTAAGTAACATTTGAAGTTCTTTTGAAAAGGCTGTTTTTAAGCGTCTTGCAAGGAGTCAGAATGGTCATGAAGTAAAGTCGTTAATCAAATGGAGTATTCACGGAGACCATTAAAGAATGCAGAAATCAGTGTAAGGTAAAGGAAAGGAGTAGATAGGTAAAATTTGTTGAGGTAAGAAAAATTGCTACATATTCTCTATGGTAAAGTATAAAAATATATCTAGGTTGCAACACGGGGCAAGGCAAAATTTCTCAGTCCTAGACAAATATTAAAATCATCTAGGGAGCCTTTAAAAAACCAATACCTGGACCCCAGCCCAGCCCAAATAAATCAAAATGGGGGTGGCAGCCAGACACTGTTATTTTTAAAAGTTCCACAGGTGATTCTGATGTGCCGCCAGGTCTGAGAGCCACCAGAGTAGGGCAACAAAAGGAACACAAAAATGTGAGGCTTAGATAAAAGAATAGCTACTCAGACTGAAGGATAAAAGTGGGTCTGTCTTAATGTCAAAAGAATAAATTCCTTTCTTGATTTCATAGGATCCATTATTTTTCTCCACCAAACTGAAATCAGGTTTCCAACCTCTGAAAAGGTTCTGTGGGGCTACCAGAAGACATGTAAATTCTTTACCATTCGTAAGCTAAGTCCACCCCAAAGCCATATTTTCTTCATTCACAATAGCATGATTCTTCTCCATCTCCCTAGCATCTTTTCCCTTTAATATCCTTAACACAGACATTGCATCATTTTTACATGAGAAGCAACCATTGTATTCATTTGGTATTCAGTGTAGAATATCATAAATCATTTTCACTTTATGCGGTCAGGTATCACTTTCAGCTTTGCTTTTAATTGTTCATTCATTCATCAAATATTAAATGAGTGCTTACTATGTGCCAGGCATTGTTCTGGGTGTTAAAGATATAACAGTGAAGAAACCAGGCAAAAATTACTATCTTGTAGCATTCACATTCTATTTGTTCTTTTAGTTATTTGACTGACATACGCAAAGTTTTTAAACAGATTTATATACTTTATAGCTACCTTGATAAAAGTCCCTAAGCAGTTGCTTCTGAATAGTTGATGCTATTTTTCTTTTCTTTTTTAAATCATAAAACTGAGTTTTGTTCCTTGGACGAGATGGTTCCTTTGATGAGGCCTGAGCAAGAGTCACCCT
This sequence comes from Macaca mulatta, assembly GCF_049350105.2. Classification (NCBI taxonomy): domain Eukaryota; kingdom Metazoa; phylum Chordata; class Mammalia; order Primates; family Cercopithecidae; genus Macaca; species Macaca mulatta. The sequence goes on along the minus strand of NC_133406.1, from coordinate 73,048,580 downwards.
CAGGAATTCTCTGATTTATCCAGAGTGGATGAGTCTTCGGAACAGAACAAGTCTGCTTAGACAGACTTGTATGATTTCAACTACTCAGTCAGACCTTTTAGTGAGGAATGAATTTCTGGAAAAGGATTTTTCCTAGAAAAGGCATCATGTTAAATTATACTGGAACTTTACCGCATGCGTTGGGCAAGAAAATGTTCAACAGCTATAAGACGTTTTTTTGACTTTAAATTTCTTGAACTATTGCAGTTAAATGAGAACTGGCATCTTTTGAAAAGGAATCATGTTGTGTTTTAGCTACAGGAGGGGAAAAGCTTTGAAGTAAAATTAACCATCTGAGATTCAGACTTTTAAAATCTACCCTGGGGATGGGAAAGCCAGTCCTGCTCCACTAAAATCCATGGGACTAGATAGTCACTTCCCTTATGCAGAAGGCAAGCCATGCAGTGCAGCAACCTCATTGGAGAGGCAAGAGAACTGAGCAAGTTGACATTAGCAGATGGTGACTGGACTGGAAAGGAAGAAACCAAGGAGGCCATTGATCCTGTTGCCTCATGGTTGGCTCTTTATGATGGAGGAATTGGAGGAAAAAAACATCTGTTAAAAGTCTAGGTAACCTGTGGCAGAGAAAAAGTGTAAACTTGAACACCTAAGTTCTGTGCAGTGAATGTGGTAGCTTTGTGGCATGAGGGGGCGCTGAACTCAGGGTAGTACAGTGAGATGCAAATTGTTAAAAGTTTGAAGAGATAAAAGAGAACAAGAAATCATAATTACATTGCAAATAGCACCTCTGGACTGTAAACTCCTTGAACTTGTATTATTTATCTTTATATTATCAGCACAGTGCATGCAGCAAGGATGCACTCAGATGATAATTGCAGAATTAAAGGCAAAGTGAAGAGTAATAGCTACAGTTGCAGCAAAAGTAGCAGGAACTAAAACTGGACTCTTAAGTTGGCATAGTATCCGTGGCTTGGTATTTGGATGCTAGATTAAATGGCAAGCCCCTGCAACATTTAGGAGAGGGAGAGAGAAAGACTGAAAGAGGGAGAAGATGCATGTGGATAGGGTCAGAGGACAAAAATGAGTAAAAACAAGGTCACAAAAGGATAGTGGAGTTACACCATATTACATTTAATTGATGAGAATTCAACTACATACATTTACTTTTTTTAAAAAAAATTATATATATATATACACACACACATATATATATAATGGGAATTTTAGTCCTCCATTAGACTCAAAAAGCAAAAGCCCTGAAGGTTGCCTGAGAGAGGACACATGATCTCTCTTCAGATCTCTCTTTTGGTCTCAGGATTCTCTTAGTGCAAGTATTTTGCCAAGCTCGGGGAGATTATATAGTTTAAAGACATATTTTTTTCTTCATATAGCATGGGTCTTTCTTCATTTTGTGCTCAGAGCTTAGAGAATACCAGTATGTTGGATGGGTCAAGAAGATGATGTAATGACCCTTAGGGTAACTTTTTTTCTCATGTGTAGTATACTGTCTGTTTACTCTCTAAATTAAATGGAGAGAGGTGACATTTTAATCTTATTTTATGGTTGCTATGCATATAAAGAGTTACAATTTTACTTAAAAAAATTAATCAGATGAAATATATTGACTGTTTTTGCCCTATGGTTCATCAACCTGTCTACTGGTGAAATAGTGAAAAAAGAAATGAAGCTAGAGAACTGGAATGTTTGCTTTTGGAAGCAGTTGATTAAAACTAACATTGTGTATCCATTGCATGCAAGGAAATGTACTGTCTTTAGTAAAAGTAGAAATTTTCAAGATTTGTTTGGTTTTTTGGGAAAGTGCATCTAAGTACATAACAACAATTTAAGAATCTTATAAAACAAAATAGTTACAAATCAAAGCCAATGCAGTATCAACCAAGTACATATGTATCACGAGGCTTCATAGTAAATATGTAATTTGGCATAGGAAAGATTTAGTGAGGAAAAGAGTCGCTAGTAGAGATATCTTGGGATCTTATTTTGAAAAGTTTGGGAGCATAAATTAGGGAAGAAGAGGGACATTGTTTTGCCAGGTAGAGGCATTTCGTGTGCAAAGACACAGAGGCAAATGACATGTAGATGTTCAGTATAGGCGTATCTCAGGAACAGAATGGAATATTGGGAACCATAAGAGATCAGGTTAAATAGACACTGTAACTGCAAGTATATTCCTCTTAAATTAGACTAATGATAGCTACAAACTTTGTGGTAAATTTCAGATATTGCTTAATCATTAGGAAAAATATAAGAAACTTTCTAAGCCAGAAAGAGCTCCCTCATTTCTTGTACATCATGCTCTTATGTCATTCCTGACTTTTATGCAGCAGTTCAATGACCTCATTTCTCAGCAACTCCCACACCCCAATCAGTTTAGATTTCCTTGTGCTTTTCAATGCACCATAATGGTTTTTCCTTTATAGCTGTTTGGAGGAGAGACTGCACACCTACCTTTATCAGGGCTCTGCCAGCCCTCATCCCTTCATTGCAAACACACACTGTCTGCCAAATAAGCAAACAGACGCCCCAGTTTTTTTGAAATAGACACATGTCAGAGACAGAACCATTATCAGCTGCTCCAAAATTGCATTTTCACCTGCTTCTGTGGAGTATGATCCTCTTATTTAGGAGGAAATTATTCTGAATATTATTTAGGGGCTGTCTATTATCATAACGAGCCTTTCCTTGTCTCTCCTTCCTCCCCAGTGATCTCACTCTCTACTTTACCAAGAATTCACCTGCTATGATTTTAAAAGTTATGGATCTAGTCCTGTCTGCTTTCAATACAAATGAGCAAGTGTCATTATTTCTCAGAGGTGAGACCACAGCAGGGCAGTGGTTCCCACTCCCAAGGTCAATTTATTCATTAGAGTTTACTCTGTACTCTGGCACTGTTAGGAATCAGGTTTATCCTCTTCTCCAGAGGAGTCATACCTCACTACAGAGCATCTTCTTAGGGGAGGAGGGGAAGCAATGGACAGAAAACATATGGAACCAGAGTTAGAGGCCAGCAGAAAGAGCACTTGTAGTCCATTTCTTAGTGTTATTAACCAGCCAATCCATTCATGTGTCTGGATTTCATTATGACTTCTAAAATGAGAGATTTGGGGCTACATAATTCTAAAACATTATTCCAGCTCTAAAATGCTATGACTTTATTTTTTTCTAGATTATAAGAAAACCCCCGGAAAACGGACACACTGAAACACATGTTTGAAGCCATTGTTTGTGATTTTTTATAGTCTCCTGTGGTAGAAGATCTGGAAAGAGAGAAGCTAGATTCTCAAAGGCCTTGCAGTTTGCTCTAAATGGCTTCTATTTAATATGCTCTCTATCTTTCCATAGGGGCAAAGTTACAAGAAGGACGTTCAAACAATATAATTTCTAAAAACCAACTTCCGTGTTGTTTTCTAATAACTCTGTCAGAATCATATGACTTACATGAAAACTGACTTCCTGTTATCATCAAGAAAAATAGCAGCCTTTCTATTCTGTGTCAAATATTTAAGTAAAAACAGTTGTTTACTCAAGCAGCAGCCGAATTCCCTATAAAATAACATTGCTAATTATGACAATTTAGGAAACATGCTTTATTTATTTTTAGCTCAGTGGTAATTGAAGATAAAATTGTATGGAAAATGTGACCCAGGGGCAAAACCAAACCACCAGTGGAAAGAAAAATGAATGCAGCCCTATTGTACAGGAGGCCGCTCTGTTTCAGAAATGGGATTTTAAAACTATGTTAATAAAAGTTTCTTTTAAAAAATATTTGGTTTTAATGGGCTTTGAGCTAGGTCTAATGAAGTATCAGGGAACGCAAACACTAATGTCATTACTTCCCCCACAATTTGTTTCAATTTATCCTATGAGCAGAGCCAAATACTCCTAGGTTTCTGTACCATCTTTCTCTGTAAAATGGGAACACAGGACTGATGTACCTCATATGGTTAATATAAGAAGACAATTACAAAATGTTCTAGCAGCGATTAAAGGAAAGAAATGATGACAAATACAATCACTTATAAACAAGAACAAAACAAGTTCTCCAAAAGGCTGAGCTCTGTGCAGTAATAAATTCCTTGATGTTTATTTGAGTTAAATTAATTGCTGGTTACTAACTTCAAACATCCACAATGATGTAAGGCCAGTTGGGTGGGTTTTCCAATGGGACACCAAGTCCTTAGGCCTCTTGATTGATGGCTGATGTGTTCCCCCACTGTTACTTTGGCCATATCCTTGCTACAATAATTCAGAAAATGTAAGGAAAATCTCAGATATTGTCAATAGGCTGCTTGATTAAATTTAAATTACTTCAAATGTTTGATTAATTTAATATTTTAATAATTGAATAGTTAATATGTTTATTTCAAAACCAAAAATATAGTGAAGCCTCCCTCCCCATCTGTTCAATTCCTTACTCCACCTCATCCTGAAGAAACTCCTCTTTCACTGAATTCAAGCTGACTTGTGTACATAAACAACTTCTTTTATTTGTCTTTTTAAATGTGTTTCATTAAGATGTTGCTGTCTAATGAGTGTAGGAGAGAAAAAAGCAGTACAGAAATAGAAAATATCTTGTCCGTTTGGAAATAAAATAAATATTATTTTATTTTCATACATAAAGAAAAAATCTCTATAAAAATATTATCTTCCCAATGCAATCACATAGTTGGAAATAACTGACTTAATGGCAACAGGAAATTACTAAATATTGGCAGTAAAGTCTATTATAATTGATTTTATTGTATGTTTGTTATTTTGTTATAATGCTTGTAATCAATTCTAGTTAGAAGCATATAAAGAAGTCAACTTTAGCTGTATAGCATAAGACCACTAATAAGAACAGCTGTAGCCATTTCTTCTTTATTGTTTTAAAAACGCACATTGGCAATTATATTAGCCTTGTAGCCATTTCTTCTTTATTGTTTTAAAAACACACATTGGCAATTATATTAGCCTTGATAAGGAATAGGACCATCTTTGTTTTTTAAGTAGTGGAAGTCTAATAGATTTGGGCCAAGCATAGTTTTAGAGTTATGGTGTGTTGTTGTGCACATATAATGTGATGATTCAAGATTGTATACGAATTATTTCCAATGCATTTATTTTTAAGGAGGCAACAGGGTAGTCTACCAGTTTGATGTGAGGAATAGTCCAAACTGCCTCTCTGGATGTATCTCTTGAACGATTCTGGAGAATTTATGCCAATTGGAGACTGTCTTGTCTTCAGGTAAAAATGCATCTTTAAGTTCATGTTTATGAGCCAGAAGAATAGGGTTCTTCTGTAGGCTGAAGATACCGACTTTCATTCTCAGCAGTCATTTGAGAGACATCTTGATGTTAATAAACTGTCTTCTTGACTTATGAAATTCAATGAAAAACCTGCCTCTTACCTGCTTTTGCCTCAGGGATGGATTTGAATGTCCTCCTTCTAACCCCGCCTTGCTTATCCTACTTTAGAATGTCACTTTAAATTGCTTCTTCACAGAAATAAATATCTTTAACTTTATTTGTTTACCCTTCTAGAATCTTTTAGCCAACTTTTATTGATAATACTTTTTCCTTGCTTTTTAATGTTATATTCCTAATACTTCATATTATTTAACATTTTAATCTTATTCACTTCATTTTTCTTTTCTATTTTAATTTTTATCTTGCCATTACATTATAGTTACTTTTTCCTATTATTTATTTTGCATTTTGCACATTGGATGTTAAAATAATTACTACAACCAAAATTGTGATTTTCATTAAATACTCACGGTTTCAATATACTGTTGTTTTGTTTGGTACCATTATTTAAGGTGAAAAAGAAATTCTGGTTCTGAAAATTTTTTAATATATGGAGTCATGTGAGTAATTTGAGCATTCAGTTTATTTCGCTTAAAATAAGCCACGTCTATGGAATTTGGGGCCAGCATGATAAAATAAGGAGTGGGGGCAGGGGGAATGGTTTTACTGTTGTCACTTTATGCCTGCCTTCTTTTTCAGTGGCAAGAATTACATTTTTCACTCAGAAATTTTGACATGAAATCTCCAGGGAGAATTCCAGCTTAGGTCACTTGTTTATTCTTAAATTACTGTAGGCAGAGTCATGAGATAGCTGATTTACCAGGTCTAGATAGCAGGGAAAACTCTAACCAAACCACATAGATTGTGTCCTCAAGAGTATATAAGGATACTGTTAGCAGAGGAAGAAGGGGTTTATAGGCAGGCAAAAATAGCACATACTTGCCGTGCACTGTGATAGTTGGTGAAAAACTAGAGGCAAAATTCTATCAGGCTGACCTTAAGATTTTGAGCTTTCAAGTCATTCATGTCCATTGCAATAGAAGATAGATTTCATGTGACTTGAAATGAAGCTCAGGGAGAGCTCTTATAGTTTAGTCAAGTGCAATACAAGAGACAAAATTGATGGCACCCCTGGATTAGTGAGAATAAGACAAATGTTTTACTCTTCAGGAATGTAATTTCTATCCTGCAGAGCTCTGCTGGATGAAAACAAAGAGGAAAAGAATAAGTTTAAATATATGAATCATCTGATATGAAGCTTTGCCTTGATTCATTGACAAAGGAGCATGATATGCAAGCAGATGAAGGGCTAAATATCAGACATAAGTAATGCAAGAACAGAAATAAAACTGGAGAAAGGTACGCATGAAAGACAATTCATAGGATCCAATGTCTTACTTAATAAAAGCAAAGACAACTTAAATAATATTCACCCGATGAATTGGGCCATACTTTAGCCATCATGTTAATCAGCATATCAGTATTCTCTGTCCTGTATATATCAACATGTCATATACATATTAATATAGTTTGGATGTGTCTGCCTGTCCAAATCTCAGTGGAATTATAATCCTCAGTGTTGGAGTTGGGGCCTGGTGGGAGGTGACTGAATCATGGCGGTAGATTTGTCATGAGTAGTTTACCACCATCTTGGTGCTATCCTTGCAATAGTAAGTGAGTTCTTGTGAGATGTGGTCATTTAAAAGTTTCTGGCACCTCCTCCTTCTCCCTCTTGCTCCTGCTCCTGCTATGTAATGTGCCTCCACCCCCTTCCCCTTCCACCATGATTGTTAGCTTCCTGAGGCCTCCCCAGAAGCTTAGCAGATGCCAGCACCATGCTTCCTGTACAGTCCATAGAACCATGAGCCAATTAAACCTCTTTTCTTTATAAATTACCCAGTGTCAAGTATTTTTATAGATATGCAAGAATGGACTACTGTGCATACACACACAATATAATTCAAAATTAATGAAAGAATAGAAGAGAAAGTAATACTAGCAAGGCAAGATCAAATTAGTATTTAATCTTATAAAATTCCATGCCATGGGTATGGAGAACCACAAATTTTACTTGCAGTCTACTAGAAGCATAAGAGGAAAGAGAAATCAAATCCTTTACATAACTCCTAATATCCAGTTATTTAGAAGAAGCATAAACACTTATGACACTGCCACAAGAACAAATCACCTTACCACCAGAAATAGCCCATGTGATATTACAGTTAGTGCACTCAGTGACAGCATTCTTAAAAGCACTCCATGTGATAACAAAATGGCTGCCTCCAGCCATTTTGGTATTTTCTGCTTTTTTGAATCTTGCAATTCTGTGAGTGTGATGTGGTATCATTTATGGGTTTTGATTTGCATTTCCCTAGTGAATAATGATGTTAGGCTTTTTTGTGTGTGCTTGTTGACCATTTTGATTTCTAATTCAATCTCTTTGCATTTAACAGGTCTGTTCAAATTTCCTATTTCTTCCTAATAAGTTTAGTAGTTTGCATGTTTCCAGGAATTTGTTCATTTCATCTAGATTATATCACTTATTGGCAGAAAGTTGTTTGTAGTATTCTCTTAAAATCTTCTTACTTTTGTAAGGTCTACAGGAATATCCCACTTTATTTTCTTAGGCTAAGAATTTGAGTCTTCTCTCTCTCTGTGTCAGTTTTGCTAATTGTTGGAGAATTTTGTTGATCTTTACAATAAAACAATTTTTTGTTTTCTTAATTCTATTTTTTCTATAATCTATTTCATTTGTCTCTACTTCAATCTTTATTATTATTTCCATCCATCTGCTGGCATTGGGTTTAGTTTTTTCTTCTTTTTCTAGTTCTATAAGAATAAATATGGTTACTGATTTGGTATCTTTCTTCCTTTTTAATGTAAATATTTACAGTTATAATTGGTTCTCTGAACATTGCTTTTTGATGCATGCCATAGGTTTTGCCATATTGCATTCTTCTTTTCATTTATCTCAAAGTACTTTGTAATTTCCCTTATGATGTTTTCTTTGACCCATTGGTGGTTTAAGGCTATATTGTTTAATTTCCACATATTTGTGATTTTTTTTCAGTTTATCTTCTGTTGTTCATTTCTAATTCCATTACATTATATTCAGAAAACATACTTTGTATGGTTTCTACACTTTTAAATTTATTAAAACTTATTTTGTGGTCTACCTAAAAGATTGTCTGTTCCTGAAGAATATTCCATGTACACTAGAGAAGAACGTGTATTCTCGTTTTGGCTGGAGTGTTTGACAGATGTCTATTAGGTCGACTTGATTTTTAGTGTTATTCTAGTTTTCTATTTCCCTGTTGGTTTTCTGTCTAGTTGATTTATCTATTATTGACAACGGTATATTGAAGTTTCCAACTATTGTTGTTGAATTGTTTATTTCTTCCTTCAATTCTGTGAGTTTTGCTTCATGTATTATGCAGATTTATTGTTTGGTGCTATATGTGTGTGTGTATATACACACACACATATATATAACACACACACACACACATATATATATATATGTGTGGAGAGAGAGAGAGAGAACCTCTTAATAGATTGGCACTTTTATCATTATAAAATAAACTCCATAGTAACAATTTTTGTCTCAAAGTCTATTTTGTCTGATAATGTAGACGGCTTTCTTCAGTTACTGTTTGTATGGTATGTTTCAGTATGTTGTAAAGTTTCAGCTTTCCTTCAGTAACTGTTTGTATGGTATGTTTCCACCTGTTCACTTTTAATCTGTTTGTGTCTTGGATTATAAAGGGTGTACATTGGATTATAAGGGGTGTGCATTTTTTTCTTTCTTTCTTTTTTTTTTTTTTTTTTTTTGTGGAATTTCACTCTTGTTGTCCAGGATGGAGTGCAATGGCGTGGTCTCGGCTCACTGCAACTTCTGCCTACAGGGTTCAAGCGATTCTCCTGCCTCAGCCTCCCAAGGAGCTGGGATTACAGGCATGCACTAATATGCCTGACTAGTTTTTGTATTTTTAGTAGAGATGGGGTTTCACCATGTTGACCAGGCTGGTCTCAAACTCCTGACTTCAGGTGATATGCCTGCTTCAGCCTCCCTAAGTGCTGGGATTACAGGCGTGAGCCACTGGACCTGGCCAGATCTCTGTCTTAAAATCAATTCTGTCAGTTTCTGCCTCTTGACTAAAGTGTTTAGTTTATTTATATTTAAGGTAATTACTGGTAAGGTAGCACTTACATCTGCCATTTTACTATTTGTTTTCTATACCTCATGTCCTTTTGTTTCTCTATTTATTTATTTTTGTCTTATTTTGTGTTAAAGAGATATTTTCTGAAGAACTGTTTTAATTCCTTTGTAATTTCTCTTATTACATTTTTTGAGTTTTTTTTTTTTTTTTTTTTTTAACTGACTGTCCTGGGGTTTATAGTTAACATGTTAATTCATAACAATCTGTTTAGAATTATTATCAATTTAATGTCAATCACATATAAAAACTTTGTTCCCATAGAGATTCTTTCTTTCCCCCTCCTTTGGGTTGTTATTGTCATTTTAATTATGCCTTTATATATTGTTTAGCCATCAAAACAGACATATAATTGTTACTTTATGAAGTTGCTTTAAAATTATATTAGAAAAGAAACAACAAAAATATTTTTCTATTGTATCTTGTGGTTATCTAGCTTGCTACATTTACCATGGTCTTTATTTCTTCATTTATATTTGAGTTACTGCCTAACATCTTTTTATTTCTGCCTAAAGACATCTTTCTCGTATTTCTTTTATAGAAAATCTACTAGTTGCAAGCTCGCTCAGTTTTTGTTTATTTTGGAATGTCTTAACTTCTCCTTCATTTGTAAGGGGTTATTTTGTTGGATACGCAAATCCTAGTTGACAGGTTTTTTGTTGTTGTTGTTGTTATTGTCTTTGTTTTAGTCTTAGCAATTAAATAGGTCATTCCACTGTCTTTTGTCCTTTATTGTTTCTTATGAGATACTGACTGTTAATCTTATTGAGGATTACATTATATCATTCACTTCTCACTGCTTTCAAGAATCGCTCTTTGTCGTTTGACAGATTAATAATGATGTCACCTGGTGAAGATCTCTTTGAGTCTGTCTTACTTAAAATGTGTTGAGCTTCTTCAAAGTGCAGATTAAATTGTTCCCATCAAATTTGTGAGGGTTTGGTCATTATTCAATTCTTTTTCTGCCTCTTTAACTCTTTCCTTCTTACACTATCATTATGTTTATGTCGATATGCATGATATTGCTTCACAGGACATTATTATTGTGTTTTTTACTTTTTTCTTCCTGTTTGCTTAGACTGGATAATATCAATTAATCTGCATTCACATTCTTAGAGTCTTTCTTCCTCTGCTCTAATGTGGTGGTGAGCTTCTCTAGTAAATTTTTCATTTCAGTTAATGTATATTTCTATTCCAGAATGTCCATTTTATCCTGTTTTACAATTTCTATGTTTTTATTGATATTCTGTAGTTGATGAGACATAGTTCTTACTTTCCTTTGGTTCTTGAGGCATGATTTTTCTTAGCTGGTTGAAAATATTTAAAATAGCTGATTCAAAGTCTTTGTCTATAAAATTCAATGTCTTGGCTTTTTCAGGAACATTTTCTATTTACTGTATGTTTTTGGTCTTGTGTATGGACAATACTTTCTTGTTTCTTTGCCCATCTCTTAATTTTTTATGAAAATTGCACATCTTAAATAATAGAATATGGCACTCTGGGAACCAGGTTCTCTTCCCTTATTGGGATTTGTTGTTGTTGTCACATTGTTTCTTTAGATGCTTTTCTAACTAATTCTGTAAAATGGATATTATTTGTCATGTGTAGCCACTGAAGTCTCTGCTCAGTTAGCTAATGATTAGACAAAGATCTCCTCAAATACCTCCAGTCAAAGTCTCCCAGGCTTTAGAAAGAGTTCCATGTGCATGTTTGTCAGGAAGTTGAGAACTCTGACTTAGCCCTCACATCCAGCTTATGCAGAGCCTCAAGCTCAACCAGAGCAAGATTTAAGGCATTCTGGTTCCCAGGAATATGTTAGGGCTTTAAAAAGCCCCAAATCCTTAGTTTATTGTGGTTTTCCTTTTAAGCTTTTTAATTAGCATTTTGTTTTCTTCAATTTTTATCCACTATGTCATGCAGCATCAAGTTAAACAATGGTCACTGATTGTTTTCAACAAATGACTTAGGAAAAAGGCAGTTCACACAAGGAGAGGTCCAACCAAGTCAGGTTAAATAAAGGCAAGACTTGTGAAGGACTCTTAAAGGGAATGAATAAATAGGTCAAATGCTAACTATTACCTGGAAGTGGGGCTCTCAAGGAGCTCCAACAGCATTCTGCCTCCTACAGTGTCTGCCAGCCTGCTGATTTTCACTGTGATCTCAGGCAGTTGGTTTTTAAGATTACCGCAGGATTATAGGAGATGACGGCAATAGGGGAATTAAAAACTCTGTAAAGCTCACTATTCTTACCAGTATTTTTTTTAAATGAATGCTCCCAGGGTTCTAAGCCTTTGGTTAATTTCCAAAGTTCTGAAAATGTTGATTCTGACAGTGTTTATCAGCGATCTCATGACTTTTATGGAAGAAAAGATTTTTGGAGCTCTTCACTCCACCATTTCTGGTGATGCCATCCCAAAAGGTTTATTTAAATAACCATATTTTAACACTTGATATGGCCATTCATATCCTACAGCTGGATATCAGCCCCACTGCTAAGCACACTTGGTATGTGATATGGTTTGGCTGTGTCCCCACTCAAATTTCATATTCAATTATAGTTTTCATAATCCCCATGTGTCATGGGAGGAACCTGGTGGGAGGTAATTGAACCATGGTGGCAGGTTTTTCCTGTGCTGTTCTCATGACAGTGAATAAGTCTCATGAGATCTGATGGTTTTATAAAGAGCAGTTCCCCTGCACATGCTCTCTTGCCTGCCACTATGTAAGATGTGCCTTACTCCTCCTTCACCTACTGCCATGATTGTGAGGCCTCTTCAGTCATGTGGAACTGAGTCCATTAAACCTTTTTTTTTTTTTAATAAATTATCCAGTCTTGGGTATGTCTTTATTAGCAGCATGAGAATGTACTAACTCAGTAAATTGATACTGGTAGAGTGGGGTGCCACTATAAGGATTCCCGAAAATGCGGAGGCAACTTTGGAAGTGGGTAACATGCAAAAGTTGGGGTAATTTGGAGGGATCTGAAGAAGACAGGAACATGTGAGAAAGCTTGGAACTTCTAGAGACTTTTTGAATGGCTTTGACCAAAATGCTGATAGTGGTATGGACAATTAAGTCCAGGCTGAAGTGTTCTCAGTTTGGAGATGAGGAATTTGTTGGGAACTGGAGCAAAGGTCACTCTTGTTATGCTTTAGCAAAGGGACTGGTGGCATTTGGCCCCTGCCCTGGAGACCTATGGAACTTTGAACTAGAGACATGATTTTGGGTATCTGGTAGAAGAAATTTCTAAGCAGCAAAGCATTCAAGAGGAATCAGAACATAAAAGTTTGGAAAATTTGCAGGCTGATGATGCAATAGAAAATAAAAACCCATTTTCTGGGAAGAATTCAAGACTGCTGCAGAAATTTGCATAAGTAACAAGGACCCAAATGTTAATCCCCAAGACAATGGGGAAAATGTCTCCAGGACATGTCTGAGACCTTCACAGTAGCTCCTTCCATCACAGACCCAGAGGCTTAGGAGGAAAAATGGTTTCATGGGCCAGGCCCAGGGTCCCCCTGCCATGTGCAGCCTAGGAACTTGGAGTCCAGCATCCCAGCTGCTGCAAGTATGGCTAAAAGGGGCCAAGTTACAGCTTAGGTCATGGCTTCAGAGCCCCAAGCCTTGGCAGGTTCCATATGGTTTTGAGCCTGTGGGTGCACAGAAGTCAAGAACTGAGATTTGGGAACCTCTCCCTAGATTTCAGAGGATGTATGGAAAAGCCTAAATGTCCAGGCAGAAGTTTGCTGCAGGGGCAAGACACTCATGGAGAACCTCTGCTAAGGCAGTGCAGAAGGGAAATGTGGGGTTGAAGCCCTCCAGTTTGCACTGAGACACTGCCTAGTGGTGCTGTGAGAAGACAACCACTGTCCTCCAGACCTCAGAATGGTAGATCCCTCAACAGCTTGCACTGCACACTTGGAAAAGCTGCAGACACTCAATGCCAGCCCATGAAAGAAACTGGGAGGGGGGCTGTACCCTGAAAAGCCACAGGGGCAGAGCTGTCCAAGGCTGTGGGAGCCCACCTCTTGTATCAGCATGACCTGCATGTGACACATGGAGTCAAAGGAGGTCATTTTGGAACTTTAAGGTTTAATGACTACCCTATTAGATTTTGGATTTGCATGGGACCTGTGGCCCCTTTGTTTTGGCCAATTTCCATTTGGAATGGGTATATTTACCAAATGCCTGTACCCCTTTGTATTAATATCTAGGAAGTAACTGACTTGTTTTTGATTTTACAGGCTCATAGGTGAAGAGACTTGCTTTGTCTCAGATGAGACTTTGGACTGTGGACTTTTGAGTTAATGCTGAAACAAGTTAAGCTTTTGTGGGGCTTCTGGAAAGGCATAATTAGTTTTGAAATGTGAGGAGATGAGATTTGGGAGGGGCCAGGGGTGGAATGATATGGTTTAGCTCTGTCCCCACCCAAATTTCATCTTAAATTGTAGCTCCCATAATCCACCACATGTTGTGGGAGGGAGCCGGTGGGAGGTAATTGAATCATGGGAGTAGGTTTTTCCTGTGCTGTTATCATGATAATGAATACGTTTCAGGATATCTGATGGTTTTATAATGGGCAGCTCCCCTGCACAGGTTTTCTTGCCTTCTGCCATGTAAGACATGCCTTTGCTCCTCCTTCTCCTTCTACCATGATTGTGAAGCCTCCCCAGCCATGTGGAACTCTGAGTCCATTAAATCTCTTTTTCTTTATAAATTACCCAGTCTTGGATATGATCTTCATTAGCAGCATGAGAACAGACTAATAGAGTACGGTTTCCTAATTGTGAACTACTAAATTCAAGCATTATTTTCTTTTCATAAGTAAAGAAAAATTAATGAGTTTTCCTTCAACCTGGTGTTATCTGGAAATCTGTAGATTTTTAGCTGATGTTTGCCCTAATGTCATGCAGATGGAAGGTGTTAATTATTTTTCTAACACCTCTTAGTTTGTAAGGACTACTGGCTTTTATTTCTTTATTTATTTATTTTGCTGAGACTATGTTTGTCCCACTGGTGAGAGCATCATGCAGAGCCTCTGTTTCTATCACTTTACCACACAGAACTCTGATTCCATAATATAGCGGTCCTATCTCAGATTTAGCACTAAATCACTTGCTGAAAATCACTTTCAAATAATCTTTCCACATTTAAAAAACAAAAAAAACTATTCTGTAAAGAGGCTGCTCTAATTTTGTGTAATAATTTAATTTTTTTTTCAAACTGAGAAGAATGAGATAGACCATGGGCATGCACATTTTGCCTTTGTAACTTCAGCATCTTTTAGACAGAAAAGGAAGAAATTAAGAGAGCAAACAATAAAGGTGCAACAACTACTTACAGCAGTACATCTCAACCATGGATATGCCTTAGAATATCCTGAAAAGCTTAAAAAATATCCATGCCTAGTCTCCTCTCCAGAGCAATAATATCAGAATCTCTGGGAACAGGAACAAAGCTTTTGCATTTGTTGAAAGTTTCCCAAGGGATTTTAAAAGGCAGTCAGGAATGAAAACCACTAGCATAAAGCATGTATTGAAGCACAATGCCATGCCATGTGTCCTCACAAAAAAATACCTGAGAAACCTCAACACTGGAAGATCTGCCCTTGAAAACACTTGGAATATGTGGAAGAAGTGGTACCTTGAAGGAAATGGTCAGAGAAACTACAAGTTTGCAGGCAGAATGAGAAACAAAACCAGGCTCTGAGTATCTCTGCATAATATGTAGGGTCATTAGTCACTGGGTGAGAAGGAAAGATTCTTGGATTCTATTCAATAACTAACACTTATTAAGTGCCTACTTGTGCCGGGCTCTATCCTATGCTAACTAACCCTATGATTTCAGATAAGTTATTTATGATATCTAGACATTGGATTCTTCCACTAGCCCAAGACAAAGTTCTTGACTTATGCCTATTTGGCCAAGTACTTCTTCAGAAAGTCTATTTCATCTTTTTGTGATTATGTCCTTCCTACATTTGAAGGGCTTACATATAATTTTGTTCACTAAAAAGCAGTGCTATAAAGTGGTAAGTTTTATTTCTAATGCCCTTTGTCAGCAATATCAAAATCAGAAAGTTGTTTATTGGTGCTCTTAATTAAAAAAATATTTAAAATTTGTAAGTCTGGAAACCACTAATTTGAAAAATAACTAATGTCTATATTTGATAACTAGTTTGAGGAACACTAACCCAAATTACCCCAACAAAAGTGTTTGTAAAATATTATGATTTTTGAAATGTGAAATGTCAGATGTCTTTGTTTTTCTTATTATGGTTAAGTTAGGTCCATTTAGAAATTCTTTTGAATTTTTAACTATAATTTTTCTTTTACTTTATTTTTATCAAAGGTAGCACTGGAGCTGACTTGAAGAAATAATAGTGCTAGTTAAAAAGGCTAATTACAAATCTAATTTCTTTCCAAAAGATTTTTGCTTTTTAGAACTAAGCCAAATGAAAAAAAATTAAACAATTTCTTTGGAAAATGATGGTTTCCTAATCCTATTTAGTGAGCTGTTAATTTCATTTTCTGAATCATTAACAATCACTTGGAAACATTATGATAATTTTGGTAATTGGGGCAGAATACTCCAGTTATGTCAGTGGAGTTCCTGAAATGAAGGAATCATCCAAATGTTTAAAGAATAAGCCTCCACCTGGATGTGGGAGCAATTTAATCTGTTTTGGTTTCTCTTTGGGCTATAATTTTTTCTCTAAGCAGGACTATTTTAGATCCAAAGATACAGGCTCCCAAGGACCATAGAAGATAGGACATTTCCAAGAGTAATACCAAAAGTTTTTCCCCAATTCTTTTCTACTCTGTCTGCCTGTCTTTTCTACAAAAGCAAGGCAAAGAATCAAACACTGCCCAATGAATTCAATACATGTAAACAAAACTAGACAATGAGATCCCAATCTTCATGGCTTAAGCATGCAATCATCAGGTGGCAGTAATGAGACTTAAAAAACCAATTTTTCTTCATAACTAAAACGGTACATGGCTTAGAATAAGTGCTCAATCAATATGGTTGAAAAATGCATGAGTTGTGGTCAGATAATTAGACAGGTATCCAAAGCCTTTGAAATTTTTGTTGTTTCATAACAACTTTAATAACATATCTTCAGTCCAGTATTTTCTCCTACAATTCTCAAGAATTGTCCACTTCCATGCCAGATGAACCATTTAATATTTGGACCAGTCGTCAAACTTTTCTAAAGTGATTTCATATTTACTCACAGAAAAGAACTGGGAGATAAAGGTGCAGAAAGGAACCACCAATTCTTACCAAAAAATAAAAGCTTTGACTGAGCACATGCAAATGCCCAAATAGTCCAGTTTATCAAAGATCAAAGTATTTAAAAATGGTTAACATCAGGTACTCCAAAAGGAGAGAAACAGGAAGAGACGCAAGGGTAGAAAAACCACCTTATTGGGCTCAGTATTTGTGTGATGGGTCCAATAGAAGCCCAAAACTCAGAATTACACAAACAATATATCCAAGAAACAAACCTTACATGCAACTCCTGAACCTAAAAATTAAAAAAAAAAAAAAAAAAAAAAAAAAAAACAGTCAACATTATACCATAGGTCTGCTGATTTCTAATACAGATCAGGTATTTCAGTCTTAAAGCCTATCCTTCAGCTTGTAATCCCTGAATAGACCAATAGCAGGCTCTGAAATTGAGGCAATAATTAATAGCCTACCAACCAAAAAAAGTCCAGGACCAGGCAGATTCACAGCCAAATTCTACCAGAGGTACAAGGAGGAGATGGTACCATTCCTTCTGAAACTATTCCAGTCAATAGAAAAAGAGGGAATCTTCCCTAACACATTTTAAGAGGCCAACATCATCCTGATACCAAAGCCTGGCAGAGACACAACAAAACAAGAGAATTTTAGACCAATATCCCTGATGAACATCGATGCAAAAATCCTCAATAAAATACTGGAAAACTGAATCCAGCAGCACATCAAAAAGCTCATCCACCATGATCAAGTGGGCTTCATCCCTGGGACGCAAGGCTGGTTTAACATATGCAAATCAATAAACATAATCCATCATATAAACAGAACCAAAGACAAAAACTATATGATATTCTCAATAGATGCAGAAAAGGCCTTTGACAAAATTCAGCAGCCCTTCATGCTAAAAACTCTCAATAAATTCAGTATTGATGGAACGTATCTCAAAATAATAAGAGCTATTTATGACAAACCCACAGCCAATATTATACTGAATGGGCAAAAGTGGAAGCATTCCCTTTGAAAACTGGCACAAGACAGGGATGCCCTCTCTCACCACTCCTATTCAACATAGTGTTGGAAGTTCTGGCCAGGGCAATCGGGCAGCAGAAAGAAATAAAGGGTATTCAATTAGGAAAAGAGGAAGTCAAATTGTCCCTGTTTGCAGATGACATGACTGTATATTTAGAAAACCCCATCACCTCAGCCCAAAATCTCCTTAAGCTGATAAGCAACTTCAGCAAAGTCTCAGGATACAAAATCAATGTGCAAAAATCACAAGCATTCTTATACACCAGTAACAAACAAACAGAGAGCCAAATCATGAATGAACTGCCATTCACAATTTCTTCAAAGAGAATAAAATACCTAGGAATCCAACTTACAAGGGATGTAAAGGACCTTTTCAAGGAGAACTACAAACCACTGCTTAGTGAAATAAAAGAGGACACAAACAAATGGAAGAACATTCCATGCTCATGGATAGGAAGAATCAATATCCTGAAAATGGCCATACTGCCCAAGGTAATCTATAGATTCAATGCCATCCCCATTAAGCTACCAATGACTTTCTTCATAGAATCCGAAAAAAACTGCTTTAAAGTTCATATGGAACCAAAAAAGAGCCCACATTGCCAAGACAATCCTAAGTCAGAAGAACAAAGCTGGGGGCACCATGCTACCTGACTTCAAACTATACTACAAGGCTACAGTAATCAAAACAGCATGGTACTGGTACCAAAACAGAGATATAGACCAATGGAACAGAACAGAGCCCTCAGAAATAATACCACACATCTACAGCCATCTGATCTTTGACAAATCTGAGAAAAACGAGAAATGGGGAAAGGATTCCCTATTTAATAAATGGTGCTGGGAAAATTGGCTAGCCATAAGTAGAAAGCTGAAACTGGATCCTTTCCTTACTCCTTATACGAAAATTAATTCAAGATGGATTAGAGACTTAAATCTTAGACCTAAAACCATAAAAACCCTAGAAGAAAATCTAGGTAATACCATTCAGGACATAGGCATGGGCAAGGATGTAATGTCTAAAACACCAAAAGCAATGGCAACAAAAGCCACAATTGACAAATGGGATCTAATTAAACTAAAGAGCTTCTGCACAGCAAAAGAAACTACCATTAGAGTGAACAGGCAACTTACAGAATGGGAGAAAATTTTTGCAATCTACTCATCTGACAAACGGCTAATATCCAGAACCTACAAAGAACTCAATCAAATTTACAAGAAAAAAACAAACAACCCCATCAAAAAGTGGGCAAAGGATATGAATAGACATTTCTCAAAAGTAGACATGCATACAGCCAACAGGCACATGAAAAAATGCTCGTCATCACTGGCCATCAGAGAAATGCAAATCAAAACCACAATGAGATACCATCTCACACCAGTTAGAGGGCAATCATTAAAAAGTCAGGAAACAACAGGTGCTGGAGAGGATGTGGAGAAATAGGAACACTTTTACACTGTTGGTGGGATTGTAAACTGGTTCAACCATTGTGCAAAACAGTATGGTGATTCCTCAAGGATCTAGATCTAGAAATACCATATGACCCAGCCATTGCATTACTGGGTATATACCCAAAGGATTATAAATCATGCTGCTATAAAAACACATGCACACGTATGTTTATTGCGGCACTATTCACAATAGCAAAGACTTGGAATCAACCCAAATGTCCATCAGTGACAGATTGGATTAAGAAAACGTGGCACATATACACCATGGAATACTATGCAGCCATAAAAAAGGATGAGTTCGTGTCCTTTGTAGGGACATGGATGCAGCTGGAAACCATCATTCTCAGCAAACTATCACAAGTACAGAAAACCAAACACCACATGTTCTCACTCATAGGTGGGAATTCAACAATGAGATCACTTGGACTCTGGAAGGGGAACATCACACACCAGGGCCTATTATGGGGAGGGGGAAGGGGGGAGGGATGGCATTGGGAGTTATACCTGATGTAAATGACGAGTTGATGGGTGCTGACGAGTTGATGGGTGCAGCACACCAACATGGCACAAGTATGCATATGTAACAAACCTGCACGTTGTGCACATGTACCCTAGAACTTAAAGTATAATAAAAAAAAAAAATGAAGTTTTCTGTCATTTGAGTGACTAGCTAAGCAGATCAAATTATGTGTTTTGAGGGTCAACCTGTTCAGAGTTAGTGAGATTTATTGGCAAGCACATGATTTGTTTTGGGTCAGATATACTTGATTTCCAAATCAGGTTTCTAACTATTAGCTGTATGTCTTTGGTCATGTTATCCATTCTATTTGAATTACAATTTATTCATCTAGAAATAAGAATACCTGTTCAAGGCTTCTGTAAGAATCAGTTGAGTTACTGATATATAACATCTTTGGCATATAAAGGGCACTCCAACTTAGTTTGTTTACCACTCTCTCTCATCAATGATATCTTCATAATGAATATTTCCTAGTAATAATGAAATAATGATCTCGTGAATAAAAAAGAAACAATAACTATAGAGGGGGCATAAATGGAGCACTTGCTGTATTTAAAATTGTAAAATGTGATTGTCACATGGCTTTCCTCTCTGTTTCTATGTGTCTCATATAAGTTCACTCTCACTGGACTTAGGGACCATTCTAATTCAGTATGATCTCGTATTGATTCTTACCTTAATATATCTTCAAACATCCTATATCCAAGTAAGTGAGGTTCTGGGTAGATATGAGTTTGGGGGCACTATTCAATCCATTATCATCTTATAGGATGCTCTCTTTCATTATTGCATTCCAGCTTCCTTGACCTTTCAAACATATCTATCTCAATCACTTCTTCAAGGTTTTCCATTTCCCCTTTCCTGCTCCAAGAGTATGTTTCTACCTGAATTTTGCATGAAGAATTAGTTCTTCATGCTCCTTAAAATCCAGCTTAAATATCATCTCTTCAAAAAGACCATCCTTGACTTTAATTATTTAGATAACACCCACAAGCCACTAAATAACTTCTTACAAGTCACTTGCTATTTCATTACCTTGTTTTATTATCTTTGCTGTAATTATGACATTCTGAAGTTATTTTGTACGTTTTTATTAATTTGTTTTACTTGCTGTGGTGGCTAATATTGAGTGTCAACTTGATTGGATTGAAGGATGCAAAGTATTGTTTCTAAGTATGTCCTTAAGGGTGTTGCCAAAGGAGATTAACATTTGAGTCAGGGAAATGAGAGAGGCAGACACACCCTCTGTCTGAGTGGGCACCATCTAATCAACTACCAGTGTGCTAGGATAAAAGCAGGCAGAAGAACCCAGAAGGACTGGATTGGCCTGAGTCTTCCGGCCTCCATCTTTCTCTTGTACTGGATGCTTCCTGCTCTCAAACATCGAACTCCATGTTCTTCAGCTTTTGGACTCTTGGAATTACACCAGTGGTTTGCCAGGGACTCTTGAGCCTTCAGCCATGGACTGAAGGCTGCACTGTTGGCTTCCCTACTTCTGAGGTTTTGGGACTCAGAATGGCTTCCTTGCTCCTCAGCTTGCAAGCAACCTATTGTGAGGCTTCACCTTGTGATTATGTGAGTTGATACTCCTTAATAAACTCTCTTTCATAAATACATCTATCCTATCAGTCCTGTCCCTCTAGAGAACCCTGGCTAATACACTTGCTTTTTTGAAATCTTACACTATTCTATTCCAAGAGAATATAAAGTACATGAGAGCAGAAACTTGGTTATATATTTTATCATTGCATCTTCTGTGCTTATCTCAGTAATAAAAACATAGTGGCACTCAACAAATATATGTGGAAAGAATGAATGGTCAATAAAAAATAAAGAATTTGAATTAGGAAGCAACTGACCTGGACCCTAGTCCTAACTCTGCCACTATCCAGCTATGTGACCTGGAGTACTACATGCTACCTCACTGGTTATCAATTTCTCCATTTAGTAAGTCAGGAGGTTGATTGCTGAGTAACTTTGTGAATATATGATTCTGTTACTACAGATTTCAATAAGTCTTTGACTACATTTTTGTCAGAGATAAAATTTTCAAGTAAGAACAACCATTATAATTGTGAATAAAGCCTTGTACTGTGGCTCAATTCATGAATTAATTGGAGAGTTCTAAGTTTCAATACGATTAGGAAAACAATTTGTTTTCTTTATAAGTTGGTTCTTTATGAGGGAGGTAATCAGTTATATTTGCTATTTTGTCAACTGGTTCCTGGGCATATTTCAGATGGTTTTGATCCTATTAATAACCTGGGTCAGAAACTCCACTGGGCTTAAACTAGGGTGTTGATTTACCCAACCACGTTATGCTAGAGAGAAAATTTCTCATGGGAGCGATAACTAATAACACTCTGATTAATTTTAAAAAGAAGATAAAATTTGAATCATTCTTCTAACTTACATAACTTAACAGAAATTCAGGTTAAAAAATATCTTCTCTATACATACCCCTTAGACATTATTTTTTTCTTGAGAACTCTATGCAGTGAAGCCTGCCTGTGTACAGATTCTGAATACACTTTCCGGAGAATAGCAGATATTTTCTGCTCTTAGATGACCTCCTCTTGGAACAAAATATCAGTAACAATACTACTCCAAAGGCAGGGGAACGTCAGCTTTCAATGACTATTTCAGTGTCGGCCACCGTGCTCATTATCTGACTAACAAAACTAATTTTGTTGCAGCCTTTGAGAGAAGATAATGTAGGGCCCTGAACACATAATAGCTGATCCTAAATCCAAAAGTGTTTCATATCCAGAGCAGCTGCTACCCTCTTGGCGATCTCTGAGATGTATGAACTTGGAAAATCTATTTCCTTATATAACATATTGAAATTTTCATCTCTATAATAAAAATTTATACATGCCATGCTTCAGATCCCTGCTAGGAAAGCATGCAACTCTTAAAGTTATGTATAAATAATGTGAATTGCCCCAGGCCATTCACGGTTCTTCATCCAGTCCTCATTTGACCCGTGGGGGTCCGCTGGACATTAACCAACATGCAGGGGTGGTTTGTGATCAGGCAACCAAGCCTCTCTCTCTGTGAGTTGATTCAGATGTGATATTTTCAATTGTTCTCAGCAACCAAACAGCCCTATATACTCTTTTAATATAATAATTTAGTAATGAATGACAGTTGTATAGTGGTTCCAAATGTCATGCTGTATAGCAGTAACAAGGTGAGTGTTAAAGTTATTTATTCTGAAAGAAACATTTATTCTCTGTATCATTGATTTAATGATGAAAGGTATTCTTCATGAAATGAGAGTTGTGAGGGAGGAGGAATACACAATTCCACACATTGAACGAGATTGTTAAGAGAAAGCATGGTAGCTTGGAAGTGGAAGCAAAAAATTAAGGCATCTGTGTTGTAAAACTATACATCTATCTGCACCAGAACCCTTCACCTCCCTTTTCTCTTTTTCCTTCCGCCCACTTTCCTTCTTCCCCTACTCCTCCTTCTTGTTCTGTTTAGATAAATATTTTTGCCTACTCTTTACTATTACTTAGGATATATTTCTGGAAGTAAAATTACTGGGCCAAAGAGAAAATATCGACTTTTAAAATTTTCTAGTAATTGATTTTACTAGCTTGGTTGGCAACATCTGTGGCTTATCATCAATGCAACCCATACACAGGAGTCAAGAATCCTTGCGCTATGAAGTCTACATTAATCAAAAAGCAGTTACAGAGAATTGTTTCATGTCAAAAATAGTCAGGGCATTGTGGCAACATAAATAGTCCAGGAAGATTTTTGACTCCAAGTTTTCATCAAGATATAAGAATAATACATTTTTAAGAAGTGAAGGTGCAACATTGACTCTAACCTCTCAGTCTTACAACTCTGAAGATACGGGAATGCTTTGTCTGTTTGATGTAGAAAAAGTTCTGGTTTGTTTGTTTATTTATTTATTTATTTGAGACAGAGTCTCACTCTGTCACTTTGTCTGGAGTGTGGTGGTGCGATCTCCACTCACTACAACCTCTGCCTCCTGGGTTCGAGCAATTCTGTGCCTTAGCTTCCCAACTAGCTGGGACTACAGGTGTACACCACCACACCCAGCTAATTTTTGTATTTTCAGTAGAGACAAGGGTTTCATCGCTACTAAATCTGATGGCCAGGTTGGTCTCGAACTCCTGACCTGAAGTGATCCACCGACCTTGGCCTCCCAAAGTGCTAGGGTGAGCTTTTTAATTATTGTTGTTAAACTACAAAATAGAGCATAGCTCTGTGGGAAATCTCAGGTGGAATCATTAATCCTGCCTCTGTACTAGTGCAGAGCAGAGTACTCTGGTCTGGATTTATGATGAGCTCTGCCCACTTCTCCTCTGGAGTCTTTCTAATAGAAAGGAATGCAATTCCAAAATCCTCAGCTAGGATAGCTACCCTCCACTTTTTGTCCTAGTTCCAAGCCTTTACTGCAAAAACATTTAACAGTACTCTTCTGTAAATGTTGCCTCCTTTCTCTCTTCACAACCTTCATTTACCTGTTTTTAAAATTATCAATATGAAGACACGATGTAATCAGGCTCTACCACATTTAGTGAAATATCACATTTACTGTAGATATTCAGAAAATAAAAAATCAATGGAAGTTGAAATCATCTGAAAAGCCTGAATAAAAGCATCTGTCTATCTAGATTAGAGTCTGACACAAAGGTAACTCTTAAGAACAATTAACCTATTAAAAATAATACGGGTGAACCTCACTAACAGGATAATACAGGAGCTCTGCAAATTTAGTAGCTTGAACATTCTGCCTATATTTGCATGAAGAATCAGACAGTACAGTTAAATGGTTGATATTGTATATTCGTTGATAGCATGAGTTAATTAACTCAAATTCACCTGAAATCTGTGCAAAATTTGATTCGTTGAGTAATATGTATGCAAAATGTAATAAACAATTTGGTGAAAATGTTGGAAGAGAACAATTTAATGGCTACACATAATCTCAATTTTTTTAAGGTCAGAGTTCTCTCTTTTTTTTTTTTTTTTTTTTTTTGGTATGATTAGTAAGATGCCTAGCATATATTTGGGCTTATATCAGTAAAATAATATAGAAATAGTAGAGTACAGAGTGTATATAGGACTTTCAGCTGGGCCTTTGACAATTCAAATCTTCAAAATGTTTTCCATTATTTTAATGAGAAGTTTATCATCAGTTTAATAAAGATATTTGCTTTAAGAAGAATTTAAGATGGATTTTTTTATTTGATTAATTTTAAACATAATTTGTCAGTTTCAACATATTTTGTCAGTTTCTTGGGAGATTAACTTACATATAATAAAATTTACCGATTACAAGCATATAATTTCATTTTGACAAATGTATACGGTTGCATAACCACCACCACAATCATGATATAAAACACATCAATCCTGAAAAAAGTTTCTTCACTGCCCTTTCCTGCATGTCTTCTCTACACCTTCCAAACCCTGGGTAGCCACTAGTATATTTAAGTTCTGCCTTTTCTAGAATTTTACATAAATGAAATCATATGGTATGGGGTCTTTTCTGATTGGATTCTTTCGTTGAGCATCATGCATTAGATGTTCATTCATGCTGCATATATCAATAGTTTATTCCTTTTTGTTGCTAGGTAGCATACAAATATTTAAAAATAAGACTAAAATATATAAAAAACACAATGTTTTCTGATGATAGTAAGCATTTTGGAGTAACTACACCAAGGATTCTAAAAGAATTATTTATAGTCCTACTTGCAACTAAATCATCAACAGAGAGATGAGCTCATTGTTATGACAAGGAAATAACCAGAAGATTAATTGGGCCTAAACAAATTCATTTTAACTTCTATTACTCCTCCAACATAGACATGTCTGTTTTGGGCACTGAATTAATTAGAAAAAGTCTTTAGTGCTTCCAGTATGTTTATGTTATACTTCTAAAGTAAACAGCTTATAAAAATTTTTTGCCTTGAACTGAATGAAAATGCTCTTCCTGGGAATAATAACATAAACTCATTGTTTATTCTGCTGTTTGTGTTAATTAGCATAGACATCTGTGCTTCTAACTGAATTTTTCTTTATAGTATAACCTTTTTGCTGCTAATGGCTTAACCTGCAGTGAAGGTATATGCCTGGACTTCATGGGGAATGAAATTGTTAGTCAAGCAGTGCAAACATCACTAGAACAAAAATATGAAATAAAAAGTTCTTACAATGAGGAAAAAAATATAGACAAACTTCAAGTTTTTAGTTCCTTTTAGTTTCCATTCTTTGAGCTTAGAAACCAAGGCTGCTGTACCTCAAATATGTTCCATATTGTACAGCATAAGTAAGATGTAAAAATATTGTTTTGTTTCATAGGATCAAAAACTACTATGCTCATTTACTATGCTCATTACCTGGGCATCAAAATAATCTGTACAACAAACTCCCATGACATGCAATTTATTCATATAACAGAGCTGAATGTGTATTTCCTGAACCTAAAGTAAAAATTGGAAATAAAAAATAAAATCCACCTCCACTCATTTTTTTAAAGTACTACTAAAAAGTCAATGATAAATTAAGAATATAAAAATATAAATATTTAAATATTCCCCAAAAGGCAGAAAGTGCTAAACAGAGAAAGAAAAAAAAAATAAAGAGATAGGCATGAAACAAATAATAAAATTTTAGACCTAATTCCAAACATATCAATATTATATTAAATGTTAATGGATTAAACATTCAAAAGGCAGAGGTGGTCAGAAAAGTTAAAATTTAATAACTCCATTATGCTATCTACAGGAGATGCCATTTATTTATGTATTTATGTGTTTAATTTTTGTTTTGTTTTTGTTTTGTTTTTTTTTGTTTTTTTTTAATTTATTTATTATTATTATACTTTAAGTTGTAGGGTACATGTGCACAACGTGCAGGTTACATATGTATACTTGTGCCATGTTGGTGTGCTGCACCCATCAACTCATCATTTACATCAGGTATAACTCCCAATGCAATCCCTCCCCATCCCCCCTCCCCATGATAGGCCCCTGTGTGTGATGTTCCCCTTCCTGAGTCCAAGTGATCTCATTGTTCAGTTCCCACCTATGAGTGAGAACATGCGGTGTTTGGTTTTCTGTTCTTGTGATTGTTTGCTAAGAATGGTGGTTTCCAGCTGCATCCATGTCCCTACAAAGGACGCAAACTCATCGTTTTTGATGGCTGCATAGTATTCCATGGTGTATATGTGCCACGTTTTCTTAATCCAATCTGTCACTGATGGACATTTGGGTTGATTCCAAGTCTTTGCTATTGTGAATAGTGCTGCAATAAACATACGTGTGCATGTGTCTTTATAGCAGCATAATTTATAATCCTTTGGGTATATACCCAGTAATGGGATGGCTGGGTCATATGGTACATCTAGTTCTAGATCCTTGAGGAATCGCCATACTGTTTTCCATAATGGTTGAACTAGTTTACAATCCCACCAACAGTGTAAAAGTGTTCCTATTTCTCCACATCCTCTCCAGCACCTGTTGTTTCCTGACTTTTTAATGATTGCCATTCTAACTGATGTGAGATGTTTAATTTTTATTATTTGAGACAGGGTCACACTCTGTTGCTCAGGCTGGAGCGTAATGATATGATAATAGCTCACTGCAGCCTCAACCACCAGGGCTCAGCTGATTTTCCCACTTCAGCCTCCCAGTTAGCTAGGACCACAGGAACCAGCCACCATACCCAGCTAATTTTTAAACTTTTTTTTTGTAGGGACAGTATCTCCCTATGTTGCACAGACTGGTCTTGAACTCCTGGGTTCAAGTGAAGAGATGTGCTTTAAACATAAAGACACATAGAGTGAGAGTAAATGGTTAGGAAAACAATATGTCATACAAAAATTAAGCGTACGAAGGCTAAAATGGCTCTGTTAGTAGCAGAAAAAAAAGCTTAAGGCAAGGGGTATTATCAGAGATAAACAGGGACATTACATAATGATAAAGATGTCAGTTCATCAGGAAGACATAACAATTATGAACATACATGTACGAAATAAGAGTTTCAAAATACTTAAAGCAAAACTTGGTAAAACTAAATGAAGTCAACAGTTCTACAATTATAATAAGGGAATTTAATGTTATTGACCTTCAGTGGATAAAACTAGGCAAAAATTTAGTAAAGACAGATGATTTTAACAACATTTTCAACCACCTTGACCTAGTTGATATTCATAGAGCACTATACTCTGTAATTACAGACACACATTTTTTTCTAGTTCATGTGGTACATTTATTAAGATAGATCACATGCCACAATCAAAATCAAACAAGATAAATTGTCTATCTAAAGGAACAGAATTGAAGTTGAAATCTCTTTCTTTCTCTCTCTCAATATATAAAATGTATATATGTATCACTGAGTGTTTAAAAATTGAGATCATCACCCTTCTAAACAATAAATAATTTAATAAAGAAATTATAAATTAAGTGAGAAGGTATTACAAACAGAATGATACAAGTACAGTATAATAAAATTTATAGAATGAGCGAATGCAATGAATTGAGGCAATTTATGGCATTAATACTTATATTGTTTTTAAAAAGTTCTCAAATTAATGACCTAAGGTTCAACTTCAAAATGATAGAAAAAAATGTATACATAAAATGAAAAAAAAAAGAAAAAGGGCACAAATCAATGAAATATAAAACATACAAATAGACTTTAAGAAGATCAAAAAATTTTCTAAACCCCTAGAGACTAATTTTGAAAACAATGGAGAAAACAAAATCACCACAATCATAAGTGGGAGATTATTACTATGAATCCCATAAACAGTAGAAGTATAAGACAACAAAATGATAAAATTTATACCAGCAAATTAGACAACTAAGATTCAATGGTGACATTTATTTTAAAAATGCAACTTACCAAAATTGATACAAGTAGAAAAATCTGAAATTTTTAAAAATTTATTAAAGCAATTTTATCTGTTATAAAAATTTCCACAAAGAAAATTCTAGACTGATGGATTTCACTGGTAAATGCTATAAAGTATTTTTTTAGATAACAACTATATTCTCAGTTTTTCAGAAAATATAAGATGAAGGACCACTTTTGTTTGGTCATGAGACAAGCAAAACCTTCATATCCAAATCTGACAATTATATACAAACATGATTATTCATATATATGTAACATAAACATAACATTAACATCTCATTAACATCAACACACTACTGTTTTAAAATATTAACAAATAAAGTAGAACAATATTAAAACGGATAAGTCACAATAATCAAGTAGAGTTTATTCCTAAAAGACAAAGTTGGATTGACATTCAAAAATGAATTTCATTCACCATATTAACAAAATAAAGAGAACAATCGTACTATCATTTTGATAGATGTCCCCAAATTCTCCAAAACTTTGACGTAATTAAACACTTCTGAGTGATTAAAAAAACTCTCAGAAACTAATGACCAAAGCGACATTTTTGAATCTTAAAAGGACATTTTCAAAAAACCTCACATATTAATTAATAATAAAATACTGAATGCTTTTCCTCCAGGATAGGGAACAAGCAAGAATTTCCATTCTCATCAGTTCTATTGAACCCTACACTAATATCTAAGGTCTTTATAATAAGGCAAGAAAAAAATGCATTCAGATTGAAAAGGAAGAAGTACAACTGTCTCACTTAGTAGATAACATAAACATTATCGTTTACAAAATGTCTATTAAAATTTACAAAATTATTTGAAGTAATGGGCAAATTTAGGAAGGACATGAGATAAAAAGTTACAAAAATCAATTGTATTTTTTTATACTAGCAGCAAACAACTGAAATTTAAAAACAATTCTATTTGAAACAATAACAAA
Source organism: Macaca mulatta (assembly GCF_049350105.2). Lineage (NCBI taxonomy): Eukaryota > Metazoa > Chordata > Mammalia > Primates > Cercopithecidae > Macaca > Macaca mulatta. The sequence continues at coordinate 73,018,955 of NC_133406.1, read as the reverse complement.
GCACTTTAAAAGTATTTAGAAATAAATTAACAAAAATATGCAAGACTTGTATACTGAAAACTACAGAATGTTCCTAGGATAAACTAAAGGACACCTGCAGAACTGGGGAGACATATCATATTCATGAACTTAATATGATTAAGGAGACAAATTTTCTCTAATTTATCTGCTAACTCAGGAAAATCCCAAATAAAATGCCAGATTTTTTTTTTATTTGTGAAATTGATAAGCAGTTACTAAAACTTATGTGGAAACAAAAAAAGGTCTAGATTAGACAAACCAGTTTTTTAAAAAAGAACATTTCTCAACTTCGTTGGTCATCAAAATGCAAATTAAATCAATGATGAGGTACCACTTACACATCCATTAAAATAGGTAAATTTTAAAAGACAGACTGTACCAAAGTGAGGATGTGGAGCAATTGGAACTTTCATATACCTCTGGTGAGAATGTAAAATGGTACAATCACTTCAGAAAATGTAAAATTATGAACACTTAAATTTGACATTAAGTGTACATAAGGATTAAACATACACCTACCATAAAAACCAGGCTTTCCCCTCCTAAGTATTTACTCAGGAGAAACGACGACACATTTTTACATAAACAGGATTGTTCATAGTAGCTTTATTCAGAGTAACCTCCAAATAGAAATAACTTAGATGCACCTCAAAAGCTGAATGGATAAATAAAATGTGAACACTACTCAGCAGTAAAAAGGAAAAGAAGTGAAAACAGACAGATACAAAAGAATACATAGCACATGACTTCATTTATATAACATCCTAGAAAATACAAACTAATTTATAGTAACAAAAAGCAGATTAGGGTTTGCCTGGGAATGGGATGAAACAGGAAGGAATGGTTACAAAAGTCCATGAGGAATGTAATATGTATGGTGGATGTATATCTTGATGGTGGTGGTGAATTCATGGGGGAATATATGTATCAGAATGCATCTGATTGTATGCTTTAAGCAGATGCAGTTTACCAGATGGAAATTATACCTCAATAAAGTTGAATTTAAAGTGATAAAACGGTTGGCTGAACCTATACTAAACCTCCTTCATGGTGAAAAAAAAAAAGCAAGGTTCAAAACCAGGAAAGGAGTTTCTGTGTATATTAGAAATGAAAAGGTGTCAGTTATCTGGGAACAGCCATACGCAGATGCTCATATCTGCAGCAAGATATAAGGTGCCAACCTACGACCAGCAGCAGAAGTAGCATCGCGTGTAAAACTGAACTCAGGCCTGTGCTATAGATGTAGGTGCAAGACCCAGAATTGCACCACCAGTAATGAGCTAAACCCCCAAACATAGGTGCCCAGAGCTTGTTGGGTTTGGAGCTGTGTCCTGAGCAGACTTCAAGAGCCACTCACAGGACAGCTGTCATAACTCTGGGCACACATAGATAAATGAGATTTTAAACCAATGTAAAAGCAGACAGTAAAAGATTCAACAAACTGAAGAAATATGGTCAAACAAATGAAGATTAAAAAGCTTTCGATAAAGAACTTTTTAAAAGTATTTTTAAAACATCCCAGAAAATCATGAAAGATGACTGTATATTTGGTAGCTACTTATCCTCATAGATCAGATCAAAATTACTATCCACAAATGTGGAGATTTGAAATAATATATTTTTTAAAAAACATAGAGTGAAAGTATTCAAGACTATCCCTAGAGTATGTTCAATCTGTGTGTGTGTGTGTGTGTGTGTGTGTGTGTGTGTGTGTAAGTGACAGTGATGAAGTGTATCCTTTAAAGAAGAGGAAGAAATGACTCCAAAGGTAGAAGGAGAAAAAAATAGTGTGGTTAAAAAAAAAAAGTGGTAGGAAAAAAAAGACAACATTAAGAGAGAATTTGCTAAGAAAGAAAGAAGCAGCTGGATCTTGGTGTTTTCCTAGGTTCAGAATTTAGTAATTTTCTCTCTCTAATATTCCTTTCTAAATTACATTATTTATCTATATGTTTTTATTGCCATTTACATAACGATAATTCCCCAATCATACATATATACATTTCCATGTATTTATATACATGTTTATATATAAATGTATTCCCACACTTATATCTGACTTTCCCTCTGAGCGCTAGACATTATATCTGACTGCCAACTTGAAAAGTAAATTTGGATGTCTTAGAGATGTTGCAAAGTTGACTTGTTCAAAACGGAATACTTACATTCCACCACCAATTGGCTTTCCAACCATTCTTGCCCTTCCTTATCTTAGTATAATACCACAGCTTACAATTTTTTGAGCCTCAAATGTGGACGTTCTCCATGATTCCCTTCTGTATTTCATCACCAATACATTAAGTCACTAGAAGGTTATTGGAATCTATCTGCAAAATATGTCTACCTTTTTCTACCTCCACTACTATGTCCTGGATAAAGCGACCGTTATTTCTTGCCTTGGCTCTTTACAATAGCCTCCTGTGTTCTCCTAGCTTCTATTCTTGCATTTCCTGTCATGCTCAATGTCACAGATCGAAAGATTTTTCAAAAACACTAATCAGACCTTATCTCTCTCAGGCTTACAATCCTCCAGTGTCTTACTATTTCACTTAGAATCAAATGCAAACCCTTTACCACAGCCTATGATGTTCTGCTTGATATCACCCCTCCCCAACTCTCCAAACTTGTCTCATGTTCCTCTCTCCTTCCTCAGACTGCTCAAGACACAATTGCATTTTTCCAGCTCCTTGTCCAAGAAGCTCTTTTCACTTTGCTTCCTGCCTCATTCCTCAAGCAGGAAGTCTCTTTCTCCATTCTTCATGTTGCTAGGTCTTGCCGATTCTTCCAGGTTCATTTTAATTTTTAGCCCCTAGAGAGCTCTTCTCTGACACTATTTAAGAGTACTCTCTGGTTACTCTTTATCTCAGCCACTGATGGTCTTTCTACATAGCACTTACCATAATTTTAACTATTTTTCATGTATGCACTCTGCTTTTGCTCCATCTCTCCCTGCTTGGCTGCAAGCTAGTGCATGAGGACAGGGACTCCATCCATCCTCAACCTACCATGGAGGAGACAACTAGCACATGCTGTTTAAGTAATAATTCTGGTTATTTAGGCATGCTGTAATTAAAAAAGAACTTGGAATGGCAGAATTAATAATATTTGCCTTAATTTCAACCATCTCCTGTCATCAATGACCTAAATAAGAAGCTATATTTGTTTATCCTAAATCAAAATTAGTTTAATAAACGTAGGAAAACAAGGTTTTCTCTGAAATATTTTTATGGAACAAAAGATTCTCTAATAGACAAACAATATTGAGAGGTGGAGGGGCATTCCAGGATAATTAGTGAGCATTTCCTATGAAAGAGTAATTCGTCTTTGGTGTAGGAAGGGCCTGACTAGCTCTCCGAACACACAAAATTATACAAAGTGAAGCCGTTAGGTTGAATTTGAGACATCGAAGCAATATTCTAAAATGGCCTTGTTTTGTGAATGTGAATATGAATAGCAATTTGAGGTTATGTGAGGTCACTGGTAGAATAGCTTTTTCTGCTGTCTCTTTTGGGATGTGGGATAGAATGGGGTGGTGGGGGTGGGTGTTATATTACTACCATTGAAAGCAGCTTCAAACTCTGAAACAATGCATTGAAAGGCCCATTTTTTTCTTGGCAGCTCCCAAGTTAGAGAGTGTGGGTGGCAGTTGATTTTCCATTTTCACCGTGTGCCAAATTCCCCTGGATTTGATTTGATCCAAATAGCAGGTAACTTTAGTTAAGTGATAAGAAGTTTAGTTGGGAAGAAGGGGAGAAGGAAAGGGCAGAGGTACCATCAACCTGTCATTTTGGTTTTATTTGTTGTTGTTTTTGTTTTACTGGCAAGTGTAGACATCAAGGTCTACTTATTCAACTAAATGCTTTAGTTTCGATTTTGTTAGTATTGGCAGTGGCTCTATGAGATTCAACTCAAGCATCTGAGATCTTGTGAGAAGCTATTAGCTCTGATTTACTTCTTCATGACGTAAGTTCAAGGGTGGTAGGTCAATGTATCATAAGGCAGAAGACACTATGGTCTAATCATTTAAACTTTTCATTTTGTGATATTGATAAAAGTGCCATGTAGGGGCAACCCCTTGTCCAGGAGATGCCATTATAGGAGTCAGAAGGAAAAAACTAACTGTAGTGAATTGATTGCAGTAATGACAGATTTTTTTTTACTCTTCTTAATAACCTTGCTGTCTTACAGGATCCTTCCACAGAGATTCATGTGACTTGTTTTGACCAAAGAAATGGAAACCATGACACAAAGAGAAACTGGAAAAGCACTTACTGTGGAACTTGTTCCCTTGCTGTTCTTCAATTCTGCCACTGTATGAACATACTACTAGCCTCCTAGAGATGAAGAGGTCATTTTGAGAAGATTTGAGGTGCCCTAACGAGCCCTCTAGTCTAACCAGAAGCTGACATCTGACTGAAAACACACTAGTAACCTAGACTGACAGAAGTGCAGAGCTGAGTACAGTCCAAATTTTTGATCTGCTGATCTGTACATGTTGACAAATGGATGGGCTCAGCCACTAAATTTTAAAATGAGTTGTTGTATAACAAACACCAGCTGACACATCAATGTATGGATAATAGATCCATTCTAAGAAGGGGAAACAAAATCAAGATCCACCAGATATTTGTATCTACTATTGAAAATCATTGAATTAGTAACTGTTTTGTGAGTTGGAAACCAGATTTGTCTTTAGGAACATTTCAAGTGCTCCCGTATGATTGTATACACTTCTACAGGAGAGCTCACTAAACACCTCTTTACTGACTATATCTGATGCAGAGGAGCTAGGATAGTTTTAAGGTGTTTTAATTAAAGTGGTTTTGTCCTTTTGAAGTTGAGTGGAAGGCTATTCACCAGGAGGCTCTTTCCATTGCGGTCTAATTCTTGTGTGGCCTATTTTCCATAACAGTAATGGAAAGACTCCCTAGGAGACTTTATTACAGATTACAGGGGTGGCCTGTACTGAGAAAAGAAAATATTGAATTATAACTTAAAATTTGCTGCAATATTGCCCAAGATCATCATTTTTTTTTTTTTTAATTCAAGAAGCCAGGTGTGAGTCTATGTGGATAACTGAAGGCCAAAACAAAAGCTCTGCTCTCTCTTAGAAATTGTGAATACCTGGAAGCATGCCTTCCAAGAACACAGCACAGTAAGGGCTCCTAGGAGAAGATAGCAACTGAAGGACCAGTCTGGTGTCCAATAAAAAGGAATCTTGCAAATAGTAATAATGTCTCTGAGGAACTGCCTTGGGTAAGCCACTGTAATTTGGCATGTCAGTGAAATAAAATAGAAAGCTTTAAAAGATTTTTTAAATTAAAAGAGCTTTTACATGTGTCTGAGGGCATCACACTCAAAAGGGATGTCGTGAACGTGAGATACTATGCAAAGTATGTTTATGCAATACGTAGAAGACAATGCCTAAGGGACAGGTATTCTTTACTGTCCCTGTGGGAGGGGATCAAGACAACAGAAGATACTGCAACAGCATCTGCCACGCAAAACACAGGACTGAATATATGTGGGCTCAGGAGCCTTTTCAGCCACCTCTGCAGATACTGACTAGATAAAAGTCGAATGTGTTGGGAATTTTATTAATTATTCAATCAGGCAACTGTCTGATGCTAACCAATATGATACAGCAAAATTTACAACTATCTAATACTCAGTCTTTCTACAAGATTCTTCTCATGCAAACTTTATGTTCAAAAGCTGCAGTTTCAGAGACAACAAAATGATTCAAATCATTTCTATACTTCTTGCAGAGGATAAAAATGGCTAAGATTCCTTGAGTTCATACTATTTGTGTTTGCCTAGGCACTGTACTAAGCTTCAGGTATAAAGGGAACAAAATATGTTAAAGGGTAATGTTTCCCTTGCTATTCTTTAGATGAACTTTTCCCCTTCAGTCTCCCTTACTCTTTAGGTACATTTTGTTTGCCAAGCAGGTTTTCAGATTTGTGTGTGTGTGTGGCGGTGGGCTTGGGGCGGGGGTGGGGGGGGCGGTGTTTGTTTGTCTGTTTTTGGTAATGCAGAAGAGAGAGAATGGACAGAGGAGAATAGAAACCAGCAGTGCTTATCCTGGTTTGATATCCTAGTTTGCCTGTTGAATCAGAGCTAAAGTGCTCTCTCTCTCTCTCTCTTTTCTCTCTCTCTCAGAGAATGTGGGAAATTGATGAAGCAGGGAAAATAGAACTTTAAACATTCGGAAACGTTTAGTTTTTTAAAATATGCATTGAGAGTTGGGAAGAAGGAAAAAAGATGGGAAAGTTGTTGGTAAGTCTAAGGAATTGGAGAGAATGTGGGGGAATTTTGCCATATAAAAAGGATGCACAGCAGCTGTGAGTATGAGAGACTTGCTTGGCAGGGGATTAGAAATTGAGGGGGGAGCAGAAAATATTTTGAAACATGTTGCTGTGCTTATGAATTGAATATTCTCTAATTTTCTTTGAGGGATACAAAGGCACTTGGAATTCCTTTTTATTTATGTTAGGTTGTTCTTCTTTGAAAATGACTTCATACAATGACTGAGAAATCTTATATAACCAGGGTAGTTGCTGAGAGGCGACAGATAGAAAATGGTGTTACTTCTTTTTCCAATGATTTTAACTTATTTTCTGCTGACTCTCACTTACCATACCAATGACATCTTGGACGGAGTCCATAAATTTCCTCTCACTTCCCAGTATTAAAGTCTAGGTCAGTTTTAGTCAAGTTTAACATTCAATCCTATTTCCACATTAAGAGTTCTTTCTCTCTTTCCTTTTGGTACTTCGCTCCTCAATGAAAGGAGGATTCATCAAGAGAAAAAAGGTGTATCAGTCAGATTCCATCAGGAAATATATCGTAACTTAAAATAGGATAATCAAAGGAGAGTTTATTCCTGAAAGATATTTACAAAGGTAAGTGTAGAGAAAACAAAAAGCATATGCAGTAACATAGACAGGGCTTAGTGGCAGCCAAGCTTTGACCACACCTGCAGGAAGAAGGGTCAAATGTGGTCACTGGGACTTGGAAGGAGAGTTATGTAAAGTCAGCCCCTTTAAAAGTCATGGTAACTTGTGTCAAGGGACATAGTCGGCTCATCTGGTCTTGTAGGAAAGGAGCCCTAACCTTACTCTTCTATTTCTCTCCAGTTTCTTTCCAGGGTTCCCAATTGGTGAAACCCAACTAGTTTCAGGTGTCAAAAAAATCTACTGATATAGTTCAGGCAGTTGATTTTTTGGGATCAGAATACAGGGGAAATGGGGGAAGAATGGATCTGGACAGGCAAAAGAAAGCTATATCTTTATCCCATCAAGAGCTGCCCTTCTCCTTCATCTAATTCATGTCTCCATCATAGGAAAGCAAAAGGTTCTACCAACTATCACAACAGGGAGGAGTTATTTCCACCAATTTATAATCCAAGTTGAAAGTTAAATGTTTGTTACTGCTGTTATTCTTTATATAAGGAAGCATGGAGAAAAAAAGAGTACAAAGGAAACGGTCAAGTAATAAAACAGATGCTACAGTTCTTGCCGTCCTAGCTGGTCATGAGGCCTGAGATGGTAATAATTGCTGTCGACTTCCACCACTCACTCCATGTTCCCCTTGACTTTTGCCGGCTCCTCATTTAGAGGGTGGTTCATTTATAGCTGCAGGATCTGAGTGTTTGCTTTTTTGTTTTGTTTTGTTTTGTTGTTGCTTGTTTATTTTTTGGGTTTTTTTGTTTGTTTTGCAACGGAGTGTCACTCTTGTTGCCCAGGCTGGAGTGCAATGGCGCGATGTCGGCTCACTGCAACCTCTGCCTCCCCATATTCTCTCCTGCCTCAGCCTCCTGAGTATCTGGGACTGCAGGCGACTGCCTCCACGCCCAACTAATTTTTGTATTTTTGGTAGAGATGGGATTCCACCATGTTGGTCATGCTGGTCTTGAACTCCTGATCTCAGGTGATCCACTCTCCTCGGCCTCCCAAAGTGCTGGGATTACAGATGTAAACCACTGTGCCCGGCTGTTTGCTTGTCTTTTCTTTGTTGGATTTATGAGTTTTTTTAATTTACCAGACTATGGGGCAAAGGAACAAGAAGAATAACCCAGTTAAATTATTTGGGTTCTAAACATAGCCATCCTTATCTCCATTGTGTAGCAGCGCCTTAATTTCTTCCAGCGAATGGGATCAGCACTGTAACCACTGATTCCGGCTCTCTTGGTTCACCTTTATGAGGAGCCCAAAATGGCCAGGAGGTGTGTTCAGCTTCAGTGTATCAGGAATATTATTGTTTCATGGTGGAAGTCTTTGGGGATTAGCAACTACAAATCTACTAAACCTCAGTGGCTTAAAACACTTTGGTTACAATTTTTTTCTTCTCCCCCCGCCCCCATTTCTTCCTTTTTTTAAAAAAACTTTTTTTTTTTTTTTAATTACTATACTTTAAGTTCTGGGTACATGTGCGAAGCATCCAGGTTTGTTACATAGGTATACGTGTGCCATGGTGGTTTGCTGGATCCATCAACCCGTCATCTACGTTAGATATTTCTCCTAATGCTATCTCTCCCCTAGCCCCCCACCCACCGATAGGCCCTGGTGTGTGATGTTCCCCTCCCTGGGTCCATGTGTTCTCATTGTTCAATGCCCACTTACCAGTGAGAGTATGTGGTGTTTGGTTTCTGTTCCTGTGTTAGTTTGATGAGAATGATGGTTTCCAGCTTCATCCATGTCCCTACAAAGGACATTAACTCATCCTTTTTTTTATGGCTGCATAGTATTACATGGGTAAGTGTGCCACATTTTCTTTATCCAGTCTACCATTTATGGGCATTTGGGTTAGTTCCAAGTCTTTGCTATTGTGAACAGTGCTGCAATAAACATACATGTGCATGTGTCTTTATAGTAGAATGATTTGTAGTCCTGTGAGTATACACCCAGTAATGGGATTGCTGGGTCAAATGGTATTTTTGGTTCTAGATCCTTGAGGAATCTCCACAGTCTTCCCCTAACTTACTGTAGTCATTCCACCTTAACTTTGATTGTCTGAGTGGCCTTTTCCAACCTGAGATGCCATTATTCCCACTGAGATTGGTGAACCCAAAGTGTAATAGCATATTTTTCTGCTACTTTTAGTCTTAAGGGGACAACCACCACAGAGAGCTTCAAAGTTACTGATAGCCTTTCACAAATGCATTTCTTTTCTTTTTTTTTTTTTTTTTTTTTTTTGAGACGGAGTCTCGCTCTGTCACCCAGGCTGGAGTGCTGTGGCCGGATCTCAGCTCACTGCAAGCTCCGCCTCCCGGGTTCACGCCATTCTCCTGCCTCAGCCTCTTGAGTAGCTGGGACTACAGGCGCCCGCCACCTCACCCGGCTAGTTTTTTTGTATTTTTTAGTAGAGACAGGGTTTCACCGTGTTAGCCAGGATGGTCTCTATCTCCTGACCTCGTGATCCGCCCGTCTCGGCCTCCCAAAGTGCTGGGATTACAGGCTTGAGCCACCGCGCCCGGCCCACAAATGCATTTCTTAATGCATTGTCTATTGTCTAAGTGAAGTGGCTGAGCAAGTTGCGCATAACATATACCTACTTCCTGAAATAGTTGGACTTCTTTTTTCTTTTCTGTAGTATGTATGTGAATAAATTTCTGGCAGTTTGACCTCAATAATTGTAAGCCCTGATTAAATCCATATTTTGATTATTCAGCCCAGCAAACTATTAACCCACTTTCTTGAGCTCAAGACAACAAATTAATTCTAAATCTCAGGTAGATGGGACATAGGGCAATGAATTTGGCTCCATCAAGTCTTATGTTCTGTCCCTATTGGCTTAACCCTCTTAGAATCTATTTTCATAAATCCACCTCAGTTCTTGATGGTATACATTGGTAATGCCTTGTCATTGCATTGATGTAAAGGTTTTCTCCTTGTAGAATAGCTCTTCCCTCACTCAGTCTGGGCTAAGTGTTTTATTAGGATTAGAGGCAATAAAAGCTGGCAGAGTATGTCTTGACAAAAATGGGCATCAGCTTGAGAGCCAATCGTTAAAATATTATTTTTTCCAAAGAATAATATTTGAGAGGAGATTTCTCTACTGGCAAAGGATGTTCGGAAGAATTTTGAAGTTCAAATTTCTCAGTCCTAAGTACTGGCTAAGATGGAGTAACAGGGATTGAATTTACCTTCCAACTAAAAAAACTGAACACCATGACCAATTAATGGTTGTCAAGATATTGGACATCAGAAACAACTGGGTTTGTTGCCTAGGAGATGAGAAACAAATAACATGAGTGCTATGATTGCTCATCTTACTTTCTAGAGGATGTTTCCAGGCTACAGTGTATTGAAGACCCCAGAAAGAGATTGGTGCCCTTGCAAAGATGAGAAGACTTTAAGAGGTCAGGAGGACAAGTCAGGTAGAGTACAAAAAGCAGAGTACCAGAGAGGAGAGAGCTACACAGAGAATGAATTGCAGAAATCTGCAGAGGCTCACTTAAATTGAACTAAGATCAGTTTAGTAGTGACCAATATATACAGGTAAGGAAACTACTCAGGCTAAACAAGGAACCACTCTAAAGGATTAGAGAAAACAATTCCTGGTGCTCCAGTACAGCTAAAAACAGTACCTATTCTCATCAATGGAGCAACCTCATAATTCAAAAGGCATTTTAGAGTCCTACCTCAGCAGTAGTGAGGTTACCTCTAGAACAAAGCTTTAAAACAAGAGCTGAAAGAATTGAACTAGTTTCAAATGACTTAGCCATGTTCTTTGCTCTTTATTCTTTTGTGCAAGTTTAGATTTCCATCTGATATCATTGTTCTTTTACCTAAAGGACATTCCTTTAAAATGTCTTATAGTGTAGGTACACTGGCAATAAATTCTTCCAGTTTTTGTATGTCTTAAACAGTCTTTATTTCACATGTTTTTGAAAAATATTTTACTAGGTAAGGAATTCTAGGTTGACAGTTATTTTTCCTTTCAGTACTTTAAGGATATCTTCTAGTGTGCATTGCTTCTCATCAAGGTCTGTTGTCCTCTTTATGTGTTCCTCTGTACATGATGTGTTTCTTTTCTGTCTATCTCTTGTGATTTTCTTCGTGTGTGTGTGTGTGTGTTTAGAGTTTTCTAAGCTTCTGGAACCCATAGGTTTATAGTTTGTATAAAGTGTGAAAATTTACCAGCCACTATTTCTTCAAGTAGTTTTTCTTTCCTAACTCCTCCATTGAAGACTCCCAAACCAGGTATATTTGGCTTCTTGAAGCTGTGCCACAGCTCTCTGATGCTTTGTTCATTTCTTTCAGTCTAATTTTCTGTCTAAATTTTGAACTGTTTCTATTACAATGTCTCCAACTTCATTAATCTTGTTTTTGTTGCTGTTGTTGTTGTGTTTGTTTGTTTGTTTGTTTGTTTTTGAGATGGAATTTTGCTCTCTTGTCCAGCCTGGAGTGAGGTGGTGCAATCTCAGACCACTGTAACCTCTGCCTCCTGTATTCAAGCGATTCTCCTGCCTCAGCCTCCCGAGTAGCCAGGATTACAGGCACGTGCCACCACACCCGGCTAATTTTGGAATTTTTAGTTGAGATGGGGTTTCAACTGTGATGGCCAGGACAGTCTCGGACTCTTTACCTCAGGTGCTTCACCCACCTCAGCCTCCCAAAGTGCTAGGATAACAGGCATGAGCCACCACCCCAGGCAGTTCACGAATCTTTTTTTCTGCAATATCTAACCTGCTGTTAATTCATTCAGTGTAGTTTTCAACTCAGACATCTTTGCTTTTATCTTTAGAAATTTGATTTGTTCTTTTTATATCTTTCATGATTTTGCTTATTGAATCTTTTCTATAGCTTCTTGAATGTGTGCAATACACATACAATAATTGCTTTAAAATTGTGTGATTATTATGTCATTTCTGGATAGATTTCAATAGATTTTTCTTCTCATTGAGTTTTTCATGAGTTATGACTCCACTTCTGCTAGAATAGCAAAAATTAAAAAGATTGATAATTCGAAGGTTTGATGAGGATGTGGTGCAATTGGAACTTTCAAATAATGCTGAAGGGAATGTAAAATGATATAACCACTACGGAAAATGTTCACATCTCCTATATAACACTGTTATTTTACTCTTAGGTAAAATCCAAAGGAAGTAAAAGCATATGTCCACATACTGACTTGTATATAGATGCTCATAACAGCTTTATTTTTAGTAGGCAAAAACTGGACACAACTTAAATGCCCATTAGCAAGTTATTGGAAAAACAAATTATGTTATATCTACAGAAAGGAATAATACTCAGCAATAAAAATAAATGTTACAATCAACAACATGTATAAATCTCCAATAACATGTATAAAATAATTATGTTGAGTGTAAGGAGTGACACAAATTAAAGTAACATAAACTTATATAAAATTCTGGAAAATAAAAACTAATCCATAGTAACGGGAAGTAGATCAGTGGTCTGGATGGAGATAAGAAAGGATAGGAAGTTGTAAATGACAGGGACTACAAACTTTTGCAGATGGTGGTTATGTTAATTATCTTTATTGTAGTGATGGTCTTTATGTATGTATATAGATGTGTGTGTGTGTGCACATGTGTCAAAATTGATCAAATTGTACAATTTAAATATGTGGAGTTTATTTATATAAGTTAAATCTCAATGCACATGCCTATGATGTAAAAAAAGAAAAAAAGCAACACAAAACAAGCAAAAATTTTGTCTCCCTCATTCTTACCTGCTTAAATGTCTCCCACCAATGTGTATGGTTCCCAATCTTTCCTCATAATGCTCTTTTAATGGTAAGAAAGATTTGGCAAGATTGAGCATTCAATTGTTGCAATAATGTTACACTCATTTCAATTGGACTTGACCTTGTCCCAGTCATATCTTCCCTGAGCCTGCCAGAGATTATGAACTCTTTCAAAGCCAGCACCAAGGCCTTCTGGTTCTCCTCACATGATTTTAATTGCATGTTCATGACTTTTATTTTTTTTTTTCCACCCTATACACACTCACTAGGGTAGTAAATGGAAGGTGGCTGGCTCCACAATCTGTTGCCATAGAAGGTAAATACCACAGCCATTAGCTCTTCCTCCACCTTCCCTTTGACTGCATCTCATCTCATGTCACATTAGTAATAATTTGAGTACCTGGGAAGCTCATCTGGCAGTCAGAATTTTGGGGTAAGTTATTGTAATAATGATTTGGTCCGCCTACCTTCTGAGGTATCCCCTTGATATATGGGATGTCCACACATTCAGAAGGGCTACACTACATCAATCATAATTCTATTCTTAAAGAATTTAATTAAAAACAAAAAGTGAAGAGTTGATCTAATAACAAGATCTTTTTACTTCTTTATGTTGAGTTACTTGATAGCAACAATGGGTCAAATAACTTCGACATTAATATTTATAAGCTATCTGGAAATTTTGAGGAGCTTAGACCTAAAAAAATAAGTTAAATGCTAGCACAAAAAGTGAAACAAACATTTATGTCAACAAAATCTAATTATATCTTAACAGTCATTCCCATATCACTTCCAAGGTAGAATGATTTTTGGACAATATGGATCATAAGAAGATTCAATGTCTTAGATGTTACTACTACAGACAAATCTAAGTCTCCTTTTAAGCCTTGTTACAATAAGGTCAAAAGGAGGTGAATGACAGGAGGAAGCTTATTGCCTTCCAGGGTAATAAGAACAGGAACTCAAAATTCCAGATGTTTCTGGAAAGCTAGATAATAATCACAGATTTTGTGCTTCCAAAAGTGTTGTTCAGTCTCTGGTTTTGTGCTTTGCTTGTAAAAAGGACATCCATGTGTTCAAACATACGATTTTAGCAATTGGCCCTAAATCAAAAGGAAATGTTTTTATTAGCATGTGTTTTCCTTGAGGGCAAAATTAGGCCATCTTCTTCATGCTATGGAAATTCTCAAGGTGCCCACAGTTTGACCAGAAATATAGTAGGTTTTCAATAAATAATGACAGTTGGTAATGATGGAATGCTAAGTAGAGAGACAGTTTTTGGATTTGCACCTAAAGATGTATGGACAGTCTGAGTGGTGGTGCTAAGTCCACGTGTGTCCGCTCTTATGTGCCCCTCCCTCCTGGTGCTCAGGTTGTTCTAAGGGTCATTCATATTTTAGCTGTGAAGGAACTGCAGTTACCATTAAGTAGCATCAACTTAGTTCATAATTATGTTTGTAACCCAGGGAAGGCCCATGTGTTTGTCCATGCTACTATTTTTACTGACTGTTAAAACACTTTATTCATATACCTCTACAGTTTTGATTGTCTGTTGCTTATCCTTATAGTCAAGGCTTTTCATTTTCTTATCCTACTAAGCATTTTCAGTTTGATCTTCTGTTTCTCATTACAAATCCTCTAATGCACTAGATGGGCCACAGTGGGTTAGAGAATTTATAATGATCACAGTCTTTGCCTTTATAACCTTCCAGAGCATTTACTATCTATTTGATTTGAATTTAGCAATGTGTTCATGCATTCATTGGATTCTATCCCTGGTCATTGCCTGACTTCTCTAAGATTGGACTGTGACTCCCTGTCACACTCAATCTTCTTTCTTTATCTTGTCAATCTTCTTTCTTTCTTTATCTCCCTGTCAATCTTCTTTCTTTATCTTGACACTGCTCAGACTGTCTTAGAAAAACAGCTGCAGCCTGTGATCCCAGCACTTTGGGAGGCCAAGGCCGGGCAGATCACCCTAGGTCAGGAGTTTGAGACCAGCCTGGCCAACATGGTGAAATCCTTTCTCTACAAAAATACAAAAAAATCAGCCAGGCATGGTGGTGGGTTCCTGTAATCCCAACTTCTTGGAAGGGTGAGGCAGGAGAATCACTTCGACCAGGAGGTGGAGTTTGCAGTGAGCTAAGACCATGCCATTGCACTCCACACTCCAGCCTGGGCAAAAAGAAACTCTCTCTCAAAAAAACAAAATTAAAAAAAAAAAAAAAAAAGAAAAAGAAAAGAAAAGGAAAAGAAGGAAAAGAAAAACAGCTGTAGTCTCTAAAATGAAGACAATACCATGTGACTCATATAGTTGTTCTGAGGAGTAAGTGAGTCAATATATGCAAACCGATCAGAAAATTGCTTGCTGGAAAGTGCAATATAACTATTAGCTATATACAAAAGCTATATAAAATTATAAAGTTTTATGTACATTTGTTTTATATACACATAACACATGTATGTGTATAGCTCTGTCGTATGTGTATGTATCTATTGGTATCATACCAACCTCCTCCCCTTGGCCATCTGGTTTTTAACATTCTTTTTCCTCTTCACATTTAAGTTTGGGAAGTGTTTACTGACATATCTTCAAACTCTCTGATTCCTTCCTCTGGTCGTGTTTAGTCTATTGATGAGCCCATCAAAGGCATTCTTCATTTCAGTTGCAGTGTTTTTGATTTCCATCATTTTCTTTTGATTATTTCTTAGAATTTCCATATTTGGGATGGAAACTATCTAATCATGCATGTTGTATACTTTTTCTGTTTAAGCCTGTGACATATTAATTACAGTTATCTTAAATTCCCTGTTGAATAATTCCAAAATTTGTGCCATACCCAAGTCTGGGTCTGAATGCTTCCTTTGTCCCTTCAGACTATGTTTTTTCTTGTCTTTTAATTTTTCTTGTTTTGTAATTATTTACTGAAAGTTGAACATTATTTGTTAGTTAATAGGAAATGAAGTAGTTCTTTAAAGTGAGGTTTTGTGTTAATCTGGCTAGAACTGGGCTTCTTAATTTTTGCTGTGGCTGTGGGTATATAATACTTCAAATTCTTTTAGTCTTTTGTTGGGTTTTGTTTTTTGTCTTCCTTGTTGTCTTTGGGCTTCCTTGAATACTCCTCCTTAAATTGAGGTGACATCTTGCCACTCTTTCAGCTATGATCCATTGTTTTTACTATTGATGTGGTGTAAGCCCTGGAAGAGGCAGACTTTTGTTCTATAATCTTATGATTAAACCTCAGCCTTCTAGTGGGTCTGTGTTTTCATCTGTTATTTCAAAAGCTTTTCTTAGCTCCCCTTCCACCTTAGATGGGACAGAAATTCTAGAGGAGGCTGGAGTTGGCAAATTGCTATTTTCCCAGGTGGGATAAGGCTCTGGTAAAGTCTTTCCTCCTACATAGTAGGCCTTGGTCATGGGAAATGCTCTGGGCATATCTCAAAATGGTTACCTTCCCCCTTCTTCTGCCAGAAACACAGGAATTTTCTCAGTTCTTTACCATGAGAACCTGGTGGAGTTCCTGAAGGTAAAAGCCATGAGAGTGAGGAAGTTCCCCTAAGATTGTGGCCCCCAGGAGATTCTCATTCTCACATTAACTTCTCATTCTGTCTCCAGCAATTTGGCAAGATGATCATTTAAGTTTATGGCATATTAGTTTACGGCTCCTGAAACTTCTGCTCCAGGTAACCACACCTCAGTGGTGATTCTCTGTATTCTCCTGTCTCTTCAGATTTTGGGATAGCATTTTGCTCTGAGACCTCAATTTTCCAATGTTCCAAGAAAAGGTATTGACTTTCAGTTTGTTAAACTTTTTTCTAGTTGCAAGGGCACGAGTGACAACTTCCAAGCTATTTACGAGTGAGAGATTGGTGAGAATATTAACTCAACAGAGCTTTGAAGGCTCATCCACCCTCCTTTATTTCAATTTAGTGTTTTGTTATTTTGTGATCCCTCTTTAATGGTAATATCATAATCAGTTTAACCCAGGTTTGTGTTTTTGTTTCAAATTCAGTAAACATTTACTACCCATCTACTGTATGTTAGGTGCTGTTTTAGGTTCTGGAGGCACAATGTGAATAAACAGATGAGATTATCTGTTTTTTCTTTTGGCCAAAATTCTCACATAGTCATAGTCCTACCAGCTCTTTTAGGTTAAGACCTCTCTACATTGTCACAAAATACGTCACTTGTTCATACCACCTGTCTCTGCCATGGAATTTCCTTTCCTATATTCTTCACATCTCACCCAGCCTTTGAGGCTCAATTCCCCAAGAAGACAGAACTTTTTTTATCTACAGTGACCTTTTTATCCTGTGAGTTCTTATCACTTTGTGTGTATTTATATATATGTGTTGGGGTAAGGTGAAGAGATGTTTGTTTGTGTCATAATAATATAACATCTTGAATGGGGAGGTTTTTTTTAACATCATCTATATTTCAGAACTTACAAATTTTGTAAACAATTGGGATGAAGAAACTGGTTGTCCTGTTCCTTTTTCATTTATCAGTTGAGAACTTTCATTAATATAGAAGACGCAATGAGGTAACATGGAAGAATTCAGTCGTATGCATCACTAGAACCCACAAAAAGCAAATTCTTTATCTAGTAGGTTCTCTGCTGCATACTGATGGCCATAAAAGTAATGTGGCCAATTTCTCAAGCTCATCTGATTTATCTACAAACATGAACCTCTCCTTCTTCTTTGACAGCACGCACTTTTTCTGACATCAAGATCCTTGCTTATTAGATCTTTATGTATGATGTCCAGTCTGCCATTTATGGTAAACACTTGACTGTATAGCTATTGGATGATATCTGAAAGTGTGGATTCTGTTACAATCAATCATTTTATTTGTAAGACAATTTATGCATCTGCACTGAACAACTTCAACTCTTTCTTGTTAAAAATAACTGCATGTTTTATAAGCATTTCTATAAATACATCCAGTTTTACAATGCTTCTCATATATAACCAATGTGGTTTCTGCACTATCGACCATGGAGACACATATGTGTCCTGTACTGCTGGATTTGCCAAGAAGTGTTTTTGATGAATGTGTGGAATGCCCTTTTTCCAAAGTCAAACATCTGGTTTTGGCACCAATTTTCAGGCCAGCTCTATGCTCAGCACAAAAATGGAATGTACTGGATTTGCTTGGGTAGAAGTTGCTCACGCAATCCACATTTCCAAATGCCAAGGCTTTTACAAAATTCATTTGAGTTGATTTTAGGTGTGAGGTGAAATCAAGAACAATACTGCTTCTTGCCTACTCTAGATTTTTGCTAGTTCTACCATTCCATGTTAATCATTGTGTTGCAAGTTTCTGTGTTACAAAGGAAGGCCTTATTGACCAGTGGCATCAAATAGAGACTAATCAGTAATTTCCACATCAATAATCAAGGAGGGTACCTGCAGATTTTTGAAACTGCAGTAGAAGCTGAGTTTAACAATTTTTATTATTACTAACCTATGTTCAGATGTCAAGATGGAAAAGGCAATTTTGAGATTTTTTTCTTATCTGTATCATGTACTAGTAGACTGTTCACTTAAATCTTTTGGCTTATGTTAGATGACCAGTGCTGGACTTTGAGTCCCTGGAAGTGAGCTCATGCCATATCCTAGAGCTCCTACTATATCCTTTAGTGACATCTAAAAAAAAAAAAGAAAGTAAAAAACACGTATTGAGTTCTAACTATGTGTTGGTCACTATAGTAGGTACTCAGGATATAGCCATGAACAAAACAAAGTCTCTACAAAAAATGAGCCAGGACAGGTAAAAAAATGAAAAATAAATAAATAAATAAATAAATAAATGCACAATACATAAGTAATGTAAATCAAAATAAATTAGAGTGAGAGGATAGTGACAGGTGGAATAACCTCTAAGCCCAGACCTGAATCAAGTGAGGGTGTGAATTACTCATCTGAATCTCTGAAAGGAGTGTGGTCTGCACTGAGAGAGCAAGAGTGAACAAAATACTCTAAGTCAGAAGCTAGATCAACCTGCCCTACGAGAGGCCAAAGGAGCAGTGCGGCTGCAGTAGAGTGTGCATGGGCCAAGGTAGTAGGAAGTAAGATCAGAGAAGTAGCAGTGGTGAGATTTTTGTAGATCAAAGGAAGGGCTTGAATTGTCCCCAACTGTGATGGGAAGATGTTGGGAGATGCATTCCTATGGGTGTAGCAGGCATAGCAGAGTCAGCTTCATAGAAAATACTTGTTGAATGGAAATAAAAATGATGAATACTCAACTATGCATTATATAAACTTTCACGATCAATAAGGACTTTAGAAGGACAAAGGGAATAGGATACAATATCTCGTTCTTTGCCCTATGTTTTCTGCATCTATTTTGAATATGTTTTAGATCCTTCCATATACCTAGTGACTTTTACTAAATAGTCACATTAATTCTTTCATCAGCTACAACAGTGGGATAAGATTTATCTAGATGATCCTGGATGACTTGCTATAGAAGGTCTTGGACTGTTTCCACATGTGTCTTGACACTAGTTTATTGCTTCAACCCACCATTCTGTCGTAGAACAAAACAGAAGCATCTCCGAAGTCAAAAAGGGAACAAGTTATCTGATTTTTCCTTTCCCACCCAGAGTGTATGCCTGTTTCATTCATGTAATCAACATAGTTTTTTGAGTTTTGGTTTTACTCTGGGTCTGTAAAACAGAGAAGGTTGCCAAAATGTATTTTGACATTTTTACCAGACCTAGAGAGAAAAACATAGGTTTAGAATTTAGACATAGGTTTTAATTCTGAATTATGGCTCTAAATCACAGGGAGGCAGTAAGTGTGCAGGCGCTGAAGTTATACCTTGGGGGCATGCATCTCACATTGCCATTTTCTAGTTACGTGGTGTTGGGGAATTTACTGACATTTTCCGAGCTTCAGCTTTCTAACTTATAAAACATGAAAAATAATAATAGAATTTTCTTCACAGAGTTGATGTAACAATTAATAAGTTAATTCTATGGATATAAAATGCTTAGAAACTACCTAGAATATAGATTATAATATGTACAAAATAGATATAGTTGTTATTATTGTTATACTCACTGTGTGTCCCTATACAAGTTGCTTAGTGTCTGTTGCCCATATCTGAAAACTGGGGATTATCGGTACATACTGTTCAACATTAATAAGAAAAACAAATGAGATAAGACATGTCAAACACCTAACACACTGTCTGACACAAAATCGTAATGATCATATTGAAATTGCTATTATTTGAGGTAATTTTAAGATAGTCATTTATAATTTCTGCTTTTGAATATGATTAAATACTAGATTCTACAAATCACACCTTGGTCTATTGTCCCTGTCCAATAATGTATGTTGAAATGGAAGACCCCAAAGCAGTTATCATACATTTGTTTGCAATTTAAAAATATCTGATTCAATAAATAAGAAGAAAATGCATGACCACCTAGAGGCAGCCATCCACAGGGAAGGTGAGTTTCAACATTATTGTGTTCGCTAGCTGAAGGCAATTCAGAGATGCAGCATCTTTCTATCCTTCACTTGGGTATTTGCCAGATTTATCTTCGGATAAGCTATCCTCGGGGTTGAAAGAGGCATCATTTCTGGGTCCAACAATGCCCAGAGGCAAAAACAGGAGCTGGAACATATATCTCAGAAGCTCCCAACAGCTCTCCTGTTACGTTTCATTGGCAGAACTGCATCATATGTCCTCCAATAAACTCATCACTAGTATGGAGAAAGGCCTGCCTTGACTGGTTTATACCAACCAGGATCTACCTCTGGAGTTAGGTAGGGGCGTCCTCCACTGAGTCCTATGGGGAAAGGGTGGAGCAGAACAAAACCAGGGCTCTGCCTTCAGGGGAGAAAGAATAAGATATATGGTTGACAGCAAATAGTGTCTGCTATAGATGATCAACCAAACCTTGCAAAACTACTTGTATTATCCTCTAAAATGAAATTATGTTAAGATTATTTTTACATGAGTCCAAAGCACTGACTGTTAGCTTGGAATGTAGCTGTTCTCATATTTCTCACCCCAAACTATTACATAAGAAATGCCTTCCAAGCCTTAGATATTTTCAAAGCAATCCTGTATTTTTAGATACCCAAAGACAACCAGAGGTGGCAAAGAACCTCTCATGGACATTTCAAGTGTTCTGGGTCAGGGACTTTCTTATGGCCAGTTGAGTTGGATTTTGCCCTAAAACCAAGTTTCCACCTTCCAGGATGCCAGTGGAATGTGAGACAGCAATGCAGAAGGGATAATTTGTCCTCAAGATTGCTCTTTTTGAGTTTGTAGTAATATTGTTACTGCTGTAAGAGGGAAGGAACATGCTAGCTTTGCTCTTTGTTTATTGAATTCAGCGTGCCATAAACTCGATTTTATTTTTCTCATAGCTGTATTTTATTTTCATCTGTGTTGGTGCCTCAAATAAATGTCTCGAAAGACCAGCTGGGGAGAATTGGATATCAACAGGAATCACTTTCTAAAAAGTAGTTGAATGTAAGGAGCACTGAAAAAGTTAAAAACTAAACAGTGGGGAACTTCCCTGCTGGGAGTATAAATTGTACCATCAACATCAACCATGCACTGGCTACAAGGACATAATTAAAGAGAGAGAGAAAGTGCTTCTATTTGAAATTCCATTATAGACTTTTATAAAAGGAGTTAAATAAGATGCTGAAGAAAACTCACTGTAAATAAGCACTTTCTGACATAGATTTAATTTCTGTAAATGGAGACACCTACTCTTCTTTATCTCTTAATAGTCTTTATTCTGCTCCCAACACTCTAGTGTCTCTAGATATCCATTATTCATTACCAAATCCAATGATTCTTTCTCTATTATCCTTCTCAGCCTCTCTGCAGTATTTCATTTATTCATTCCCTCGTTTAACTTTTCTTGCCCCTTGGAGCCTGGACTAAATATATCTGAATTTTAGATGTCAATTCTGCTTTCTAAATGGAGCGATGGAGCCAGTGGCCAATGAAAGTCAGTGGAGGGTCACAGATGGGGAATAGTCGCTGATTATCATATGGGTATAGGCAATGTGAGTCTATCACCAAATCCATGGTCATAAGAGTCAGACTCTCTGAGCTCGGAGAGAAAGGTAGAGAGAAAGGCAGAGATTGAAGCAGTTAGACTGAAGTCTTGTTGGATTCAATTCAGAGGGAACAACTTGATCAATGTGTAGTTAAGTCACTAGGATGAAAACACAAGAAAAATAAAGACACAAGTAAATAAACCAGAGGAACTAGTGTTAAGAAGTAAAGCATAGCCGGGCGAGGTGGCGGGCGCCTGTAGTCCCAGCTACTCGGGAGGCTGAGGCAGGAGAATGGCGTGAACCTGGGAGGCGGAGCTTGCAGTGAGCTGAGATCCGGCCACTGTACTCCAGCCTGGGCGACAGAGCGAGACTCCGTCTCAAAAAAAATAAATAAATAAAAATAAAAAAAAAATAAAAAAAAAAAGAAGTAAAGCAAAGAACTTTTGCTGTATAGCACAAATCACAGAGAGAGGTATGGAGTAGCTATATTTAGTCTGTTTCATTGTCATAGTAATTATTTTTAAGACCCAGAGCCAGTCTGATGTTTGGAAAACAAAAAGAAAAAAAAATCTATTTTATTACAATCCAAGAGTCTTCTTTTCCTTTACAACTTGTCATCTCAAGTGAGTAGAAAAATTCTGAGGAGTTCCATGCCTGCCGAATATACCTGGCGGTGGCGCACAGACACAGAAGGGTGTGTTATATGGCTCAAGTGACATTGGCCTCTTTTATTTTTCTCTTTCCATCTTTCTTGAGGATTAGTCATTTTCTATTCTGTGATTTGTTTAATCATTTCTCTCCTATGGCATAATGGTAGCTCTTCCATTCTCTTCTCTTCTTGACAATTGTATTTACTTTTCTGGTTTCAAATCTACATACCTGATCCCAACCTCACACTTAACCTCTAGTTCTGCATTTTAAAACTACTTGTGAAATATCTCCACTGAGCTGTATCTCGATGTCACCAACGTCTCAAGATGAACTCCCTTTCATCAAACCTAGACTTCTCGAATTCCTGATTTTTTTGGTTGTTGTTGGTATTGTCTTCTCAGTCACCCTGTCTTGAAACGTCACTAGCCTTGGAATACACATTCATCCTTAATCTTCATGCAAATCCTCCTGAATTCTAGACATTCTAACTCTTCCACCTCTCTCATATCCATTTACTCCTCCATTCCTGCAGTCATTGTCCTTATTTAGACCCTTACTTCTCATGTAGTCCATTATAATTTTCTTCAAACTGATATTTCATTTTCCCGTTGCTTTCCCTTTCACTCTGTCCTATACAGAGTTGCATAGTAATTTACGTAAGGTATATTTCTGATCATTCCCACTACTATGCAAAACCCTTAAATGTATCTCTATCACCACTGCCAATACTGTAGTCAAGACCATCATCAGTTTTCATCTGGATTACTGCAATAGACTTTTTATAGCCTATTTACTACTTCTAGTTACCTTGACTCCAATCAAGTTGGTAACCTGTGAATAAGTGACTGTTTCTTAAATCAAAGGTAAACACTTTAGTTCTCCATGTATAGCACTTCAATGGATCTCTAATATTCCCTCAGAAAAAAAGTATGAATTCCTTTACATAGTTCTGAAGGTCTTTCAAGATCTGGAATCTTTTTTCATCTTTGATTTTACCTTTCACTATCACTAGCCAACCCCTCCACCTCCCACAACCCTCTTAGGGTACAGAGCAAAGAGGTAACTAATAGCAGATGTTCCCTCTTATCAGACAGGCAGCTCATGTGGGTAGGCACCAGTTTACTCTTTAGCAATTGGCTTAGGGCCACTGTGTAAACAAAACCTGATGCTCCGTTTCCACGACACCAGAAACCATGTTGGTTGAAAATGAAAAATTCAGTCAATCATCTGGAGGGATCCCAAATATCCAGATGTTTGGCATCATGTTGACAAAACAGCCAGATGATTCAGAAAGAAATTTTCACTTTTTCAGTTAGAATATGTTTTGGTCTCCTGTAGTTATCAAAGGGGCCAACATGTCCAAGTGACTTTGTTGAGATAATGAGTTCCAGGTGGAATTAAAAACACCAAAAGGATAAGGAGGAATGAGAACTGTGGATATTACACTTGAAGGACTCTAAAGACAATAAAATCCTCTGTCTTGTTGTAAATTGTTGTTAATTAACAATAATCTTTGTTGTTATTTGTTTATGCTCCCAACAGGAACTGTGGCAATGGTGTCCATATCAAAAAACTTTCACAGATACACTGACATGCATTTAGGCATAAGTTAGCATAAAGTGCTCTGAAATGACTGGAGTGTCTTTTGTGTACAAATCAATTAGTTACCTGGGAGAATCAGCATTATATTAAGGATTTTAATTTTAACTGAGCTAATGTTTATGTGCCTCATAACCAAGACAAACCGAAGAGCTGAGGAAACTGATCCAATGGAAATTTTTTCCTCCAAACACAATAAAGACTTTGTGTGAGCAGTCAGTGGGAAAATTAATATTTGTTTTACATCACTTGAAGAAGAAAAATAAACAATAATTTAACTTACCTGTCAAATTAACAGTAAAATTAAAAGATACGCTTCAACTACACTGTGTGCTATAAAGTAGAGGCTTAAGAATTGTAACAGAAGGTTTATCTAGTCCAAAAAACACTGAGACATGATGTGAGCAAACCCAGGGAGAACCGATGAAGGTAGTTTGTAGAATTTGTGTCTGAATCTATTAAAACTGACATTTATTTAAAATCTAAGTTTACACAGTCTGTTACTGAAGACTCTGCATGTACTAGAGATATTCATTAGTGAGTTAAGATTATCTGGGCCAACACACACTGCTAGGTGGATCAGCCGTAACCATTTGTGGCTTGAATAATCTTTGGTTAAAAATGGTTCCTATCTTAAATGTGTTTCGAATTATGCATGTTTAAATATGGAAAAGTTCCATTGCAAAATTTGTCACAAGTTGGTTGAAATTCATGGAAAAAATATTTTCATTGAACAGAAAAGTGATGGGAAAATTTTCAAGGTAGGACATTAGCCATACACATAATGCGGGAGATTAACAAACACCAACACAGGAGCTTCTGTTAGAGTTGAGCAGCAATGATAACAACAGAAAGTTCATCTCAAAGCAGGAAATAATCTAAGCAGAAAAGTGATAATTCGCTACTCTTATTCTACTATATAAATGCTTTATTCTGTTCAATTGTGTGGAAAATCCCATTAATGCGTTGTTTGTTTGTTTTTAATTTTTGTGGGTACATAGGTGTATATGTTTATGGAGCACATGAGATGTTTTGATACAGGCATGCAATGTGAAATAAGCACATCATGGAGAATGGAGTATCCATCTCCTCAAGCATTTATCCTTTGAGTTAAATGTGTTGTTTAAGTGAATATAATTTCTATTTTCCTCAGAGAAGAATTAGTTGAATAAAAGCATCTGGTGTGCTCATTGCACCAATTACATTTGTAACTACATCAGTGATACATCTCTTGGAATTCATTTACCTGACTAGAAACATGGAGGCTAAATCAACAGTACTTCAGATATTCTTTCAGCTCTAGAGTTTTCTGATGATGCTGGAAAATTGGCAGATCTGCCTGGTCTATGTACAAGAAAGAGTGAGGCTTCATGGGAATAAACCCTTGTTTTTTAAGTCATTAAAGCTCTAGGTCTTGAAGAATTTTGTGAATTCCAAAAATAACATGTGGCCCTGCTTCTATGAGGCAGATGAGGGCATTTTATTATCTTAGAGAAAAGGCAGCAGTTGATGGCTTCCTGTGGGTATAAGTTATTCCTTGGGAATCTGGTCATGACTCAAAGGCCTATTAATTTCCATAGATACATACATCCTGTCCACTCACGCACATGCATAGGAGTAATTAAAGTTTTGAGTGGAAAACTCTTTACCACATGGGACACAAATATGAAGTTGAGACCAAGTACGTGGAATATATACTCAAACATTTGGTTATGATTAGCCCTAACTAGCATATAATAAAAATACATTCAAAGAACTAGGGTGCGTGCTGAGCTGAAGCTGATAGTTCTTTAAAGTTCTGTTCTATTATTACATTTCTTCCTCTTTCATATTAAACTTCAATTAAATAGTCTCATTGGTTCATTGGAATAGGTTTCCATTCAAAATGAACATTTGTCAACAGATACATTTATAAACAGCTGTGGTTTTCTTTGGGTATATACAGTGTCATTATCCAGACCATCTGGCCATTCTATGATGGTGTTTCTTATTTGAGCACTCTCTCTGACATAATAATTTATCATCTTCAGTATGTTTGATTTCTTCAGAGAGAACTTCTCCTGCTCTCATACCTCATGAAACAACAAAAACAACAACAAAAAGCAATAAATTATAAAGGTTACAGGAGGTGAATTGATATTCCTAAAGGTCACTGAATGGCCTGATAACTCTTCTTTTTTCCTCTTTTTATGATTAAAAGGAGCCTGATTAGAACGAAAGGTCAATGTAAAAGCAGAGCAATACAATATTAACATTTTTTAAATAAATTTTTTCCAAATATAAATATTTTCTGGGGTTTATTTGTTTGATTTATTTGTTTCTTTAATTGTAGAATCCTTGGCCAGTTCTCAAATGATTAAGAAACAACAGCTTTATTTTTCCAGGGCTATCATGCTAGCCCATGCTTCTCTTACCAGCAATTTTAGTCAGAATGATATAACCATGGAAAGAAAATGAGAGGGGAGTGATTGTGTTTGCCTTAAAAGTTCCATAAATGAGCAATATAAGAACCTGAAAGTATGTACTTTATCTATGCAGAGATAAAAAGCAAGTAAATGCTTAAAATGCAGGAAGTTACATGGAAATGGCATTTTTAATGAATATGAGCCAAATACAAGCCAAGTATATTGGCAGTCAAAGAAATATGAAAACAAAAATTTAGTCACATTCTTATCTTATTATGAGTGTATGAATTATTAAACTTTGGTTATCAAAATTATGTATAAATTTTAAATAAAATTTTATTGGGAAACAAAATATTGAATATGAAATAAGAGATTGTTATTTCCAAAGTGTGGAATGAGTTTGTCAATGACCTAGAAAACCCAGCAGGGCAGCTTGATCACTGTAGAAAACTAAAACATAAATAAGCAAATTAGAACTTTCAGCCTTCCCAATATCGGTGAACATTCACCCTCTGTAACATCAGTGGAATGAGTTTGACAAAAAATGGCAAGACTTTATTTAAAGGAATACTTGATGACATGGGAGAAACAAAGGAAACAGAACATACTTACAGGTAAATGAGCTCTGTGAAACTGCACACTTACTGTATATAATTATTCAAATAACCAAATACTGTTTTCTTTTATATTACTTAAAAAATTCTTATTCTTAAATTATTTGTTAAATGAATTATTTAGGACGCAAAAATACGTTACAAGAGATAAATAGGAGAGAGTTGAAATTATTGGTAATTCTTTCAAAGCTCCATGAAAGCAATGTAGGTGCTGAAAATTTTTAGCATTGTCTTTGTGAATAATGTGTTGTGTAAAATTTACACTTATGAAAATAATCATCAAAGGTTGCTAGCATCACAAAAAGAGGGACAACCAGACATCACGTATCTTCTAATGGAGCAAAACATCACCTAAGAAGTAATTTTGCCTGAAAGAAAATTGAACTTGACACTGATTAAACTACTCCAACTATCTAATAACTTAAATGAAATACAGAGGAAAGAGACAACGGTAGAATGACACCCATGGGGATGCAATCAGAAAAATTCAGACTGTGAAGAATTCTATAGGACAAAATACAGTCTCTTTAACCAAAGGAAAAAAGGAACAGAGATTATCAGAAGAGTATCTATAGATTTTAAAATATTTAGGAAATATCCCTATAAAATACAATGTATAAACATAATTTGGATTTAGAAGCAAAAAATATATAAAATAGAACTGTAAGATAGCTGGGTATATGATGATATTTAGGAATATTAATTTTGTTAGATGCAATGTGGATTGTGATTATATTTTCAAATGACTCTGTATCTTTTAGAGTCGCATATTGAAATACTCAGAGATAATATGTTGTGTAGAATTTTCTTTAAAATAATTTGAGATAGGGGCTAAGTAGGTAGGGAAGACATAAAACAAGATTGTCCATTAGTTGAAAATTGCTAACAGTATATACTATTTTCTTTATTTTTATACATGAAAGAAATTCTCCATATTAAATATTTTGTGAAAGAAGTGACAGGTCATGTAAGAGAAACACCATTATACCACATGCTCTTTAACATAGAGTATTATTTTTAATATACAAATTTAATATACAAAAAAACTAAACAATATTACAATGTAATTTTAAAGACCTTAAAGAAACTTACTGCCTTTGAAAACCAGTGCATGACTTGCTACAAACAACAATGAGAGAGTGACAACATCTAAAAACGTCAAAAATTGTTTTGCTGTTATTAATTTAAAATAATAAATGGAAAGTTGACAAAAGATGAAGTGATAAGAAGCTAATGGTAGTTTAATGATTGTCTCTTCAGACAACAGAAATGAAATGGAAGAAAAACTTTTCACTCACTAGGGCTATAACTCTGCACATTCCTGAATCATTCTCTTCAGGAATGCATCTCTCCCAATCTAAGAGGAAATCATCAGGAAGGAAATTACCCGGAAACTTTTCAAATGCTTTCAGGATGTTCCCATCGAGATTCCATAAAGTACCTTTCCAACTCCTCTGTTCTATCAATGGTATCACCATTCTCTTAGTCCCACAGTCTCGAAATCGTCCGATAATTTTGGATCCTTCCCCTTTTTTTCAACTGCAATTGCAATCGTGAACAAGTCCTGATGAACCTTGTTTGTCAATGGGTAATGTATTTCTCTCTTTTTCCACCTTTACTTTCTAAACTTCACATCTGGCTCCTATTTAATAACTGAATCCTCACAGTACTTAACTGACAGCACAGTCTTCCTAAAATGCTGATTTCATCGCATCATCCTATACTGAAGAAACTCCAGTAGTCCCCTATGATGTCAAGCTGTATTTCTTTGCCTGGCTGTCCACATTCTCCTAGATTTGTCCCCAAGTTATGGACAGATATTGCTTCCTTCCACCCTGAAGTTTTGCTCTGTACTCCAGTTCCTCTGTTCACCTTTCTCCACTCTTCTCTGTCACCTGGATGTCTATTTTCCATGACTTGCTTGTCCTCTACCTAATGAATTTGGGACTTCTAGGTTAAATAAACCCTAAGTCAAAGGACTTCTGGGTTAAATAAAACTCAAGGCATTTAAAAGACATTTGCCTTTAAAATAAACTGGAAGAAACCAAACCAACTAGTTTTCTCTCTGCCCTAACTAGAAACACAGTAAATTATATAGAATCTCCAAGTAAAGGGGAACATAAAAGTTATAAACTCCAACCACCTTCCAAAACTAAAGTCTTCCTTAGAGTAGTCTCTAGCTTACGTTCCCTTTTTTTCCCTCAAGAAATTCTTTCCAAGTTTTGGCAGTTTTCAGTTTTTGAAAGCTTTTTCTTATGTCAAACTTTCTATTTTCCCAGAGTTATGTCCATTGCAATCCTATGTGCTACTCAGAACCTTTATGACAGCACTTCAAATATTTCATGACAGCTATTACTTTGCCTACTCTTCTTTAGGCTGGAGATTTCCAATTTTTAAAACTGTGCCTGAAAGAACATGATTTTTCAGACCAGTAAATTTCCTGACCCACAGAACCTGTTGACCAAGCCTTCCCTATAGCACTCACGCTACCTGATGAGAGCTCCATGCTTCATGTACTGTCACAGGTGCCTGGTTCCTCTGTAATATGTAAGCTCCTTAAAATCAGTGACTGTGTCTTTTCCTGCTTGCATTCTGAGTGTTTTATCCCAGTTACTAGTGTTTTCATTTATTTTTAAAAAAGCATAAATGGAAGGATCACAGTTATTCCCCCTGTTAATGCTTTCAGTGTGTCTCTCCCCTCAGAAATGAACTGAATATTTAAAGTGAAGTCTGACCAGTATAGTGAGGATTGGAACCTTTCTTGTTCAAGATAGAGTATCACACTTCTTAGAATGCAGCTAGAGATTAAATCAGCATGTTTTCTTCCAGCTATACCCACTATTTACTCATGTCAAATGAATTTTAAGTTAAAATCCAATTCATTTTTGCATATTGTATCAAATCACATATTCCTAGCCTATATTAGTGCAGAAGCATTTTTTATCCAAGTATACAAAAATTGATGTCACTCATTGTAAATTTATTCTTACTGGATCTATCAAACCATCCTTTAGGAACATTTTGGATTCTGACACTATCATCCTTTATCTTTGTTATCTCTCCTATTCTTCTTTGCTAGTTGTGAGCTAGTCCTCATAATCCTCTTTCCGATGTGTTGATAAAAGCATATGTTTATGTATTTACTTATTCAATGACTATTTATTCTGTATCTATGACATGTGATCACTTTTCTAGGCACTGGGGAATTCCCTGGTGAGCAAGAGACATGACCTCAGGCCTCATGCCACTTATATTCTAGGCCAGTGGTTTTCTAACTTTAACATGCATCAGATCAACCTAGAAGACTTCTTAAAATACATATCACTAAAATGGCCCCACCACCAAAGTTTCTGATTTAATAGGTCTGGTTTCCGGGGGGTTAGGGGAGGTGAGATTTTATATTTCCAACAAGTTCCTAGATGCTGTTGATGTTGATAGTACAGGGACCACACTTAGAGATTCACTGTTCTAGGAGAGACATACATTTAAATGCCAAGGACTTCATTAAAAGTGGATATGAGTTCACAGGACTGAGGACAGATCCTTGCCTATAGAATACTCCAAGGTTTATTTCATTCTATATGTTCATGTCTAAAATAAAAACAATAGGTTGGCTTAATTAATTATGCTAAAAGAATAATCCAATATATTAAAGTGAGTAGAGGGCAAATTAGTAGAAAATGAAACTTGTCTTAGATGAAATAATCAATTGATTCAATTAAAATAAAATATTTAATATAATATTTGTGAGCTAGCGTGCTACTTATGCAGCTGGAGTGATTTTTTAAACTAGCAACTAATACACTAGATTGAATAATATAGTCTCAAGTATTTCGTTAAAAACTAGTAAATCTCTAATATTAATATAATCGTGAATAAAGAAATGAATGAATAAGAATCAAAAAGTTAAGTGATTTTTTGAGAAGTGATCCATAGATAAGTGGCAGAACCTGAACTTGAACTCAAATCTTCACAAGAGAACAGAGTCAATAGTACATTAAGAAAAGTAAAAACTTATTTCAAAGTCACTATCTATCTCCTACGTAAATATGAGTTACTAAAAGTTTGAGCACTTGTTTTCACAAGTGCTCTTAAGCTTAGGCACCCTGTGAGACATGAACAATGATGCAGCTGAATGTCTTGGGAAAATCCCTAATCTCAGATCATTAACTATTGCTTGGATGAAAGCCAAAGAATTGTACAACAGCTGTGATATGGCAGACAGGCTTCTAGGAAAATTCATGGGCTGACCCAGCCAGCCAGGGCCTATTTGGTCTGTGGACATGTGCTCTCTCCACACTCACTGCTGAGCTGGAAGAGGACACTGAAGAGATGGGTGGGTGGGTTTTAAATGTTCTAACTTAGGACCCTTTCTGTAGCCTGTAGGTAGGTGTTCTGCTTCCAGAGTGATAACTACACCATAGAACTACCACAACAGTTTGTTTGAACCACTCTTTGTGCTATTTTGGGGATGAGCCTAATAAATTATAAATCACACTTACTAGTGAGCTAAAACATGCCTATACAATGTCAAAACCTCTGGTGTTTATTAGCTCATCAGATGAATGTTTTAGCTTTCAAGCACTGAAATGGTTCTGGCTTCCTATATCAATGACTTTGAATTTTTGACATGGAAACTTACTTTGGTTTGTTTTAGTCTATGTCTATTGTGGGTCCACTGATAATTATTCCTCCATTATTTTATAGATATTTATTTACCTTATTCGTGTCCATGTTCCCCCAAGGATGAAGGCTATATATTTTATACTATGTAGTTTAAAGTCAAATGAAATCAATTTTAGTTGAGAGTCTTATACCATTGACTGAAAAGGCTTGAAAGACTCTGGATAGTTTATGCATTCAGAGCAAGAAGCTAGGGTTTATATAAATAGTGACAAAGCAGGCTGCTATGGACGGAATCATGCTTCCTCACATTCATATGTTGAAGCCTTAAGTTCCAATGATGTGATGAGTACTTGATTTGGAGATAGGGATTTTAGTAGATAATCAGTTTTAGATGAAGTTCTGAGGGTGGGTCCCCTATGATGGGATTAGTGCCCTTCACTAATCTAAGAAGAGGCGCCAGGCACAGCATGGTTGCTCACGTCTGTAATTCCAATATTTTGGAAGGCCAAGGTGGGAGGAACGCTTGAGGTAAGACTAGCCTGGGCAAAATAGTGAGACCATGGCTCTACAAAAATAATGAAAAAAACAAAACAAAACAAACAAAAGGTTGCCCAGACATGGTGCTTCACACCTGTAATCCTAGCACTTTGAGAGGCCAAGGTGGGTGAATCACTTGAGGCCAAAACTTGAAACCAGCCTGGCCAACATGATGAAACCCTGCCTCTACTAGAAATAAAAAAATTAGCCAGGCGTGGTGGTGCATGCCTGTAATCTCAGCTACTAGGGAGGCTGAGGCATGAGAAACACTTGAACCTGGGAGGTGGAGGTTGCAGTGAGCCAAGATCGCAACATTATACTTCAGCCTGGGCATAGAGCAAAACTCTGTCTAAAATAAAATAAAATAAAATAAAATAAAATAAAATAAAATAAAATAAAATGCAGTTGAAGACACACCAGAGAGGTTACAGTCTTGCTCTCTCTCCCACCCACCCTCACTCCCACCTCCTCAGCCCCCTACTCCCACACTCCCACCATGTGACAGAATCTATAAGCCAGGAAGAGGGCCCCCACCAAAACCCAACCATGGTGGCATCTTGATCTTGGACCTCTAACTCCAGAATGGTGAGAAAATAAATTTATGTTGTTTAAGCCACTCAGTATATGTCAGCCTGAGCTGACTAAGACACAGGCAAAGTGTTTTAAATGAAACTTTTGGATGAATCAAACTGTCTCCACTTATAGCACTCTTACAATTTTTCTGCAAATGAAATAGACTCAATTTAACTTTTTTAAGACTCATTTTACTGGATCTTTGGTCACTGAGAAGTCATGAGTTGATTATTTTATTGTGTATCATTGCAGGTACAACCTATTAAAATAACAAGGTGACTCTAAATGACTTCTGATGCAGTTGGAAACTCATCAACAGCAAGAAAATAGTGGAAAATGCATACCCCTTCTCTTTTCTTCTGCAAGAAAATCATTGACATTCAGAGCAATGCCCGGAATCATAATTAACTAAGTTGGATGTGCCATTCTTAGAGTATATAATTTGAAATGCCACACATACTCCACCAAACTACAGCTGTATCTTAATAGAACGTGATAGCAAGCTAAATTGTATATAAGATTCTGAGGGCTTAGGAGAATCTGATTGGCAGAGAACCAAACAAAGCCATCCTCTGAGTCAGTCAGATGTTCAGATTTCCAGTAAAGGTTCCACAAACAACTACCCAAATCCATTGACAGTCAACTGCCAAAACAACAGCTTCTCTTTTTTTCCAAAGCAGCACTTGTGTACAATCCATAAACAAACTGTCAAAGATGTTGTACATCTGGACGACACAGTTGCAAAGTTAATTTTGGTTGGAAGAAAACTACATCCCTGGTTTTCATTTGAGTGGAATTTTGATCAGGGAAAGAATTATATTGTGGGCATTTCTAATGTTTCTATGGACACGTGCAATAGTGCCACAAGCTGCCAAACACAGAGGATTCTGATAAATAAAATTAACCCTTTGAGTGAAGTCTAGGAAACATTGAAGGCTTTAACTCATGGATTGTTGAGCTTCATGGACCAGCAAGTACCCTGGAGCATTTGCCATCACATTATGGACTTGAAAGTTCAAGATCCATATTACAAAAATAACTTTTTATTATGTATGTATGTTTTCTAAAAATTAGATAGGTGTCTACCAAGTGGATGATGCTACCTAGTGCATGAGAAATACTGAGTAGCTTCTCTTGCCTTACAGGACTGTGGTAAGTTTTGTACTCTTAGAAGGAGTAACCACCATTATCAAAATAGTAAAAGTCCTCTAGCACCTTTGCTGATGCAGAGCACTTAGGACACTAAACCTCTCTAATATTTCTCTCATTACTGATATTATTGAGATTCATCTAAATCCAGTGTCTCTAGGAAATGACAGAGAGCCAAACATCTCTTCCCATCTGAATCCATTTCCAAAAAAATAATAACCATGTACATAATGACAGGACTCACTGAAGAGTAATTATAAGTGTGGAGAAAGAAGAAAGTGAATAACTTTCATGATATTGCACAACTGAACCCATATAAAAGTCAGATTCTTTCCACCATGTTCTTAATCTTTCCCACTTCTCCCCTGAGTAGGTTATGGTCAACTGCATAATACAGCTGCCTTCTATTCTGTTGTTGCAATGGACTCTTGATAGTTTCCATCTGTATTCTGGACCACCTCTGAAGCCTACTCAGTTCAGATTACCACCAAACAAAGAGTCTGAGGCGCCTTCAACATTCAACTATCAAGTTCACCCAAGAATATCTGTCCTTCATCACCATTCTAAAAGAGGTGGCCTTCCACTTACATACATTTGGGTAAAATATTTGTATAACCTGGGCTCAAGATACTGACGTTTAAAATATGAGTAAAACCAACAACAAAAAAATGTTTATAAATGGATGAATTGGAGAAACTATTTATTTTTACAAAAATTGAAAACTTGTCCAAAGAAGCAGCATAATTATCCTAAATAATAATGACTCCTAGTATAATTACAGTGTATAGCTTGTTTAATAAATGTTACCTGCAACTGCATAGGCAAGCAAAAATGTCACCTTTTATGTCAGTATGTCACACTTTTCAAGTTTGTTAACTCGTATTTTCTTAATAACAATTTTATAACCAATTTAGAGCAAGAATGGTGTCAATTTTATAGCTGAAGATTCTGAGAGAAATTAGAAGACTAGTCTAAGATCATATTAATTGGAAATTAAAATAAAAAATCAGGTTTTAATTTCAAGATCTGTGTGTTTTCTGCTATACAGTGTCTACTTCTGAACCTTTATACTTAATAAAAATATTTAGGGAAATTAACAAGTGACATTCATTGATATTTAAGTTTTAATGATCAGGGATCCTAAGTATTAAGGACTATGAATATTAACTCATGATCAACACTATAGTCCATCCTTGACTTTACATATTTTTCAGTGTCATCATAAATGGCTGGCTGTTGACCTCAACAGGTCTTAATTACAGCTTAAGCACAAGGACAGCCTCCATCTGTATCTAGGAAATATGAAACCCTATATATTTTCTAGTGAGCAGGGAAGCAAAATTTGCTATTAATCTCGTATTCACCTGTGACTTATTTCTAATAACTGTGCTTCTGTGTTTATCTTCTTAAAAAGCTACTCTCTTAAACCTTTGTTCTGATATCTCTTTCCTCTTGCCCCAGTTCTTATCATGTTTCAATGAACATGTTTCACTTTAGTTCCTTTAGTTTGAGGGATTTTTCTTGTCCTAATAGTCCCTATATCTTCAAACAGCACTCATCACCCTTGCACAAGCATTCTCAGCCTTGCAGGGAGATGTCCTTCATGCCAATGTTAGTCTGCCTGCTGGGCTCAGGAGGGCTGCCTGGTGAAGATACCATAGACTTGGAGTCTGATCATGATGGTTTTAGTCATTCATCCTTCACTTTCATCCACTACCTTTAGTCTCTACTACAAACCCATCAGGTAGGTATTAAATTCCTAAGTACAAATTATGAAACCAATACAAGTCTTTTGGCCTCCAGAAGTCTCAGTTTCATAATTTTTAAAATGCCACTACTATTATTACTTAACCAGGGACTCTGTAATATTGACTAGAGATTGAACTGCCTTCAATCATTGTTTTCCAGGCTTTGTGGATTCTCTATAGATCCTAGAGCATGTGCCAAGGCTCCCAGATCCCTTTCTTCCTGATCAGCTCTACTTTATGGCAATCTGGTCTTCCAAATTCCTCAAGGACAAGTATAAATTGACAAAGCAAAGTATAGCAGTTTAGATGAGCACCTTCTTTCCATGAGTTTGAAACAGCAAACACATATTATGTACTATGCAATCTAAAACAATTATTCACTTAAGTTCACTTCAAAATGTCCCTATATTGTTGTTCCCCTTTGTACTTGCAACAGTCCCATGTTCACTTTACCTTGCCTATTAGTCATTGCTCTCTGGCATTATGTTGTAGATTGATTTGCTTATTGTCAGGGCCCCTTTCATGAACAAAGGCTCCCCTTATGAAAGGAAGGTTTTCTGTTTTGTTTACCTCTTTTTCTCCATACACATAGAGGATTACGGGGCATCCATAGT
This sequence comes from Macaca mulatta, assembly GCF_049350105.2. Lineage (NCBI taxonomy): Eukaryota > Metazoa > Chordata > Mammalia > Primates > Cercopithecidae > Macaca > Macaca mulatta. Next base: position 72,982,659 of record NC_133406.1, on the reverse strand, counting down.
TTTTCAATAATATCTGTTGAGGAAGAAGGAAGAAGGGACTGAAGGAAGAAAGGAAAGAAGGAAGTAGGGAGTGAAGGAAGAAAAAGGAAGGAAGGAAGGAAAGAAGGAAGGAAGGAAGGAAGCAGCAGAGGAAGGGAGAAGGGCATGTTTGGGGCAAGTTTGGGAAAGATAGAAGTTTTAATTTTGATAATAATGATATCTAAGACTTACTGAGTACTTATTGTATGTGCTAGTAAGAAATTGATATATACTAATTAATCTAATAGTGCAAATACATATTAAGAGATAGGTAAAGTTGGGAAACTGAAACACAAAGAGGTTCAGTTACCAGTTGATGGTCACATAGTTAATAATTAGGTGAGTTAATGTACAAACCCAGGAAATTTAACTTCATGTCTCATACCCTTAATCGCCATGACATACTGCTTCTTGCCATTAGTAAGTAACTGATCCATTGAATAAAAAATGAGACTGATCATCTATACCTATTCAACAAAGTGACCTGATGAAGCAACTCCAAGAAGGTTATTAGTAACTGTTACTAAATGCTATAAAGTCAAAAAATCCTCCTTGTTTAGGCAACTTTACTGTGAACACTTGAGATAAGAAGACTTGGAGAGCGAGAGAGAGAAAGTGAGAAGGATGAGGCTGGATCACACATTTCTTATCCAGACCCAGTATAGATTAATTAATCACAAACCATTGAATTCAGAAGACATCCTCATGCAACTCCAAGGGTATTTCAAGGAATCTTCCCATCTGGAATCTGTGCTGATTCTTTTCATATTGTATTTCCCTAAGGATGACTCACAGGAAATTGAGGTTTCAGAAATATGTTGTGTTTTTTTTTTTATGGCATTTCTCTACCTTCACTGAAAAGTTTTAAAGATAAGTGACTCTGTGGTTATGTTTTTTTCTCATTGAGTTTAAAGAAAAAAACACTTTTTCAACTTTTTTTACAGCTTCTCTAATTGTAATGATGTTTATACCTACACGATGATGATGACGGCAGTGATGACGATCCTGTTGATTGTGGTATAAATATTCCGGTAAGTGAGGGTAAAAAGAGGGTGGAAAAAACCCTCAATAAGAGATATAATTGCAGTCAAAAAACAGTTGTTGGGTTTAAGTGTTACAAATATGGAGCTATGCTACATATTGTGAGAGTATGAAAAATCTATGGCATCACCCTGTCTCACACAGCACACAGTGTTGGAGTCAAAGGTAGACCAGATCTCTCCAACATGAGATAAGCGTAGTAGGTATAAAACAGATATCAGGTACAATGACCACACATTCACTGGGAAATGATTGATTTCAACTGGAGGATCACTCGAGGTTTTGTGAAAGGGTGACATTTGAAATAGGTCTTGAGATATCGTATAGACTTTCCTTAAAAAATCATGAGGAGTAAAGAAGAAATTTGCAAAAGGTGGCAGTATTGATGGAGGGAATGGCTTCCCTCCCTCTCTTTTTTCCTTTCTTCCGTCTTTCTTTCATTCCAATGCCTTATATACTATTAAATGTTTAATGGTCCAGAAAAGAAGTTCACGAATCTCTGTTCAGTGCCTAGAGTGATGTAATGTTCAATAAATATTATCATTTTATTTTTAGTTGACAAATAATACTTTTATATATGTATTAGGTACACAGTGATGTCTTGATACATATATAGTGATAAGATTAGTATAATTAGCAAATCCATCATCTCAAATACTTATCATTTCTTTGTGTTAGGAACATTAAATATTCTCTTTCTAGCTATTTGAAACTGTTATTGTTAACTAGGGTCATCCTATGGAGGTACAGAATAACAGAAATAATCCCTCCTATACAGCTGTGATTTTTTTCTTTGAGACAGAATTTCACTCTTGTTGCCCAGGCTGGAGTGCAATAGCACGATCTTGGCTCAGCACAACCTTCGCCTCCCGGGTTCAAGTGATTCTCCTGCCTCAGCCTCCTGAGTAGCTGGGATTACAGGCATGCACCACCATGCCCGGCTAATTTTGTATTTTTAGTAGAGATGGGGTTTCTCTATGTTGGTCAGGCTGGTCTCAAACTCCCCACCTCAGATGATCCACCCACCTCGGCCTACCAAAGTGCTGGGATTACAGGTGTGAGCCGCCATGCCCAGCCATAATTTTTATCCTTTAACAAATCTTCCCATATCCCTCCTTTCTCAGCCTCTAGCATCCTCTGTTCAACTTTTTACTTCTATGATATTAGCTTTTCTTAGCTTCCACATGAGAGTGAGAACATTCAGTGTTTATCTTTCTATCCCTGGCTTATTTCACTTAACATAATGTCTTCCAATTTCATTCATGTTGCTGTCAATGACAGGATTTTACTCTTTTTTATGGCTGAATAGTATTCCACGGTATATATATGCCACATTTTCTTCATCCATTTATCTGCTGTTGGACACCTAGATTTATTCCGTATCTTGGCTATTGTAAATAATGCTGCAATAAACATAGGAGTGCAAATGTCTCTCTGATATAATTATTTTCTCTTCCCTCAATAAATATTATTGAAAAAATGGTTATCATGTGTACAAATGGGCACCTAGATAAACAATTCTAATTTGCAAATTAAGGCAAAACTTTCATCTATATCATTTAATATTTGGAAGTCAAAAAATTTATGAAGATCTATATGAGCCACCCGTTATGTAATTGCAAGAGAGAGAAAATAATGAACAAGAATTTAGACTCTGAGCTACCTGGAACAGGAACCATATCTTTACTCATTCAATAGATATTTTATTTAGTAATTACAATATGTCATCTTCGGTATTAAGTATTATGTACAAAAATGAATGATATGGTCTTTGCCAATGCTGTGCATACGTTTAATGGGAAAGAAAGATAGGTGATATAGGTGCATGATGCTAATGATTATTAGATAATGTCTACTGTATCTACTTCCAGACACTATATTAAGCACTACAAACACACTGTTTATTTGGTCTACCCACCCTCTAGGGAAGGTCTTATCTCCATTTGACACATGAGGATTTAAAGCTTAGATAAGTCACACCATTTGCCGAAGGTCACACAGATATTTTACTTTTTTTTTTTTTTTTTTTTTTTCTCCTGAGGCAGAGCCTTGCTCTGTTGCCCGGGCTGGGGTGCAGTGGTGTGATCCTGGCTCACTGCAACCTCCGCCTCCCAGGCTCAAGAAATTCTCATGCCTCAGCCTCCACAGTAGCTGGGATTACGCATGTGCACCATCATGCCTGGATAATTTTTTGTAGAGATGGGGTTTTGCCATGTTGGCCAGGCTGGTCTCAAATGCCTGACCTCAAGCAATCCACCTGCCTCAGCCTCCCAAAGTGTTGGGATTACAGGCGTGAGCCACTGCGCCCAGTCAATACAGCTATTTTAAGTGGAATTTTAATTTGGAATTAAACCTTTCAGATTCTGAAATCTATGCTCTTAGCTGTTCATTCAACACCTTTAGGCATTGGAAATAGTCGCTTCTTAGATTGTTGCCTATGTTGAATCTTAAGGAATAATTACAAACATATAAGGAAGGAAAGGAATAGAAAAGATGTTGGAGGCAAGAAAACAAGTAGCTCAGGAACACTAGGGCACAGGGTGTGTTGGAAGCAAGGTGTTGGAGATATGGTTAGAAATACAGAAATGAGATGGCTTATAAAAAGCACTAGATACTTAGGCTTAAGCAGTGGCTCACCACCCTGGGGAAACAATAGAATCAACTGGGGAATGTTTAAAAAAATGTAAGAGGCTGGGCACCTGTCCAGACCAGTTAAAATGAAGTCTCTAAGGGTAGGGTTCAGGCATATGTATTTTTTAAAGTTTTCCTGGGGTAATTCTAGCACAGTGTTGGGTAAAAAAGCACTGGGCTGAAGTGATGGGAACCATTGAGGGAGTTTAGGCCAAGAAGTATGGCAGATGGAAAGGAAAGGCCCAGAGTAGAGGCAGGGAAGTCTTTGAGAAAGAAGCGCATCAGTGATGGCGAGGGGCTAAGGAGAGTTAGGGGCAAAAGGGAAGGAATTCAAGGGGGAAATATCAGAGATAATTAGGGAGTGGAATGCACAGGTTTGGTATCCACTTGGATGGGTGGGCTGGATAAGATGAGGAAGTAATAGTGATTCTTCCATTTCCAGTTTGGGTGACTGCGTGGAAGTTAATCTCTTTTATTGAAAGGGCAGATACAGGAGGAAGGGCAGGTTTGTGGAAAAAATGATGAAGTGAAAATTCTGTGAATTAGACTAAGATAGAACACTCAGAGGAGTTGCAGAAAAGCCAGGGAAAGTGACATTCCAACAGCTAGGAGAACAGGAGTAAATTGTCAACACTGTCAAACACCTCTGGAACAAGGGACGACATGATATTATTGAACATATTTAAAACAAAATACCATGATGGTGTAGTTTTTCTTCCTTCTGTCTATCTTCTAAGAAGATTCCTGCTTGGGATGTATAAAGCAAATGGGGATAAGAGCAGAACTGGAAGAAGCCTGTGCCATTTATGAAGTCATTGTCCCCAGCTCCAAACTCACCTTCTCTGCTCTGCTTTTTGATGCTAGGCTAGAATTCTGGAAGCCACACTTCTGCTTTGTTAGGCTCTGACAGTGAGGGGCACTAGTGAGAGACTGCAAGGCTGGAGAAGGAACAAGCAAGTTTTGGCTGTATTCTTCCTGAGGGCTGTGACTACTCGCAGCACTTCAGAGTTGTTTTTATGACTCCGTAGCACACCACTTTGTTTGCTTGTTTGTTTGTTTCAATAGCAGCAGGTGAAACCAGTTCATAGTTTTTCCTGCACTTGCAGAACCAGCTCCATTATGTTCTCTGCCTGAAAACACCAGCACCAACTGTCTGGTGACCCCTTTTGCAGAGACAAAGGTCTCAAGTCTACAGGGCCTTTTCTCCAAGCTCCAATGCACCAGCACTAGCTGAACAAGCACCTTCTCCTCAAAAGGTTTAATTTCTGCAACAGAGAGCCCCTAGCTAAGTTTCTAAAGATTAATTATTGCAACCTCTCCCGTTTGTTCCCTCAGCCCTAGGGGTGGTAGCTACTTTCTGTGGTTTATATCTTTTAAAAAATGCTTTCCCTTATTTATTTAAGAACTTTGTAAATAGTTAACAGTTCTTTATATTAAATTTTCTTGGTTCAGTAGCTAGTGTTGCGTCTGTCTCCTGAATGGGCCCTTACTTACACAGTAATTGGTTCCATAATCCGAAATTTATTTTAGGAAACAAATCCTTAAAGTTATTTTGGATTAATATGGTCATGTCCTTAGATTGAACACAATATCAAGATCCTTGCCCATGGTAAATGAGGTACTAATCACTAATTGCATGTAGATACACTGCCCTTAATCACATCACCACCTGTGATTGATTGTGATGAAGTTTCTACTGAAGCAAGAACCTTGGGAACCCAAGTGACTATTTCATTTGACTCTTATGGGAGTAAGGACGCCCACACGGACTGTGGCATGGGATGGATTCTTGTAAGCATTTACTTATTCAATCCCCATGCCAACTCTAGGAGGAAGCATGATCACAGATTAAATAAGGTCATATCATGACTTGATCTTCCTATCATGATGCATCCTCATTAGCTTCTTGCTGTCAAGTGCACAAGAGTGGTTACAAGATGTAAACTATAAAGATAGGTCTTTAAACTCTCAACTCAAGTCATGGTCAGAGAACCACAAACTTTTCATGACAACCCTAAATAAGTCTCATTTTTCTGTATCCATATGACTAATATTTTAAGAAGCTATACTTAAAATACTGTGAAGTTTGCAGAATTACAATACATGTTGAATTCACAGCCTTACAAAGTCTCTCACAAGAAAGTGAAAGTATTGATTAGGAAGAAATGGGACTCAGAAATTTGAAATGGGCAAATTAATTCGTACTCAGATGAGGCTGAGAATCTTAGATTCAAGTCACTCCGAGCCCTCCTGTAAATACATGCCAATTGCCTACCTGAACAGGCTGAGAATTCCTAATCTGAACATCCAAAATCTGAAATATTCCAAAATATAAAATTTTGTGCATGCCAACATAACCTACAAGTGGAAAATTCCACACAAAAGTACTTAACACAAACTTTGTTTCATGCACGAAATTGTTTTAAAATATTATATAAAATTACCTTCAGGCTGTGTGTATAATGTTTATATAAAACATTAATTTCATGTTTAGACTTGGATTCCATCCCCAAGATATCTCATTATATATATGCAAATATTCCAAAACCCCAAATTTGAAACACTTCTGGTCCCAAGCTTTTCAGATAAGGGATACTCAGCCTGTAGCTGAAAAGACAAGCCTTCCCTTGCCTGAAAATTCTGCAACCATCTCTCTAGGAGCTGGACTGTTGCCTTGCAAGCGAATGCTCATTTTACGTAAGATTAACCTCAACCATCTCTTATTGTCACTATAACTGACTTATAACTAGGTTCAGAACTCAGCATGCTCCATGGGTCTGGTACAGAATCTGACCCAAAAGGAAATAGCTTAAACATCAAAATAATTGCAAGATTTTGTAAATTATATTGATAGAAACTAGGAGATATGTGTAGGAGATAATTCCAATGGGGAGTTAGAATAAGGATGGTGGAATGTAAAACTAGATCAGGTCTAACTTATTAAATAAGTGGAATTTTGAAATATTCCTAATATAGTGGGTTAGGCTGTAAAGCCAGAAGTGATTCTAACAGTTTCTTTGTTTTGTTGACTTAAAATTGAACTTAACAGTGTCTTAAATTGAAGGAGAAGGAGATAGCAGAGATTTCATGGTAAGAAGAAGTGGAAGGAATCCAAAGACATAAGGAGAGAAGAATGTTAGGCAAATTGTATAATATGCAAACGTGACACCTATCCTCCAACTACGTCACCCAAAACAACCCAATACCGTCTCTAAGTTATTGAGAAATACATACATGTGCAAAGCACATACATCTTTATATAGCTCTGTGATGGCTGTCTTCTCTAACCCAAGTATGAGTATGGAAAATAACATAACAGATGGAATTTCTGATTTTAATGGAAATGATAAGATCCTGGGGTAAAAGGAATGTTTGTTCTACTTTTTTGTTTACATTTGTTTTACTTTTCCTGTTGGTAGTATTCAACCACCAAAGATAAGACAGGCACTTTACCATAAAAGTTAGCCATGGTTGAGTAATATAACTTTTTTTGTTTTAATTTTTTCCCCTGCTTTATTAAAATACAATTTACAAATAAAATTGCATATATTTAAGGTGTATAACATGATGTTTTGCTACATATATATGATATATAGGAATATATATTTGATACATATACAGTGAAATGAGTACCACAATGAAGCTAATTAACATATTCATTACCTCACATAGTTAATCTTTTTGTGTACATGTGATGAGAATACTAAATCTACTTTCTTAGCAAATTTCAAGTATACAATGTTATTATTAATTATAGTAACCATGCTGTATTTTAGGTCTCCAGAACATATTCATCCTGTAACTGAAACTTTTTACCCTTTGATCAACATTTCCCCAGCCCCTGGCAACTACCTTTCTACTCTGTTTCTATGAATTAAACTTTTTTAGATTCCACATATAACTGAGATTAAGCACTATTTGAATTTCTGTGTCTGGCTTTTTTCACTCAGCATATTGTCTTTCAGGTTCATCTGTTGTGTTGCAGCTGGCAGAATTTCCTTCTTTTATAAGGCTGGATGATAATAGAATGTTTTAACTTTCAGGGATTTGGGGCAGCAGCTAATTAATCAAGCTGTTCCTAGAAATGAAATATATGGCTAGTCAAATAAAATGTTTCTTAATCTATATAATGGGAAATACTCCAGCAGTGTGGTGGCCAAAAACATGACTTGAGTTGCCACAATAGAGAGTAATGGCTTCTCACTTCACTTCCAGACCTAAGCCAATCCATAAACCCAAAGTCCTTCTATTGAAGGAGAAATTGGGTTCCCTGAGAATAGATGCTGCAGCACTGTTATACATACATCCTGTAAGTATTTCTCTAAGTTTTCCCTGAAGGAACTTACGGGCATTTACTAGAGTCAATGTGCACCAGGGAAAAGGAAACATCCAGAACTATCAAGGATGCCTACACTGGTCCTGAGGTGACACTAATTCCCATAAACTCCAAATCCTACTGTAATCTATCAATAGTGATGGATTATTGTACTCAGGAAAGAGATGGCATCTAAGCTCAAATGCAAATCACCATGAGATCTGAATGTTCACGGCCCATCCTGTGATTATTTCCCCAGTTTCTGAGTAGTATGGGAATTCATGTACTTGGACAACAGCAACATCCCACATTGGCCCTGTGACTCATAAAGTAAGGGTTAATATTGTAGTAAGGACCAAATGGAAGCCGCTAGAACTTTTTTTTCCTACCAGGACAGTAAACCAAAAACAATTGCATCCCAGGGAGAATTGCTGAGATTAATGCCATCAAAGACTTGAAAGATTCACGGATGGTCCAGGGGTGGTGGTTCATGCCTGTAATCCCAGAACTTTGGGACGCTGAGGCAGATCACCTCAGGTCAGGAGTTTGAGACCAGCCCAGCCAACATGGTGAAACCCCGTCTCTACTAATAATACAAAAATTAATTGGGCAGGGTGGTGCCTGCCTGTAATCCCAGCTACTCAGGAGGCTGAGGCAGGAGAATCGCTTGAAAACGGGAGGTGAATGTTTCAGTGAGCTGAGATCATGCCTTTGCACTCCAGACTGGGCAACAAGAGTGAAACTCCATCTCCAAAAAAAAAAAAAAAAAAAAAAGATTAATGTATGGTGATACCTATAATATTCCACTTAACTTGCTTATTTGGCCGGCACATAATGTAGATGGCTCTTGGAGAATGACTGTGATTATCATAAAGTGAATCACATGGTAACTCCAATTACAGTGGCTCTTGTATATGTCATATTTTTACCAGAGCAAATAAACACAACCCCTGGCACCTGATAGCAGCTACTGACCCGACAAATAATTTTTTCTCCATACCAACTTGCAAGGACTGCCACAGTAGTTTGCTTTGCTCCTTGGCAGGGCCAAAAATACACATTTGCTTTCTTGCCCAGAAGTATGTCAACTCTCCAGCTCTCTTCCATACAGCATTTTGTAAAGATCTTAATGGTCTTAATAATTCCACACATAACATTAGTCTATTACATTGGTAGCATTTCACTGATTAGATCTCATATGAATATTTTAGATGCTTCCACAAATGGAAACTAGAGAATGGCAGATAAACTCAGTAAAATATCTGGGATCTGCCAACTCAGGTCCAGAGATTTTGAGATATCATTTTAGTGCTCTGTGAAATGAAACTGTAAATAGACCCCAGGCTTTCTAGATGAGATGGACTCTGTACAGCTCACAGAGATGGCCAAATTAAGATACTAGGAAGCCAGTGGCATAGTGAGTGAGAGAAAGGTGGTCATTTACCCTTTGTTCTTGAAGAGAACAGCTCCAAATAAACATCCTCTTTGTGCCTCTGAGCCAAGATAGTTCCAGAGCTGAGACACCATGACTGGCTGGAAGGCTCCTTCTATCAGCCTGAAAGGGGCATGCAGAGACTTCTGGTTTGAGACTTAGAAACTACACAACCAGGACTCAGTTATTTCAACCAATCAGGATGGAACAAATTTAAATTCTTCCTTTGCATATACAGGCCTGATTGAGGGCTGTGGTAGGAATTTTTCCTATTTAAGCCAAATCCCCTCTTTGTTCTCTGCAACTGTGCTTTCATTATACATCCAAGGCTGTGTCTCCCCCAGCCTCAAATGTATATGTAAATATATATAAAATATATAAAATATATATTTTTAAATATATATTTATTTATTTAAATATAAAAATATATTTATTTTATATATAATATATAGGCATTATATGTATATTTAAAGTATATATAAATATATAAATGTATTTTAAATATATAAATATAAATATAAATATATTTGTATATATTTAAAATAAATTGCTCCCTTTTTCCTCTGGAGATCTCACAGTCTTTTGTTAATACTTCTAATGTGAAAGACAAGTTACTGCACCTTGGATCTTCTACCACAAAAAAAATGAAAAGGCATAGTGCTTGATGGTTTGTGTATTTGTTCATGTTTGAACCAACATATAACAAATTTAACTGTGCTAATTTAAACCTCCAAAGGGTTTTGAGAGGGACCTGGGAAGAGAAGGCTCTGCAATATAAAGCAGCATTTACACTTTGCTTTATGACCCAGCAAATCCAGTTGTATTAGTCTCTTCTCACACCAATAAAGACATATCTGCAACTGGATAATTTATAAAAGAAAAAGGTTTAATTGACTCACAGTTCAACATGGCTGGGGAGGCCTCACAATTATGGTGGAAGATGAAGGAAGAGCAAAGGGATGCCTTTCATGGTGGCCAGCAAAAAGAGAGCTTGTGCAGGAGCGCTCCCGTCTATAAAGCCATCAGATCTCATGAAACTTACTGACTACCACAAGAATAGCACGGAAAATACCTGACCCCATCATTTAATTACCTCCCATGACACGTGGGAATTATGGGAGCTACAATTCAAGATGAGATTTGGGTGGGGACACAACCAAACCATATCACCAACGATACTTGAAGTGCCTGAGTGAAATAGGAATGCCACATGAGCCTCTTATAAATGCCAATAGGATAATCACCGTGAGCGCCTTTAGGATTTTGGAGAAAATCTATGCCTTCTTTTACAGATAACTATTTTTCTTTTATTTTGAGAAACAGCTTCTGGGTTTTTCCTAAACGAGGATTAGAGACTAAACACCAAACCATGGGATATTGAATGGCAAAGTAACATTAGATCTCCACCATGATTTGGCACTATCTGACTCATTAAGACGTAGCTTGCACATGCACCAAAGCAATCTGTCATCAAGTGGAGATGGTATACAGTCATGCATTGCTTAATGACAAGAATAGTTTTGAGAAATGCACTGTTAGGTGTTTTTGTGATTATGTAAACATCATAGTGTGTACTTACACAAATCTGGTGTGATAGTGTAGCCTACTATACACCTAAACTATCTGGTACAGCCTATTGCTCCTAAGCTACAAACCTGTGTGGCATGTTGCTATATTTAACACTGTAGGCAACTATAGCACAATGGTAATTCTTGTGTATCTAAAACTATCTAAATGTAAAAGTACAGTATAAAAGATAAAACATGGTTCGCCTGTATAGGGCACTAATGGAGACTGCAGGACTGAAAGTTGTTCTGGGTGAGTCAGTGAGTGAGTGGTGAGTGAATGTGAAGGCCTAAGACATTACTACACACTACTGTAGACTTTATAAATACTGTCCAATTAGGCTATATAAATTTATTGACTACCACAATAAATTGAAAACATTTTTTCTTCAATGATAAGTTAATTATAGCTTCCTGGATAACCACCATTGTATATGCAACACATCATGGACTGAAACGTCATTATGAGGTGCATGACTGCTTATGATGAGATTGTGCTTGAACAAGTCCTGAAGGCACACAAGTAATCTGCATGAACAGGTGCCTACAACATCTTTGAGTAACTCCTGCTGCCTTGTTTCCTTTCTTATAGTCTCATGATTTCATGACCAGGTGACTGAGGAAAAAAAAAAAAAGAAACTCAGGCCTGAGAGGCGGAAGTTGCAGTGAGCTGAGACAGGGCCACTGCCCTCCAGTATGGGCAAAAGAGTGAGACCCTGTCTCAAAAAAAAAAAAAAAAAAATGCCTCAAGCCTAGTACGAATGGTTCTACACAATATACTAACACTACTGAAAGTGGACAGAGCAGCATTATGGCATCACTCAAGAGTGGCCCTGGAAAACTGATGAAGGCAAACCTGACAGTGTCCAGAGGTTGAGTGGTACATTTGGTTGTCTTATCTTCTCTGGGCTTAGACATACTCAGTCGGAGGGATGAGTCTACATTGATTCATAAACAGTTGCTAATGGTTGAGCTGGATGGTCAGGGCCTTGGATAACAAAAACCCCACAGAATGAGACTACAGGGAACAAAAAGGTCTGGGAAAGGGATTTGCAGATGAAACTTTTAGAATGGGAACAGAGTGTTAAAGTGTTCATTTCACACGTGAATGCTCACCGAAGGACTTCCGTGGCAAAGGTGGAAAAGATGAAAGTGGGCATCAATCAGCCTCTTGTCTCAACTACTAGAACACATGCTAAATGGATCAATGCACAAAGTGGCCATAGCGGTAAAAACAGAGGCAGTCCATGGCTTCAACAATATGTTGAGACAGCAACATGCACAGCCTCACCAAGGCTAGATGCCCAACCTACCAACAATAGAGGCCAACACTCAGTGCCGTTAAAGCATGATTCACTAAGGGCATTTTCTAGACACTTGAGGCAGGAGACTGATTACATTGGACACCTCCCCACTTGGAGGGGCTACAGATATGTCATCACTGGAATAGAGACATATTCTGGATGTGAATTTTCTTGATGCACATCATATTTTCTCCAGAACAACCATTTGTGGATTTACAGAAAGTCTTTTTCATTTATCATGTTATTCCACATGACATCTCTTCATAAAAAGAAACTCATTTGGAGAACATATGGACACAGGAAGGGGAACAACACACACTGGCTCCCGTTGGGAGTGAGCTGTGGGGAGAAAGAGGATTAGGAAAAATAGCTATGCGTACAGGTGCGGCAAACCACTATGGCACATGTCTACCTATATAACAAGCTGCACACCCTGCACATATAACCCAGAACTTAAAATAAAAAATAAAATTATTTTTTTTAAAAAAGAAACTCGTTTCACTGCAAAGAATGTAGCAACAGATTCATACCCATGGCGTTAATTGATCTTGCCATGTTCCCTCATCACTCTGAAGCATCTGGCTTAATACAAAGATAGACTGGCATATGGAGAATTCAGTAATGGCACCAGTTAGAAGACACCTTGAAAGCCATAGGGTTCTATTTCGCAGGATACAATACATGATTTGTACTATTAAGTTTGGGGGCTTCTCATTTTGGGGACAGTATAATAATGTCTTCATTTGTTAGATAGATAGTTGCATTGCCTTAGGCAGGAACAACATCTTTCGTTGTTGTTGTAGAAAAGTGTCAATACGTGTAGAAGACTTTATATGAATGCTAAGTAGTCAAAGGGAGAGGACTGGGCCAGTTTTTAAGCTACTCCCTTTTAACTTCAAATACACACTTGTATAATCTGCTTTATGACCCTGTACATGGGTCTCAGTAATTCACGTTCTGCTTTGCCACCTGGCTCTACGTTAGGCTCTGCCAGTAGGGGTTTCTAAAAGTAGATTATAAAATTGGAAGAAGTGGAGCAAGAGGCTTGTTCCTTCCTCTCTACTTTCTGTGAGCTATTTGTGTGTTTATAATGCCTGTCAAAGGCACCTCAGCAAGATTTTTTCATCCCAGAGAGAGAGAGTTCCTTTCTAGATCAGTGCCTGAACTCAGTTTACAGCATTTTAAAGATTTGCAGAACCAGCTTAATTATGCTATCCCTTAAGGACCCCAGCACCTGCTAAGCAGTACGTTGTCCTCAGAGGTAAGAGTTTCAGCCATGTGGGACCCCTCCTTTAAGTTACTAAGTTTTAATAATTCCAACACCTACCATAAGAAGGTAGGCCCTTCTTATGATGGCTTCTCTATGATATCTTGAATTTCTCTTTTTATCCTTGCATTTTCTTGGTCAATAATTTATTTATAGTTAACAAATTCTCTCTGTTCTAGCTTTGTTCCTTGACTGGACTCCTACTAATACAAAGCCTTAGAAAGTCTACACTGATGTGTATTAGAAAACAATGGGGCGGGGGGGTGGGGTGGGGCAGATTCGAGATGGCTAAATAAGAACAGCACTGGTCTGCAGCTCCCAGGAAGATCGACGCAGAAGGCTGTGATTTCTCCATTTCCACTGAGGTATCTGGTTCATCTCATTGGGACTGGTTGGACAGTGGGTGCAGCCCATGGGGGGCAAACGGAAGCAGGGTGAGGCATCTCCTCACCCAGGAAGCACAGGAGGTCAAGGAATTTTCTCCCCTACCCAAGGAAAGTCATGAGGGTCTGAGCCCAAGGATCTCCAGCACAGACACTGTGCTTGTCTCACGGTCTTCATGTCTAAAACACCAAAAGCAATGGCAACAAAAGCCAACATTGACAAATGGGATCAAATTAAACTAAAGAGCTTCTGCACAGCAAAAGAAACTATCATTAGAGTGAACAGGCAACCTACAGAATGGGAGAAAGTTTTTGCAATTTATCCATCTGATAAAGGGCTAATATCCAGAATCTCCAAAGAACTTAAACAAATTTACAAAAAAAACCACAAAACACCAAAAACATCAAAAAATGTGCAAAGGATATGAACAGACACTTCTCAAAAGAAGACATTTATGCAGCCAACAGACATATGAAAAAATGCTCATCATCACTGGCCATTAGAGAAGTGCAAATCAAAACCACAATGAGATACCATCTCACTCCAGTTAGAATGGCGATCATTAGAAAGTCAGGAAACAACAGACGCTAGAGAGGCTGTGGAAAAATAGGAATGCTTTTACACTGTTGGAGGGAGTGTAAATTAGTTCAACCATTGTGGAAGACAGTGTGGCAATTCCTCAGGGATCTAGAACCAGAAATACTATTTGACCAGCAATCCCATTACCTGGCATACACCCAAAGGATTATAAATCATTCTAAGATAAAGACACATGCACACGTATGTTTATTGCGGCACTACTCACAATAGTGAAGACTTGGAACCAACCCAAATGTCCATCAGTGATAGACTGGATTAAGAAACTGTGGCAGATAGACACCATGGAATACTATACAGCCATAAGAAAGGATGAGTTCATGCCCTTTGCAGGGACATGGATGAAGCTGGAAACCATCATTCTCAGCAAACTATCACAAGATCAGAAAACAAAACACAGCATGTTCTCACTCATAAGTGGGAGTTTAACAATGAGAACATGTGGACATGGAGGGGAACATCACACACTGGGGCCTGTCGGGAGGTAAAGGGGGAGGGGAGGGATAACATTAGGAGAAATGCCTAATGTAGGTGATGGGTTGATGTGTGCAGCAAACCACCAAGGCACGTGTATACCTATGTAACAAAACTGCATGTTCTGCACATGTAACCCAAAACCTAAGTAAAATTTTAAAAAAAAGGAAGCAGAGAGAACAATTGAAAGAAGACAGAGAGTAGATATATTAGACAAGCCGAGAAAGAAGCACATAAGGAGAAATTAGGAGAGTTTGTGGAGAGAAAAAATTGGGGGAATGGAAGGTTTAAGAAAACTGTCAGACTGTGATTCAAAAATAGATTTTTGAGGAAATAAGTGGATGTGAAGGTTTTTACTTAGTTTTGCCACACAACATGACAAAATTCCTCTCTTTGGCCTTTCACACGAGGTTGTATAAAGATTTAAATTGCTTTACAATTCACTGTGGACATGTATTGCAGGGATGTGTATTGCAGGACACCTGGCAGGGCAGCAAGTAAGTGACAACCCTTAAGGACACAGACGCCTTTGGAGACAGTAAGCTTAAACAAATTAGAGAAGAAAGAGGGGACAGTAGCTAGCTCATTTTCCAGACTCAAACCTCAGACTAAACATAGTTTGGAATAGAGAATTTGTCTGGAAATCTGGGTGTCTAAGCACATGCTAACAATAAGACTGCTGAGGTCCTCCAAAATGCAAACTGAAAATGAATGATTATTTGTGAATACATTAAATTAAAGGAAGAATGTAACACTAGTACCAGAGCATAATAGTTCATTTTGAATCGCTATGTAATGTGTAACTTGGAATGATTTTAGATTAAGTTATAATCATACATTCAAACATGTGATGTATATACAATCAATTTCCTTTCTCTTTGAAGTGATACATTAAGAGAACAGCAATGGCCAAATGTATCCAAACTGGGGTCTCCCCCACTCTATGAGGAGACCCTCTATGACAACTGTTTTCAGTTCAGAAACTACCCTTTTGTGGAGGGACTCCGGAAAAATAATTGCTATGTATTTTTAAGTTTGTTCTCCAATAAAGAGTTTACAGTACATGCTTTCTTAACTGAATGTCTTATTTGTAAAGAGTAAAAAAATATCATGAGAAAGGCAGTTCCTAACTTCTGTACATATTCCTCTACTCCGAAACATGCTACAAACTTGTTCTTCAACTTGCACTTCACTTAGGGTTGCTAAAGTTGCCACCAACAGGGGTCATTAAGTACAAACCCAGGGAGCAAAATCATGATGGCCTCCCCTTAACACTCAGAAGCTGGTATGCATCACCCCGCTTCAAGAAATTCTGTGAGGTTGCCAGTGTGGTGCATACACATAGAGATTTTGGACGTATCTGCAGTTTTGTCTCCCAAAAAACAAATAAACACATTCCAGTCTCCCCAGGCAGCCAATTCAAAAATTTGTACAATTGGTCAAAGGAATAAT
This sequence comes from Macaca mulatta, assembly GCF_049350105.2. NCBI lineage: Eukaryota > Metazoa > Chordata > Mammalia > Primates > Cercopithecidae > Macaca > Macaca mulatta. The sequence goes on along the minus strand of NC_133406.1, from coordinate 72,966,179 downwards.
ATTGTATGCACAAGTCTGCAACTTAGAATGCAAACTCCTTGTATGTGAAATTGAATCTTGGTAATAATGTTGTTTTCCTATTACATGTTTCTTTTATTGTGAGCTTCTTCAATATGTTTGGAATATAATTTAAATTTTGATTAAAACACTGGGAAAATGACATTTAAAATGCATTTTCTACAAAATTGTTAACCTACGTCAGTGTACTCAAGGTTGGTCTTTGCTGGAAATGCAAGACTGCAACATTCAACCACATTTTTGCGTAATAATTACCATAAGAAAAGAAAATGTCTCAGTAGAGATTAAACAACATTAGCTGAAATATGTACATTCTGGGAAAAATTATATGTTAATAATCAAGAACCAGCTAGCAATTCCATCTGTATTCACTGGATGTTAACATCTCCCATCTGTTTTGTTTTTGCCCGTATTTATTCCCTGACAGTCAGTTGATCACTTGGGTCCAATAGCGTTTTCAGTCTTTCCTGACTCTAAGCTTCTAATCTGCTTCTGAGACATTACAGTTAGAATTGCCTTGGAGACAGATAAATAGTTACTGTATGGGAAATCAGAGAAACAAATATTCCACTTGGCAGCATGCGGGCCTGCTTTCTAAAGATCTTCTATAGCAAAGTGACAATTAAGACATGTCAAACATGTTTACAGTCTCCACTGAATGAAATGCCTCTCGAAATCGAACAAATGCCATGACACCTTTTGTCTCAAATATTAATGGCCAGCATGCCCTGGACTTTCCTCTCTCAACCTTGAATGAAAGGATTCTGCTACAGCGAAATAATGTTGAAAATAAGAGTAACTGAGTTATTCTCTGGTGTCCAGAAAAACTAAGCGCTCATTCCTTCTACTGGAAATATGAGTCTGTGCTAATTTTCCTCTCTGAATGACTTAGCTGGTGTGCCTTTGGTCTTTTTCCATTTCCATTTCTACTTTTCAATATGTTAGATGAATTATTTGGCTCAGAAGATTTCAAGAGAAGGTACCTTGACCCTAAAACCATAATAAAATCAGAAATATTTATCTTAAAGATATTATTCTGTCCCAGCCCTATATTTGCAGGATGGGAAACTGTAGCTCCTGTTACTTATCATCACACAGTCAGGCAGTGACAGGATTAGGACTAGAACCAAGACTAGGGCACTTTCTATTCCAATATAAATAGTTCTCGAGTTCAACTTCATATACATTTCTCTACGCCAATATGAAATGTGCAAATTTCAGCAAAGATTATCACTAGACAAATTTTCTAGACTAAAAGAAATAGTAATTTTGCAAGGGACACTGAATTCAATTCAATTTAATGAATATTGCTTAAACATCAGTATTTCAGGCATAATATAGATATTCTCCTTCAGGAAGTGACTTCTTTGTTAAACCCTTTGACGAGGTCCACATAATAGGACACATTGTCTCTTAGCAATTGAAAGGGCTGGGAATTAGTTTATTGCATGCAGAGAGCCTGAACTTGTTCTAACTTCCATTCTGTGTCCTGAAGTTATGTTGTTGTGCCATTACATTTGAATCCTTCGAACAGTCAAAATACAATCATTCCTAGGTTTGAAGCCTCTTTCAACCCTTTAGTATATAGAAATACTCACCAGTTAAAAGATATTTACGATGTTAGCTTACTGAGCCACCAACGGTATGCCTTGTACATACGTGAAATAAAGAGTTTACATAAAAAGGCAACAAAGAAGAAACTGCTATTTGCTATCATTTAGATGTTACTCTGATGTCATTTTAATTTGAGGAAATACCTCATTTATTTTGTTATAGCAACCTGAGTATATACCTATTCTGGCCTCCAATATACTTGGAATTTTGAAATGATTCTACCTCCTCTATTCCTGCCTCCAGGGTGTTTTTGTTTTGTTTCTATGGGGAGGGGGTGGGTTAAGAGTGACAGTGTGTTTGCAGGAGGAAGAAGATGCACTCTTTACTGTTCCCCAAACATATACCTTAGAGTACCGATAGTGGCAACATAGACTTGGGGTTTTTGTTTTTTGTCTTTTTAAAGAAATAGGTGGGCACGGTGGCTTATGCCCGTAATCCCAGCACTTTGGGAGGCCAAGGCAGGTGGATCACTTCAGGTCTGGAGTTCGAGACCAGCCTGGCCAACATGGCAAAATTCCGTCTCTACTAAAAATGGAAAAATTAGCCAGGCGTGGTGGCAGACATCTGTAATCTCGGGAGTCTGAAGCAAAAGAATCACTTGAACTGGGGATCTGGAATTTGCAGTGAGCCTAGATCACACCACCACACTCCAGCAGCCTGGGCAACAATGAGACTCCGTCTCAAAAATAAATAAATTTAAAAAAAAAAACATAAAAATAAAAATAAATAAATAAATAAATAGCCTGAGAAGTTAGGCTGAGGTTGAAATTTAGGCTCCTTCTTGATGTAGGGCAGGATTAAAGAAATGGTAGTGAAGCATCTCCACCCTGTCTGTGTTGACTGGTCCTTAGGTAATCTGGAAGAGCAGGAGCTGCCCTCCCAAATCGGTCAATGATTTTCTGAAAGAGCAGGAATCTTGGCTCAGGAAGCAGCTGGTGTTTCTCATGGACAAATTCCCCGAAGCATTTTTATAAGAAAGGTATTGCTGACAACCAATGAGACGATAATCTACCATGGGAACTGTGTGAATACAGGCTGTAGGGCTTTCTGGGATGCAGCTTAGCAAAGTGGGAAAACCAGCCTCTTTATATAGTCTGACAGATCTGGTTTCGGTATGTGATTCTCTGTGTGCAGTGTTGGCATTAAATAGTTATTATTATGATGCTAGCTATTATAATGATGAGAACGTAATCCTGGGTGTGGAGAGGCAAGATTATCTGCAGATACCAGGGCATGGCTAAACTTGACTTGTAGAATCTGACACCATTGGTAAACTTTGGGAAAATACTCAACCCAGTGGGCATTTGAGGACAAGGTACTCTGGTGCAGATCCCTTCCAAAGCGTCTCAACTCTAATAAAAATTACAAATTCATGTCACAACCTTCCCTGACATATCACTAGACTAGTTTCTCCTTTCCTCCCTGACCTACCTCCCTCTCACCCTAACCCCTGCTCCACACACACAAAAATTTACACTCCATATGTAAAAAGTTTAAGCCACTGGGCATAATGGATGATGAAAGTGAAAAAAAAAAAGTGCTGTATTTGGGGAATCATAATTCAATACTCAAAGAAAATATGTTGTATAAGCCATATATAAACTCCCAGTAAAAGAAAACGTATCTTCTGTGAGTAGATTAGAAGGTATTTCCATCTCCATTCATCAAGGAACATATATTAGTAGACTAATATTGTCTATGAGCTTCTTCCCTTCCTCTCTGCAAGCCTTAAATATAAACATCTCTTTTTCCCAGTGATCCATGGAGTATAGTCAGGAAACCCAATCAATCTTGGTTTTGTTCTTTAGGTGAGGTTTGAGGGGTCATTACTAAGGTTTTTTTCTTTTGTTTTTTCTTGAGACAGAGCCCCACTCTTGTTACCCAGGCTGGAGTGCAGTGGCATGATCCCAAAGTGCTGGGATTACAGGCATCTGCCACTAAGCCCTTACGGCTCATTCCAGAGCATTCCATTAGGGATGTCTCCTTTCACTTTAAGATAGGATTATTAACCTTTAATCACTGTACTTACGTTCAACTTGCTAACATTTGATTCAACAGCCTTGGACCGACTTTAGATTAATTCTTCAGATTTCAGAAATATATAAGAATGTATTGCAACTCTGGATCTCAATAAGCAAAAATGAGTTTTTCCAGTTAATGAGAGATGTTATTAGGAATTGGCCTTTTACTCTTACCGGAACATTTATTGGAGAGTGTGACTTAAGTCAGACCTTTGTGGTTGCTCTCATGTCATTTATTAAATGTAATAACATAATTTCCATATGCTGTACAGATGTAATGAGCACACAGGTGTTTAAAAGAAGGATGAAAGCATTGAGAAACTCTGAGAGTTTAGAGTTCAGACCAAGCCCAAAATGCAATGCAATTTTAGAAGTTTGCTTTAGCTTCTGAATAAGGCCCCTTATGACACTCTAGGAAGAAAGAAATATTGTAGTTCAAGTCAACTCAAAGCAAAATGAAAATGGAACTAAGGTACCGTCAGTGCCCTCCTTCCACGAACAAATCATTTCCCTTGTGGTCAAGATTCCTGCTCCTCCAGGGCCATCGCCCATTGTGGTCTCCCATCTGGGCCACCCGTCATTCTCGGGACCTGAATTACTTTCAGTCCCTGACAGAATTTCACAGGAAAATTGCTTTCCCTTTCCCTTGGGATTTTACCTGACTTTCATTGTGCTTTTAAAGTGTCAGTGGGTTACTATACATGTTTCTCTCTGCTCCTTACTATAACTTGGGGGAATTGTCTAGTTTTAATATGTTGTTTTTTCAGATATGCTTATGACTATAATCTCTGCATACATGAGTTGTGATTGCTAAATAATGTTTTTTTTTAAATTACCATACAATGACATATACCCTATAACCCTTCCCCTTGACATATCACTCTATAATCATCAACCATATAAAAACATATATAATGCATCATATTTTTATATTTAACATGAAAGTCTATATGGTTTTATATATTTCTCATACATTTGCAATGTTTTAATATTTAACATTTTTAATATTCATATTTGATTGATTATTCTCTTATAATTTACTGATACTCAGTTTGATTTTAGTTTTGGTAATAAAAATGTAGCAGAGATTAAACTTTGAGCCTCCGCTGAAATTTAGACAGCTCTAGACACATCTTGCTAACTGCTGTTCTGTGCCTAACAGAAGCCTGTCTGGAGAGGGGGTGCTGGAAGGGAGGCACAGTGTGATGATTTTAGATGTTAGCACAGCAACAAAATTCCGGGATCAGAAACATTAACTTTCAGTTCAGCATGGTGGTTGCCATTTAAAATCTATATATACCCAGTTCAGCACATAGATTCCTTTCTTTATATGAGAGGCAAAGGGCTGCAAGTAAAAACGAATATAATTTTGTTTTTACTCAATTTCTCAGTAAAGTATTAAGGTCACAAAGCAAACTTGCTTTGGGATATTTACCATCATTTTGCAACCAACAGTGGCACGGCTTCAGCAATGAAGATTCACAGATCTGGTGTATTTCATAACAGCAGTAGCATCTAATGGGAAAAGGGAGATAGCAGTGCCTAAGGAATGCAGGAGCAACACCCACTATTTGTGGGAAAACGAGAGACACCTCTGAAGATGCCAAGAAATACCTGTGAGATGAACATTTGCTAGCGGTAAGGAAAAGACCCTAACTTCAAATTCTTACTAATCATGGTGACCCCATTAGTTCTTCTTCTCTAGTGATGATTAGAGAATCTGGTTACATATCTACACTCCTAAAACATTTTTGTATTTGAAGATTTTTTTCCATCTTAAAATTATTTCCTTGGGATGGCATCCCAGAAGTGAGATGACTTTGTAAACACTGGAGTAATATTTATGTCTCTTTAAAAAATGTGTTTTACTTCTGATGGGATTTTCAAAAGACAAGTCCTTTAGAAGACCAATGGGAAAAATACTTTGGGGCAAATGAGACATTTGAAACCACTAATATTCTAGGCTGTATCAATCTTCATATTCTGCATTCTCAGAAGGCTTGCACTAATTAACATCTCCCTTTACTAACTTTAATTGATCAAAGAAAGAAGTATGGCTTCTGAATAGATGTAATTGAATACGCTGTAATTATATCAACTTATTTGAGATGATTGCATCTAATCTAGTTTCAGAAACATTAGACATATAGATTAGTTTAAAGCATAATGGAAGATTGACTGTACCTGTGCTTTATGTTCAGCATCAGCCGTAGGCTATGCCAGAGCCTTCCTTGCCTTTTGGTCAGTCGTGATATGATTGATGTTTTTTCTTACCTAATAATCTAGTTCCTTGGGATCTGGAAGGTAAATAATTCTTTTATTGAAATTGGACAACAAAACTGAGTAAACTAGGTTTACCTGCAGAGATGATTCTTGGTAGCAGAAGCAAAACCCTGCAAAGAATCACACAGAGATATTCACTCTGATGCGCTTAAAAAAATAGTGAGTAATGAAAGGATGCACATTTTATTTCAAACTTAATATTCTTTTAAAGAGTGGGAGACATCATTTCTACTTTTACTTCTACAGTGAGGTGCAATGATAATTTCTTGCCCGTGGTATGATGATTTTTCTATTTACTGAAACCATTATTAATATTTCATGACTTTATAAATAGAATGAAAGCCAAAGGACCTCAGCCTTGGAGTGTCCACAACATAACTTCAACTTACCCTTACATTTTTATCACTCACTTTCTCCCTCAAGCCATACCAAATTACTTCCTTTGTCACAAATATCCTTTTGGTCACAGATGGTAGATATGAGTCTATGTGGGATCAGGAGTAAGGCCAGGTCAAAATAAAGGTGGGCAAGTTCTGGGTTTGTCTAAGAATGGGGATAGACGTGGCCTATTAACTACATTCAACTCAGTCAATCACTGAAAATCTGGGAAAATAAAAAAATTATAAATTCCGGGAAGTCTCTCAGGCCAGCAGAGGCTGTTGAAGTAGGCAATTTCTAGATGGGAACAGGGTGAAGAGGTTGTTAGTGCCGAGATATGGTGCTCCAAGTATTGGTGTTCACCAGCAAAACCAAGGGACAAGGAACCATCTGCCATCTTTATTTGTGCTTGTCCTCTTGTCCTCTGCCTACTACCCTACAGGCCATGTGGCATAAAGTCCTTGTGGCAGTCACAGAACTGCCTCATTCAGATCTCCCTTCAAGAAAACTTGCTAGTTGATATATAACTGTTGAACCCCTTTTAGCTTATGAACCTTTAGCTCTACTACATTGTTCACACCAGTACTTCTGTAGGACAGCCCCTAGGCAGCAGCTGAACATGGTAGGTATGTTCAGCTGGACCAGACCATTGCTGCTCAATGCAAGATTTCTACAATGACAGCTTTGGTTGAGGGCCTCACACTTTTAAAAGCCAATCTAGCTACTGCTGCTTCTGAAGTCTAAGATGCCAGCAGCAGAGACTAGCACTGAACTCCTAATATGGCACTATTCATCAAGAAGACCAACCGGCCACTGGTTACAAGTTGACTACATTGAGCCCCTTCCATGCCATCACTGAAATGCCAGCAGTTTGTCCTCATAGGTATAGATAACTACTCTGAGTATGGGTTCACCATTTCTGCTTACAAAACCTCAGCAAGCACCACTATCCAGGGACTTACAGAATGCCAGATCCATAGGCATGAGATATTACCCAATGTAACATCTGAGCAAGGAAACCACTTCCCAGTGACAAACGGATGGGAGTGGGCTCATGCCCATGACATCAACTTGTATAACATGCCAGACCATTCAGAAACAGCTGGTCTTATAAGTCCTGAAACAATGATTGAAAATACAGCTAAAGAACCAGCTTTGGGGGAAATAATTTTTGAAAATGAGGTGTTATCCTTTGGGATGCAGTACATCCATTAAGTTAAGGCCACTATATGGTGTCCCCAGTAGGAAGGATACTTGTGTCTGGGAACCAGGGGATGCGAGATGAGGTTCCACTTTCCATCATTTACAATGACTCACTGGGAAACGTTCTGCTTCCTGTATCTGAGCTCTGCAAAGTTGTATATCCTAGTCCCCATGGAAGGGGTAGGACGTATGCCCTTACAAGGAACACAAGGGTCCTGTTGGACTATAAGCTTTGGTTGGTGTCAGGGCAATTTGAACTCTGTGTCCAATGTTCAGCAGATGAGAACAAGAGACACTATTTTAGTGAGGGTTATTGACTGTAATCGCCAGAAGAACATCGTATGGCTTTTACACAGTGGAGGCAGAAAGGGATGAGTTTGGAACCCAAGTTATTCAGTTGTGGGTCTCTTGGTACTCATCCCATGTGACTGTAAATGGATATGAGCAAAACCCAGTGTGAGATGGATCTATCAAGGATTTGGTGCCTTCAGGAATAAAGGTTTGAGCCATGACATCAGGTAAGGCACAAAGATCTGCTGAGGTTGAGGAAAATTTAACATGAATAGTGGATTAAAGAGACAACAAGTACAAGTTGCAACCCCAAGCCCAACTGCAACAATGAGGGTCATAGGTCATCCTATTACCCCACTTCTTCTAAGTTGCCTCTCAGGAAAAACGACTCTTAGCTACTGAGCAAGTGTGTTTGCAAAAGCATACTGTGGTGGTCATAGATTTGCCCTGTTCTGATCTGCCTTTAATAGAAACTGCTATGAGGAGCAAGCATAACTGATTAACAGCCTCTAGCTCTCACCTTTTGGGTTTCATTCATGCCAGGCTATGCTTCTACCAGGCTGTTTCAAACCAATATCTGAACATGGGGGGTGGGGGTGCTAGAACTAGAACATTTATTCCTTTAATGGTGAACTTTGTTTGGGGATTTCTCATTGGCCTGACCACAACTTTCTCAAAGCTGTATTGTTATCTGAGTTTCTTCCTACCCAATCTGTCCTCCTTCCCTCCTTTCGTGGGGATCACACTGCACTGCAGAAAGAAGACTCCTTCAATATTTCTCTCTCTCCCCATTCACACTTCATAAGTATTATTATGGATTGAACTGTGTCCCCTCAAAGGATATTTTCAAATTCTAACCCCCGGTACCTGTGAATACGACCTTATTTGGAAGTTGGGTCTTTGCAGATATAATCAAATTAAGATGTGGTCATTAGGATGGGCCCTTCATCCAGTATGACCAAATACTGCATGTTCTCACTCATAAGTGAGAGTTGAACAATGAGAACACACGGACACAGAGAAGGGAACATCACACACCTCGGCCTGTTAGAGTGGGAAGGGAAAGGGGAGGGGGAGCATTAGGACAAATACCTAATGCATGTGGGGCTTAAAACCTGGATGATGGGTTCATAGGTGCAGCAAACCACCATGGCATATGTATACCTGTGTAACAAACCTGCACTTTCAGCACATGATCCCAGAACTTAAAGTAAAATTAAAAAAATAATAATAAATTAAAAAGAAAAGAGAAATTTGAAAAACATAGAGGGAAGAAATCCATGTGAAGACAGAGGCAGAGATTGGAGTTACAATACCACAAATCAAGGAATGAATGCCTGGGGCTACTGGAACCTGGAAAAGACAAGGAAGAATCCTCCCCTAGAGGCCCCGCAGGGAGCATGGCCCTGCTAACACCTTAATTTCAGACTTCTAGACTCCAGAAGTGTGAGAGGGTAAATGTCTGTTGTTTTAAGTCACTCAGTTTGTGATTATTTTGTTATGAGAACTTTGGAAAACTAATGTAAGTATTTCCTCAAATAAATCTCTTGCCTATCTAGCCTTGTTTTCATATCTGATTCTCAGAGAACCCCAAATTTGACATTTATCTACTAGTAGGGAGATAGACACAACCTGATATGATGATCCATGGAACTGAGAGAAGAAAAAGGTGGAAAGTAAAATACTCCACAAACATTCACTGTTTCCTTTATCTCAGAATCCCATTACCTTTGCTCACTACATCTCACATATTAGCTCCTCCATGAGAGCTTCAGGGAACCTTGAGATGAATGAACTCTTACCTCCTCCAAACCTACTGGTTTCTTCTTAACTCTGATGGCATATACCATTTATAATTTTGTATTCTATTTGCATATATCTTAAAGAAATTCCATTTAAACCTGGGTGTGTGTTATTGCAAAAATGATATTAGAGCAGATCTGATTCTTGAACACATTTGCCTTAAAGCTTAATGTGTGACATCCATCCCACAAAAACCAGTACTTTGTGTTCAAACAAATGGAAAAATCTGAGGTTCTGGGATACGTTCTGAGAGCTTGGAGCAATTTTCTGCTTACATTTTTGGTATGGTGTGGTACATCAGACACATTAAAATATGGGGTGATGAATTTATCGACTTTTTAAAGTGTAAGCAATATATAAAATCAATGTTTTTGTTTTATCTACAGTTATGACTTCTTTTGATATGTAGTTTTTATTGAGCTATCTATATTCTCTCACATCATTTCTTAATTATTCTAAGCAAATATCTGAAAAATGACTAGCCAGGAACTTTAGAGTGCGCCTATGAAACAGAAGGCAACTCTCTGGCACTGGGAGCATTTCCATTGTCATCACTACTCTGCTCTGCCCAACTGAGCAAACTCATCCAAACAAAAATTAAGTTAATCATTCTTGATCTTCTTTGTTAAGAGCCATTGTCACATATTTGTCTGAAAGATGGAAAAGAGTGACATATAATATTTGCATCTGCAACAGATTTGACAGACTTGATCCTTAAGGTGCATATCGATTTCTTCCCAGTCTCTTATGGCCATTGACACACCACTTGTTATTTACATTGGGCATATGCAGAAATGTTTTCTGAGGATAAAGTGTATATATATATATATGATATGTAATAAAGGCATACTTAAATATTCAGCAACATAGAATGCATTTCCCCTTTGAGAGCCAATATAACCTACACCTCTAATAACCAGTTTTTCTTTGCTTTTGCGAGGTTTACATTTAATTACACAGGATGGATTATGAATTATCTGAGACTAATAGTCTACCCCAAAATTATTTTATTGGCTCGTGTTATCAAGAGCTTGAACTTACATCTGAAACCACATGTAATTTTCTTGAACGTAGAATGAGGTTTAATTGTTTTAATCAAGAGTATTCATGTCTAACAGATCTGTGTATATGTGTACTTCCTACTTGCCTACTCTTCGAGTATAAACTTGACTTAGTGATTCACTTTTAAGAGTAAAAGTGGAAGTGAATATGTGTGACTTCATAAACTAGATCATAAAAAGCACTCTGGCTTCCTCCTTGCTCTCTCTTTCTCAGATCACTTACTCTGTGGGAAGCTAGCTGCCATGTTATAAGGACACTCGGGCAGTACTGTGGAGACTTGCATATGGTAAAGAACTGAGCTCTCTTGCCAACATCCATGTGAGTAAGCCATCTTTGAAGTAGATCTTTCTGTCCCCCTTCAAGCCTTCATATGATTGCAGACCTGGCCAACAGCTTGACTACAACCACATGCAAGACTCTAAGCCAGGATATCCAGCTAAGTCATTCCTAGAGTCCTGATCCTTTGAATCTTTGTGCGATAACAAATGTCTAACTTGCCAAGTTTTGGAGTAATACAGATTATTGTGCCATATTTTAGGGTAATACTGTGCCATCAGATTCCTCACTGTAGGACTTCTCAAAACCTTTAAAACCTGTTGGTGTTAGTTGTTTAGGTGTAGGGTACAGTGTATTCCAAATTTTTTGACCACAAAACATTCTTTCTTTGCCCAAAGAATCTTAAAGGATAATGTTTCCCTAAATATTTTTGGGAATGGCTGTCAAAGAGATTTTTGATAGTTCACAGTAACTTCAACAAGAGATCAGATTCACCTAATTAAGTAACAATTTCAAAGCGGTTAATTTAGAGAAATTTGGGAGAGCCCAGATGCACTTGGCTACATAGAACATAGAAGTCAAAAACATTCCCAGTCTTTGATTTTCAGTGCATTTCCTTCAATGTGCAGAGGGCATTGCTGCACCAATTGGCAGAAATACATCAGTATGTCATTAAATAGATATTTTTCGGCTAAAACCCACTGCCATAATAATTCATGAAAATGTATGTCCTTCATTGTAATGTTGATCATGTTCCATAGCTGGTTGTAAGAAATTATCATGCTGCGAATGTTAAACCTTTATAATTCAGCTTTGCCATGGGGAGAGAATTTACAAATTAATAGGAAATGTGTTTTTTCTTTCCCTTCTGAAACTTAAAGAGCCTCATTTTGCTGAAGAAAATTGCTACTTGAATTCAGATGAGATTAAGACCATTTCAGGGAGACTATGCCATTGTGGCAGGCTTCTTCAGGTAACACACGTGGAAAGTCTCAAAGAGGAATTACATGATTCTTGGGTAAAAGGGTTTTAAGAAAAGTTTATTCCTAGGCTATTTAACTCCAAAACGCAAACACAGCAGACGGAACTGCTTACTATCTGACCACTTCCTTTGGTTTCAACTGCTGCCCATGGATGAGGCAATGTGATTTTGGACCACAGTATCAGAAAAGGGTTTAATTTCATTCAATCTGATCATAATCAAGGAAACTCTCTGTTTAGCCCTTGAATTGAGTCAAGTCAAGTCAATGAAACTGCAGGCAACTTAGCTAGCTTCCTTCATTTGTCGATCTCATTATTTTGATTTGAACTAATTTTTGACCTGAACCAATTCTCTAACGGTATGTCTTAGTTCATGAGTATCTCTCAACTGCATATGTTTAATTAAATACTCACCCGTTTATATTCCTGGAGCATGTAACTTCCTCTTGGTTGACATTGCTTAACTCCTTAGACAACATATATAATAGTTTATTTCAGTGGTGCTAAACTAGGTGTGAGTCCCTCCACAGGGAACATCTGGCAATGTCTAGAGACATTTTTGGCTACCACGATTGGAGGGTACTACTAGCATCTAGTGGATAGAGGCCACTACTACTACCAAACATTCTACAGTGTACAGGATAACTCCTACAACAAATAATTATCCACTCCAAAATATCAATGAGAACTCCTACAACAAATAATTATCCACTCCAAAATATCAATAGAATAGAGATTAAGAAACTCTGATTTAGTTGTAAGCCAAGTGATATTTTTCCAAGTTGTGTTTTGCATTTAGCTATTAATCACTCTCGCCCAGTCATAGTTTATATACTATTGAACCTCACTAATTTAGCCATTTCATGATTGGCTTCCCCTACTTGTTTCACTTTGCTTCTGTTGAAGTGCATAAGCTAAGTGAAAAACTTCAAATCCCTCCAGCCTAAACCACAGCTACATAATTTTGATGCATCTGATATATCTTTGCATCTTTCTGAAACTTTTCAAGATCCTACCTGAAAAATATTCCAAATGGAATCCTTCATTGCTCTCTGTTACCTATGTGAAGCCATATGTAAAATTGTATTATTAGAATTCAGTTATGAAAAGGCTCTGTTTTCTTGAGACCTGGAAGCACTGTCTCATCATTGCTAATGAGAACCAAGTCCTGATAAATGTTTCACTTTTCACTATGGTTGCCCAGAGACTAAGAGCCACATAAATGGCTGAGTCATCACTTCTGTATTTTAAAAAAATGTTTATTTCTCCCACCCTGAACCTGACCTTCTTTTCCAATATATGACTTCTACAGTCATCTTCAACATAGAGCATGAGATAGGGGTTCAGGTGCATGTGATATCTGGGTGTGTGTACTCCGAAGAAAGAGGATGAAGGCAACAGGAGAGGATACAGGGAGGCTCTAAGCAAAGATGTGGTCTCAGCTAGAGTCTAGCCTCAGCCTGGCCTCACGGGGAGCTGTGGAGTGTAAGTCTGCTTTTTGTCATCCTTATGACAATTATTGGCTGTGGGTCACCCATGCTGGGGTGGGACTGAAGCTGGGTAACCTCCCAGTGAAGTAGCTTCAAGTCTGCAGAGCGGTGTGCTTCAGAAAATGCGACAGCTATAAACTGTTAGCATCTAACACTAAGAGCAGCTGATGATAGGGCTTCCAACTCAGTAAAGGCAACAGAGTCCACTACAGTTGTCATGCATGATTTCATTGATGGTTTTCCAGTTTCATGCATGAGTTTGTTGTGTTTCTCTCTTTCAAGAAGAGATGTCATGGGAACATATGTTAAGATTAATAAAACCAAAAGAAATAGTCTGGCAGAGATAAAACAATATACACACATATACATGCCTTGCTGATGAAAATTGTTTACCACAAAGAAAATGTACACAGTAATCACCAATGTGCCAGCCAGTAATTCTTGATTAATGTTTAGGTTGAAAATGCTCTAAGATCATCTTATATAATTCATATGAGGTTTGTTTTTCTTTTTTGTTTGCAATGAATACACCTAGCTTACATAGGTTATTCAAGGCTGGGTTAATATTTAGAAGAGAAGAGGCTTTTATTTTTAGCAGTACTAACTATAGTGACTTCAACTTCTCATTGTTAATGTGAAGTTCTTATCATATCAGCAATGCTTACGTTTGTTTCTTTACCTGGGACTCCTGACCTGAGCTCATGTGAGTATTCTGCCTATGGAGGGTTTTCACTTTGGTGACCCCACTGACACCATAACTTCAAAACATCTGTTTCACTTTCAAACTTTCTCTTCCTTTCCGGTAGCCTCATGATCCTAATCTGAGTTAAAGGCACCAATATCCACCCAGTGCCCCTCGCATGGTTCAGACTCAAATCCCGCTCAGGGACTTCTCCAAGAGTCCTCTGACATTCTGCCAGACATCACATCCCCTCAGCATTGATTTCCACACCATTTCCAAGGTGACTGTTCCACGGCACAAATCTATTCACATCACTCCCTATTTTAAAGTTTGAAGTGACTTTTCACTGCCAAATCTAAACTTCTTTGGAAAGAATCATGGTTCCTTCTGAGGAGCCTGGTTGCAGGCCAAAATCCTCTGTGTGATCTTTCAGGCCCAACCGTAGGCAATTTCAAGGATTTGCCTGGCAGGACTCCTGGGGAAGGGTGCCTCGCCATGTTAGATGTGATGCACAGTCAAAGCATTGGAACTTTCTGGAGGGAGTTGCAATCAGGAGCTCAGGAGCTTCCATTTGGAACATTCCTTATTGGGGGCATGGGTTGAGGCACTTTTCTCAACTCTGACTTAGTAATTTTCAACTCCTATCCCTTCCTTTCTTCCACTTTCCGCCCCTAGCCTCCAGAGTCTGTGAAAGGCAGGAGGCTTTGATTGGGAACTCCTCAGTGCTGAGATGAATCCCCCATCTGTGCTACGAGTTGTCTGATTCTCACCCAGTGCAGTTCCATAGGGAAATATGGAACACTGGGGAGCCTTTCTCATGTGTTCTTCCAGTGAGTGAATAAAGGCTTGATTGTTACTTTAAGTTTAATTCTTTGTCCTACTTGACCACCTCAACCTCTGGCAGCTGAACACCTTCACCACCCAGTTCCCATCAATTCTTCTAGCCTCATTTTCTCTAATGTATGTGGGATTTATCATTATTAGTTGTAGTAGTAGTATCATCATTAGCAAATATTTATTGAACCCTTAAAATGTTCCAGGAATTGCACTTCACACTTTAAATGTATTTGTTCATTTAAACGTCAGAATAATCCTAAGATTTGGAACTCATCATCATTTTACATATTAGGAAAATAAGGCATATAGATGCTGACAAACAAAAACCTTCCTTAGGGTGTGGCAGGACAGAGGAATGAACTCAGGCCAACTGGTTCCACACTTTGTGTTCTTAAGCATTTTGCAATATCATCACACACACACACCCTGCTCAGCCCACATAAAACAATCTGCTAGTGCCTAATCATGCTAAACTTTTATTTGTCCTTATATCTGAAATCCAGTGAAATTCTATAGCTCTTTTGAGATCTAACTCAGACATGAGTTGCTCAATAAAGCCTTTCTTCAACTCAAGTTGATAGTTTTTCCTTCCTCAGAGTATTGTACTATTCCTAGTGCTTCTTTGCACACCTCATTGTAATATTTATCACCTTGTATTTTGGTTATTTGTTTTCATTGTTGTCTTACCCATGGCTTGCCATTTCCTAGACAGCAAACATTGATTTGGCTTAGTATTCTAATGATTGCCACTCTAAAGAGTCTTGATAAATGTTGACTTGATAAACCATGACCAAGATATTATTTTGTTTGCATATACAATTTAATCAGTGAAGAGATTCATACATTTGGCTAATTTACTTGTCTACATATCTAGACCCTGGCAATATTAGAGAAAGTTTTTCAATGCACGTGTCAATTCTGAATTGCTCTTCCCAACTGACTGAGAATCAAAATGAGTTATTTAGATGTCTTGACAGTATCTTGGTGTTGTGTGTTCCCAATCCTGAAGTACTTGGTCAATGACAAAATTTGAATCTGGACCAGACAATGTCACTTAGTAATACTTGTTTTAAATTTTTCAGTAAAAATCCCAAAACATACAGTCTAATGTGAAAATTATTTAAAAGTCTAAAATGTTTTTTAAACAAAGTAGTTAGAATGATAAAAAAAACATCTACATACTTTTCTCTATTAATTTTATAGTGCAAAAAGAGATACCATATACAAAATCAAGAATCAACTGAATGAATTCTATGAATTAATTTTAAAATCACACCATGTAAGTGATTAATATTCTCTGGTGAATACTGTTCAAATGTGCCGAATAATGGATTGCTTCCAAGACTGTTCATAAATTTGTTTAAGCATGAAAAAGCTGGATTTTATTTGGCAAGGATGATAATTGTGCATTTAGTTTTCTACTAATAAAAGGCATCCACTTACTAGCATTAGCAAATATGTTTTGAATTTAATTTGTAAACAAATTTTCAAGATTAAGCTACAACTGAAAAGCTTTGATAGTATCTATTGTGAGTTTAAGTTTAGAAATACAAATAATAAATTTCTTGCTTATAAGTAGCAAGAGTACATAATGACTAATAAACTGCAAGTCTGTCTAGTGTGAGAATTGGCTTTAATTCATACACACACACACACACACACAGGCACACACACACCACACAATTAATAACTAGTACCAGCTTATCAGTTAATAGTAGTTAATAGGAGAAATAACTGCTGTTTTTATTTCATTTACCAGTAAGTTAGTGGAAGAAGACAGATAAATGTGAAGCTAAGAAAATTTGAGTTATTTATGCACAAGGAAACTTCAGATGTTTACAACAGCCAAATCCCTGTTATCGTTATTCATTCATTTATCTTGTATTTATCAAACACCTATTTTATGTACTCTGCTAGTATCTGGGGATAAAATAGTATGCTAAAACAAATGAATTATATTCTAGTGATGGAGACATATAATAAATAAGAATAGTCATGAATATCTAATCATAAACTGAAGGAAAGAAAAGAGGTTTTATAGAGCATATTACAAAGTTACCTGAATTCACATTAAGGAAGGCTTATCAGAGAAAGTGATAGTGTAGCTGGGTTCTGAAGGGTGAGTAGAAGTTTTTTAGGTGAAAAGGGTTAAAGAGTAAAAAGAGAGTGAGCATTCCAGGTAAAGGGACAACATCAACATAACCTTGTGACAGAAGGGAGAAATCTAGTGGAACTGGGGTTCACAGAGGTAGAGAGGGATACACGATGAGTCTGGAGAGGGTGGCATAAAGTAGAATAATTAGAAGAAGGCCTTGTAGACAATTTGTTCTTTTTAAAAAGAACTCTTTACCATCAATGATGAGAAGAGAATGATATAAAAGCAGTTGAGTGAAGGGAAAAGATGGTGTTGACTTGGATTAAGGCAATGGCCATGTACAAATTGAAAACATATTTAGGTTACAAGTCAACAGCTTGGTGATAGGTGGAGATGGAGTTGACGAAGAGAAGAAGATATCAAGGATGACTTGCCCAGCCAGAGGGATAGTTGTGCCACTTGCTGAAATAGATGACACAAGAAGGCCAGGTCTGGGGAAAGATTATGAAAGAGTCTTGGTTCTGTTGGGGTCCCTTTTAGAATTGAAGATACCCGTGTGAGTTAGCTTGATGAATTCAGAGCAAGAAATCCAAGTCTAAAGGTTCAAAATAAATAGAATAAAGGCTAGGCAGTGAGTTTTTGGTGACTAAACAAAAATACTTTGACAAGGAATCCCAGATAAAAAGAAAAAATAGTTGTGAATTGAGACAAACCTAATACAATGAAAACATTTTATAAAGCTAATACTAGGAAAACAATAAATGGTTTTATAAATATTAGAAATTGTAAAAGCAGGGTTTAGTCAACAGAATCGAGTCAAAACAAAAGACCAAGACCAAAACTCCTGGTCCTTGAAACCAATCCCTGTCTTTCAGGAAGGGGTAGTTGGGTTATGGCTGGGGAAGTATCATGTGTGAAACGAGAGGAGAAAATCTTTGAGAGGGTCATTGAAGTGGTTGGGGGAGGAAGAAAGCAAGTGGAGCTTATGAAGCTTTCTCTATATTAAGATAACTTCAATAACTACAATAGGTTTCTCACAAAAGTTTCTGTCAGAAATAACCAGGTTATCCTGTTCTATCTTGGAACTGACACATGAGCATATGCAAGGCCAGTCTCACTATGAGAGGAACTTTTATTTGATTTTATTTATTTAGGTTTTTGTTTGTTTGTTTGTTTGTTTGTTTGTTGTTTTGAGACCAAGTCTTTCTCTGCCGCGCAGGCTGGAGTGCAGTGGTGCAACCTCCGCCTCCTGGGTTCAACCAATTCTCCTGCTTCAACCTCCTGAGTAGCTGGGACTACAAGCATGTGCCACCACGCCCGGCTAATTTTTTCGTATTTTTAGTAGAAATGGAGTTTCACCATGTTGGCCAGCTACATCTCAAACTCCTGACCTCAAGTAATCCACCCGCCTGTGCCTACCAAAGTGCTGGGATTACAGGTGTGAGTCACCACACCTGGCCAGTTTCACTATGGAAGGAAATTTAATTTAATTTAATTTTAAATTTAAGTAAACTCATGCTAAAGCAAATATCACACATTAATTGTAATGGAGTTATGAACATTCAAATAAAAAACCGTTTAGTTTATATAAAAACAAAGTCATACTTACATTTTAATAAGAAATGCGAATCACAAATAAGTTATGACTTTACTAGACCAGCAAGAATTAAAAACAACAAATAAAGAAAGGCAAGTTGATCTAGACCTCTAATTCTTGGGAATAAACAGCTATTTCAAATCTTCAGAATGCCTACATTTGTTTTTTTGTTTTTTGGTATTCCACTTAAAATTTCCCTAAGTCTCTGAACTTTAAGCTTTAAGAGTCAAATAATTTTACTGATTTTTGACACAGAATTAGATGGGACTTGGTCTTTTATGTCATGTGTTCCTTAAAATTTGAGAAATAAATAGAGCCCTACACACTGTTCTTTCTTTTTTTGAAGGCCAAGATGCACATTATTCAATTCCCTCTTGGCCTCAAAAATTGTACTTTCTTCTGAATTGCAAGAGTGAAATACTGTTGAAAAACAAGGTGTGTCACATGAACTATGTAGCATAGTATATAGATCTATGTAAGAGATTGAAAGAACTCCAAAAGAACCACTTTCACATTTAGCATCCGTAAGGTTGGATAGAGAGCATATTCCAGAATCTACATCTAGGGATATAGATTAGGGAGTCCCTGATACTTTCTGGTCTAGTAGTTATTTTTCAAATATCTTCCCAGGAAAAACTACTCACTCTTATACTGGCCTAATGGAAAAATAAACTCACTAGAATATTCCACGTTTTGTCAAAATCTTTATCAAGGTTCTCCCTACAAGAAATAAACAAAATAAGCCTTAAGAAAATAAAAGCGATTTCAGTTAATATAATACACGCTTTCTTAAAATTCCCCTAATCCTAAGGATGATGTTGGGGGCTAGTTTTAGAAAACTTACTGACCATCAAATTGTTTAGGAATTGATCAATAAATTTATGTAGGATACGAACAAGGTAAGTAGTCCAAACGTTTTGTGGTATAAGGTCTAGAAGATTGGTTGGTAACTACCTTCTTTAGACTTCAATACCACCGGGATGCTTAATTGTCTTTTCCTTACAAAAAACCATTCAGGCACCTGTGTTCAGCATTCAGTCTACTTCAGTGTCAAGACAAGGTCTAACAATAATAAAATATGACATAAATATACGGTAATATAATAGAAACAACCTTGAATCTATATGCGATTTCAAATATCTTATTTCAAAACTGAATTTCACTATATTTGGTTTTCATGACTAGCCACCGAGGGAAACAGTCTGCATGTATTTAGCAAGGGTATATCAACACATCGAAAATATTTCTTAAATATTTTGAATAAAGGAATGACAAACACTCAGCATGAAAAGTAACATCCTGGAGTTCTACCTACCTAGATCATATCTAAATTCTCAGCAGCAAGCAGGAGACTCAGAAAATGCTGACTTTAATTACAAACTTTATTTGTCAATACAATTCACAGTTTATACATGGTGCATTCCACCATATAAATTTTCGGAACAGTTATTTGAGGAAATGGGTGTAGCTTTCTTTCTAAAAGAGCCTGACTTTCTACAATTTTGGTTGGAATTTCTTTTTAACTTTATAAAAGTACTTTTAACAAATTAATTGAATATTTACATTTCTAGCTTAAATTTAAATGTTGGAAAATAAGCATCTATTAGTTTGTTTGTTTTTAAAGATTCTGGGCTTTTCAGGACCCTAATCTGAATGCCACTTATTCAGATACAGCTCCCACCCCTACACACAAAAAAGTAAAAGAAATCAGTTTGCATTTATATTTAGGGAAATTATTTTCTTTCTGCATTTTAAAAATTATATATATATACAATGTACAGCAGATCTAAGTATGAAAATAAAGGAAAGGGTAGCAATTTACGGGGTGCATTTACTGAATTTTTTCTGAATCTTGGAACCATCTGAAGAATTATGGGATATAAAATTAAACTAAAAAGAATAATCAGCCTCTTTTATGTTAAAAAAAAAACACAGCAAACTCTCAAAATTTAAATTGTGCTATAACAGCTTTTTCTCTAATGTCAGAGATGAATTATGCCTGCAATCTGCATTTTTCTATGTGCAAAGTCACAGTGATCCCAACTTCAACTTCTGCCCTCACAGCCAAGTCACAACTCCAAAAGTACACCCACAGAAGGCTAGGACTGTGCCCTGCACTCACCACTGTGCCACCTCCTCTCATCTGGCAAAAGTCACCCAACGAAAAGAAAATTATATAAGCCTTTCATACATCAAAAAGCAATTAGAAGCTGGCAGTATACTGTTTATTAGCAAATACTTGTAACACATTGTTTTGCTATTTCCTTTCCATCAGAATGATAATTCACACCCACCATTTTAAATCGCCTCCAATAATATCCATTTTTAACAGTTTTCTTCTGTCAGGTCATTTATATATATATAGATAGATAGATAGATTTTCTTCTTCTGCCTTTAAAAAATGTATAGTTATTAATAAATGATAAATTCCAAATACTGCCAGGAAAAAGGGGATTGTTTGGGAGCAGCCAATTTTACCAGCCTGGTCATAATTACACTGTATATATGTACCACTGGTACCTGAGTCAAATAAATACTCAGAGGGGCCACCTCTGTACCTCATTTCTCTGCAGTGCCTTTAACACTAGGCAACGCTGAGTGTTGCTTCAATGTCCATGTAATTTGGCATCTATTTCTTCTTCGGGCATCATCACTTCAGTCATTTTACACACTGTTTCCAGCAAGGTATGGTGTTCAAAAGGGAGAACTGGGGTAATAGACTAGAGAGGTGAGCCTAGGGGTGGGGGCAGGGAAGGAGAAACCACACATTAGCTAGAGAGGTTCTGTTTCTTCATAAGATAAGGCACTGACAGAAAATTTCTTAGGTAAAAGGCTGCATAAGAATTTCTTGTCATTTACAAAAAAAAAAAAAAAAAAAGAAATTGTTGTCATCCATAAATGGTCTATATCTAGGCTCAGTTAGGTAGACCCTGAAAAGTTAAGAACTGATCCCTCAAAGCTACATTGTTACCAGAAACAATTCTAATTCATTCTGAGGCCTTATGGCACATTAGGGAAAGAGAGAGGAAAACAGTCTGGGCACAAAAAGGCATCAGACATTGCTTGTCATTCCACTCGTCAAAGAAAGTGGACCATTCAACAAGCATCATCAGAAAGAAAGTGCTGGCTCAGAATTCCAAATTCTCTTGATGATAGATGACCATGATGGATGTATCTATTTTGTTCCCCCTTTGAGCTCATGCACAATTTAAAAAATGCTACCAGCAACAGTCATAAAGAGCATAAAGAAGTCCTCACCTATGGCTATGCCTAAGGTTATTCAAAGAGAGGGCTATTTGATGTTCTCAATCACAGCAATCTCTTCGCCAGCACAGTGTGGCGTCAAACCATTCAGATAGATACTCTCAGTCTTCAGTAAGGGAGGCAAGACATCCCTCTCGCTGGTCAGATGGTTCACTGACAGGGTCCTCCTACAAGGAGTCAGCTCCTGATTGTGATTTCCAGCCAGTTCTGCCGAGAGCTTCCGCTTGATGGAGGTGGCACGCTGGAACTTGTCATAAATCTCCACACTCAGTCGCCTCCTGGTTTCTTTGAATTCGGCTGTGACGTTGGCTGTCCACTCAGCAGCGTGCGCTCTGAACTCTCCCACCTGGAACATACAAGCAGAGAAAAAATAAAGATATCGACACGCCGGGCAACATTTTCTGTGCTTTATCTTCTGTTCATTTTATTTCGGGATTTTAAAAAGAAGAGTGGAGTAATCTTTTACAGCACTGGTGGTCTGAGAATTGATGAAATTAGGTGGGGTGTACACAGCAGGATTCTATCTTATATAGATGTGGCTCTAACATTAACCTATGAACTTAAACTCTATGAATCAAACTATATTTCAGGGGCTCTAGATGTGCTTGGTTTTTACACATGAATCCTGTCATTGACATTTTTGATGCTGTAAAAAGGCAATCTCTAGCTTTTTAAAAATATTTTTAGTATTTTTTTTCATTTTTACTTAATTTCAAGAAGTACTAGAATGTACAAAGGGCAGTAAGCTATAGTAGAAGGAGCAAGGCAGAATAAAAGAGTCTGCAATATGAACCCAGGTGACCTTGTTTAGTTCTGAAAACAGCAATGCTGTTTGCTCAGATGTCAACCTAGTTTTCAGAGATCAGAAATGGTGTGTGCAAGAGTGTTGTGTCCAACCTCATATTGGTCATTTAGGAATTCTCTCTTTCCTAACTAAGCAACAAAATATTTTGTTTCCGCTTTCAGGAAATGCAAATAAATAATAACTGTTAAGTCCACCTTGAAGCCCACTTGGGAAACAGTTAAACCCAAGGCACAGTTTCTCAATAAATGTTTGTGGAATCCGTGAAGTTACTCAACCCGTGGGCTGCTACCTCCTCAGCTGTAGAATAGACATCTTCACAGTACACACCTAACAGGATGGCGGAGCTAATGAACTTTACGAACTGCAAGATTTTATGCATTTATTATTATGTAGTTCTCTTTTGAGAATTAAAGAAAAAATGTGCCATCAATCACCCTGAGTCCATCAGACATTTTCTTTGACCTCTTTCAAAACTGTGTCTGTATGTTTGTGTCCTAAAACAGAAAATATGACCAATCCTATGGGAATCTTTATAATCTCTTAACTAACCAGACTTTAATAATCTAGACTATCACTTAGAATAATCTCCTAATATGGAATAACTCCTCCATTTTCTTCTGGCACTTCTGTTTTCAGCTTGGGAAATCCACTGAACTCATTTCTTAAGTGACCCAGGCTCTCCTTTGCTTCACAAGCAAACAACTATAGCTCTGTTTAATGTATTTAATTTCTGCCCTCTTGATTTTTGTTTTAAAAAATCAACATGGGAAATATAACTGATAGTTTCTAAATGTTTGTACTTATCAGAATTATTGGCGGGGATAGATATATATGTATATTATAATATGATGTGTACATATACTTGGAAGGAAGGCTATAGATATAAATGTGTGTGTGTGTGTATGTGTGTGTGTGTACTCAAAAACAGAAATGAAACTTCAAATATCCAAGGCAGATAGGAGGATGGTACATGGCAAATCAACTCTTTTTTTAATCCACACATAATCACACATACACATACATTTGGGGATCCACTTTTTATTCTAACAGGCCTTTATTTCCTAGTTATACTGTCCTAACAAGAAATACTTGCTTGATATCTAGGTCTGGCTCTGAAAAAAAAAGCAAAGCTGGAAAAATGAGAACTCTATGGCATGTAGAATCAGCAAGATCAGGCTTTCCTTAACCACTGAGGCAACTTAGGGGAAGCTTGCTGGGAAAGAGGCGCAAAATATACAGGAATTTATCCTGCAGATACTTACTGTTCCTATAAGGGAACCTGTCCAACTATACTTAGATATACAACTGATTACTAAATATGTAATTCTGTTTTGGGGGGACTCCCAGGTTAGGAAGGCACAGGCAGTATTTATCAGTGGTAACAAACACCCAGTCATTCGGATTTGGCTCCCTACAAATCCCATACACACTTACAAATAAACCCTCCCATAGTTTATATTATTTTTCTATTTTCCACCTAAGTCATGTCTCAAGTTTTGGGGCACAGTCAGAACTGATGGACCTAAAATGAAATCTGTTCCATCAGCTTTGTTTTGGTTACCACCACCCTCTTACCTCACAGGCAATCCTTCATGAACAGAAGGGCTGTGGACTTTCACAGAACCCGCCCCCACTTTACTTTGGTAATTGTCTTCTTATCTTAAAAAATATCTTTTTAATATAAAAGTCACAGGCTTTTTGCATCAAAATTCAAATGTTCACCTATATACTTGCTGCTTTTCTGTCTTTTCTAATGAGAATGTAAGCTCTATATACATCCTCAGCACCTGGAACCTCGTATGTAGCACATTTCCAATAAGTACCTGTTAAATGAATAAATATATCACTGCAAATACACATACTTTGTAATCTCATACCATAATGATAGTAATTAGTGTAGGATTTATAGCACACATGCTATCAATTGTTTTTCTTCTATCTGTATACACTAATCTTACTTTCTGCCTCTTCCATCTCAATTATCATCAATATTTTGCAAAGAAAAGGTCTTATAGTACACACATTGTTTTGTACATAGCTTTTTTTCTCATCTAATTTTAGTCCTGTTCCCATGTTAGC
Source organism: Macaca mulatta (assembly GCF_049350105.2). Classification (NCBI taxonomy): domain Eukaryota; kingdom Metazoa; phylum Chordata; class Mammalia; order Primates; family Cercopithecidae; genus Macaca; species Macaca mulatta. The sequence goes on along the minus strand of NC_133406.1, from coordinate 72,941,400 downwards.
ACTCATTATTTCAGCTCATAGTTTATATCAGCCACCTAGTGCTCCCCAAGGAGAATGGCTACGGCATGATTTAATCATTCCCCTATTGGTGAATATTTGGATATGTTTAATTTTTTTTAGGTTTAGCTATTAAAAATAACGTTTCAGTGAATATGCTTGTACCTACACTTTTGCTAATGGTTACAAAGTATTACTGCAAGTGGAAACACTGGGTTGAAAAGCATGAGTATTGATATGGCTTGACTGTGTTCCCACCCAAATCTTATCTTGAATTGTAGCTCCTGTCATTCCCATGTGTCATGGGAGGGACCTGGTGGGAGGCAATTGAATCACCGGGGTGGGTCTTTCTCGTGTTGTTCTCATGATAGTGAATTAGTCTCACGAGATCTGATGGTTTTTTAAAGGGGAGATCCCCTGCATTCGCACTCTTGCCCACTGCCATGTAAGAAGGCCCTTTGCTCTTCCTTTCCCTTCTACCATGATTGTGAGGCCTCCCCAGCCACGTAGAACTGTGAGTTCATTAAATCTCTTTCCTTTATAAATTACCGAGTCTCAGGTATGTCTTTACCAGCAGTATGAGAACAGACTAATACAAATATTTTCTGATTTTGCAGACACTGTGAATTTTCTGTCTGATTTTACTGGAAAGGCGGAACAATGTGCTGGATCTAAACCCCTAAGTTTGAATTCTGGCTCCACCACATACTCATTGTGTGTCTTAGGGTAAGTTTTTTTAACGTCTTTAGCCTCATTTTCTCCTGTGAAGTGGGGTAAACAATAGAATCCTCCCTATAGAGTTGGTATAACAATCAAATAAGTTAATATATTTAAAAGAGCAACACCGAGCACATAGCAGGCACTAGATACACACACAAAATTTTACACAATAGCATGACATAGACCTGTATTACCAATGAGAGTCCTTTTCATTATGGGTGTTTATTGAGCAGTATTTTCAGACTCAGAACTCCTAGCAGCCTCACCATTTCTTTTCTGCACACTTAGGTATAATCTTTGCATTTTTTGTAGCAAAAAGCACCTTATCATTGGCACCAGCACAGAAAGTATTTTAAATATTTTAATCATCTCTTTATTGCAATTTGAATCTTAAGTGGTCCCGATAAGCTGGACAAAGAATGAAAACGTTTCTTAGGCTTGACTGAGTTTTCTCAAGAAGTTTCACAACGTCACCGTGATCTCACAGGTTGCACTAATGGCAAACACACAGGAATCAGGAACATGTAGAGCCGAGTGCTTCTACCAGTTAGTGATTCCTGCCAATTAGGAAAAGGCTGAATGCAAGAAAGGCTCAGATTTGTTGGAGTCCATAAATTATTAATACTTTGTTATCTTTAGCATTCAATTTCTGTCAGAGGCTAGTATTTTTGTCTAATTTTGGAAACATATTTTTTTCTCATTTCTGTAGAATTCCCAGAGGTGGAAAAGTAAACACTGCAAATCATAAGAGCTGTAGTAACAATCTGTCAGAAATGGGGAGGGAAAGGTGGGGGCATGAATGGCAGCCTCACCTTCTAGCTGTATAACCACATTCTATGTGCCCACAGCTATGCAATTTAACCTTCTTTGAGCTTAAGACTCCTTATCTATAAAACAGGGCTAATAACCTATTTCACAGGACAAGCGAACGAGATATATATACAGCCATGAGCTACATAATGATTTTTTTGGTCTGCATATACAACAGTGGTCCAAAAAAATTATAATACTATATTTTTACTGTACCTTTTCTATATTTAGGTATGTTTAGATATACAAATACTTACCATTGTGTTACAAGTGCCTGCAGCATTCAGTACAGTAACATGCTATACAGATTTGTAACCTAGGACCAATAGTCTACGGTATACAGCCTAAGTGTACAGTAGGCTATACCATGTAGGTTTGTGTAAATGTGCTCTATGATGTTGGCACAATAGTGAAATTGCTTAAAGCCACATTTTCTCGTAACATAGCCCCATCTTTAAGCGATGCACGACCATGTGTATGTGTATATATACATACATATATGTGTGTGTGTGGGCATATCTGTGTGTGTTCTCAAAATATAAGGGGTTACACAAGTATTAATTATGATGATAGGTGAAGATTATATGGTTTGCCGAGGGTGCTTTAAGTATTTATTACTTCTAAGGTCTAAACATCTTTTAGAGGAGTGCAGGGCAAATTCATGCTATACAGAAATCTACCCTATAGCGGGTTACATTAGGGTGAGGATACACTGCCTCAATTTCCTAAAGATACTGAAAACAATACAGTGACTCATAAAAGTGTGCACTTGGGCAACTCATCTAAACCACCAATAACAGTATATGTTCGTTTCTTTAAAAAAATCTTATTTTTCTTTTTTTAGTTTTTTTTTCTTTGTTTTGAGAAAGGGTCTCACTCTGTCTTCCAGTCTGGAGTACAGTGGCACGATCATGGCTCACTGCAGCCTTGACCTCCTAGGCTCAAGCAATCCTCCTGGCTTAGCCTCCCAAGTAGCTGGGACTACAGTGCACACCCCCATGCCCAGCTAATTTTTTAAATTTTTTGTACAGATAGAATCTCCTGAGGTTGCCCAGGCTGGTCTCAAGTTTGTGAGCTCAAATGATTCTCCTGCCTTAGCCTCCTAAAGTGCTGGGATTACAGGTGTGAGCCACAGTACCCAGCCTGTTCCCCCTTTGTTGTGCCCTTTCTACTATTCTTTACAATACTTTAGGAATATAACTGCCCAAACCAAAGCAAGAAAATCAGGAGGAAAAAAAGAGAAAAATAGAGTCCCTCAAAAACTAAACCAAGGCAAGAAAGAATTATTCACATTCCAAAACAAAGAAAAAAGAAAAAAAATATTGACCTTATATTATAGCAAGGGTATCTAATCCTTTGACTTCCCTGGGCCACACAGGAAAAACTAGAATTGTCTTGGGCCACACCTAAAATGTGCTAACACTAATGATAGCTGATGAGCTAAAAATAAATATATTGCAAAGTATCTCATAATGTTTTAAGTTTATGAATTTATTTTGGGCTGTTTTCAAAGCTATCCTGGGCCCCATGCAGCCCACGGACCATGGGTTGGACAAGCTTAGTTTATAGCAATGTAGTCATTTTTCACGAAATAATACATAATCCCCTAATGTACAGACTCACATCTTTTACTGGTGATAAAATTGTCTATTCAAACTCTAAAGATGCTTTTTTGTTTTCAAAGAAATTCAAAAATAAGTTCCTGAGAATATCACATTTATATAAGTAAAATTTTTTCTTAATAGAAATAATGCTTTTGGTGTTCTGGGTAATTAAAATTAATCCTTGTGCATTAAAATACTTTTGCTTCATTGGATTTTTATAAAAAAATCTTTCAGCAACTTAAATAGTATTTCATCTTCCTATAACCAAGCAATCTGCATTACTTAGTAAGCCAATCTGAGGACAAAAAGTGAGCAAAAACAGCTCCAAAAAATCACAACGAATGTTCCGACAGGTCATATTATTTACGGAAGAAAGAGGTCTTTACTGGAATTCCATATATTCTTAACTTTCACATGCTGCTCACAGCCCAGGTGATCTGATTTATAAAAGAAAAGGAAGGAAATGGAGTGCTATATATAAACAAGCACTTGTTCTCCGACTCTGCTGGAACTGTTCTCATCCACCTCGCTAAGTTCTCTGTCCTTAACTCGCCGGATCTTCACAGCTGCAAATGGCACTGCTCCGTCCCTCCCAATCAGTGTTTGCTCTTAATTTCTGAGTCAGCACACTCTCATGGCTGTTGTCTTACTGTTCGGGTCAATTTTCTCAATCAACTTTGTAGCTTCATTTTCTTTTACCCTCCTCCTTAACTACCTTTGTTCTGCAGGGTTCTATTTTCATTCTCCTTGGATAATCACATCCTTCCGATTGTTTCAATTACCATCTATTTGCTGATGACTCCCAAATCCATATTTCTAGGTCAAATCTTTACTGAATTCCGCATCTGTATAACTGACTGCTTATTAAGTCTCTTCACTTTCGATGGCTCCCAGGAATCTCAAACTTAATATGTCCCTAAGTGAAATCATTTAACTTCTTTAACTTTGTTGTTGTTGTTGTTGCTGTTTTTACATTTAATATAGCATTGTGTTACCACTAAGTTTCCTAAGTTGAACTTCAATATAATCCCTTGCTCCTCCTCTTACTGAATCTTACATCAAGTTCTTATTCAAATTTGTTCACTACAGCAACTCTTATATCCAGCTCTAATTCTTGCTTATTTGCTTCTTTTCCTCTCAATTCCTTCACTTCTTTCCATTCCTATTGTCAAAACTGTGGAAGAGTCCACCATTTTGGCTCATGTGCATTACTTCTGTGGTCTGCTAACCAGTCTTGCTGACTTAATTCCCTATCCCCTCAAATGCATTCTCCACGCAGCCGCCAAATTGCCCTGTAATGAACACAAATCAACTTAGTACTTTCCTCTGCATAAAACCAATTGATTCCCGTTTCACTCACAATAAAGTTCCAACTCTTTAAAGTGGCTCATGTAATCTAGGGCTTACCTACTGTTTCAGCCTCAGTTCTAATTACCACCTGTCTCAAACTCCACTTCAGGGGCCATCCTGAACGTTTCTTTTATTTCCTCAAAATCCTACTCTTTCTTTTGCCTTTGTTCATTCATTACCTATTTTTCTCTCTGTCCAGAATGCTGTTTCCCAGTCCCTCTCTAGCATATTTCCTACTCACGCTAAACTGGACATCCTCATGGAGCCATTTCCCGATCCTCTAGAATACATTAGAATCATCTGCTAGTTGTACCCATCCCCCTCTGTACTTCCCTAGCATTACTGCTCAACACAACTTATTACAATTACTAGTCTAATTGCTCTCCTGACTTCATGACACTAGAGAGGATAAGTCCACCATATTCTATTCAGTATTCCCAGCTCCTAGAAGAAGGTACATCGTGAGAATTCTGTCAGACTGTTGGATAAATGGGTAAGTGAATAAAGGACAACCAAATAAATCACATTTTTGATACACAATCCAGTACAAAGAATCTGCTTCCTGGTTGACTGTGTTGGGGATAATCTTGATCCTCTCAGCAGGAAGATGCAGCCAGTGAAAAGCACTGACTCATAGCCATTGCTATTCATAGTAAAGGTCCAAAATATGTTTCCTCAAACTAACTTTTTAGTCATTGCAGAGACTCCTCAGCATTCTAAGAAGCCTATGATGCTAATATCTCATTCTCAAAGTGAAGAACTTCACGCCTATTGTATATGTAGATCCTTTAAATCAGATTTTCTTTCTTTCTTTTCCTTTTTTTCCTTTCTCCTTACCAGCCCTCTAACTCTTTTCCCCTCTCTCACCACTTTTCATGACAACACCTCACCAGGCTATTCCAGAACCTGGACTTTATCATCTTTACGGAATGCAATCTGTGAAGTTAAAGAAAGGTTGGCCAGGCGCAGTGGTTCATGCCTGTAATCCCAGCACTTTGGGAGGCCGAGGTGAGTGAATCACGAGGTCAGGAGATTGAGACCATCCTAGCCAACATGGAGAAACTCCGTCTTTACCAAAAATACAAAAAATTAGCCAGGCGTGATGTCATGAGCCTATAGTTCCAGCTACCCCGGAGGCTGAGGCAAGAGAATCGCTTGAACCTGGGAGTTGGAGGTTACAGTGAGCTGAGACCACACCACTGCACTCCAGTTTGGGCAACAGAGTGAGACTCTGTCGCAAAAAAATAAATAAATAAATAAAATTAAAAAGATATGTTAACAATTTCACTTTAGAAGAATCACTAACATCTTCCTCTGCAACTATAAGTGTTAATCCTCTGATAGCTTTTCAATGGAGCAAAGTCTCATGATTCCAGAGGCCTAGAATCTGCCTCCTCAATAAAGGTTCCAAACCTTACCATCCTCAGGTTATCTAACATACCTCAAATAATATCAAGAAAGCCCTTGTCATGGTGGTAACATAATTTGAAAACAAGCACTTGCCATATTTCAACATTTTTAGAGTAATTTTCTTGAAGTACATAAGATTGATAGGGTGGCCTAAAAAGGATAAAAGTTCCCTATTCTAGAAGTTCACGATTTATGAAGTTTACAGTAAGCTCATTTGTAACCATAAGGAATAGTTAATACTCCACTGACTCCAGTCAGCTATGTGGCCAATTTTTTGAAGGTAAGGACCATTGCTCTGTTTCTTATCAAGTTCAACTTTCCTTCCTACCTTCTCCACACTGCAACATCTTGGATAGTGCTATGAGTATAGTAATTTAATAAAATAAGTTTAGTGTTTAGTCTTCCCAACTAGATGGTAAGTTAATGACAGAGGCTATGCATTCTATCAATTTCTTCTCCTCATAATAGTACCCAACATGGTAATTTGAATAGCCCAGACTCCTACACACATTCTAACTGACTGGTGAGAGAAATCTGTGACCATTGACTGACACAGCCCTCCTCCTATACAAAAACATTCTGGATATGCAAAGGTGATATTTGCATAGGTTCTCTACCAGTGTGTGTTGGTATAGCCTGAAGAGAAAGCAACTTATAAACTAATTTTAATCACACTAAAATCTTCATGTCCTTTGATAAAAGTCAATAATTTATAGAAATTAATTCTGACCACGAATTTTCAGCAAAGGAAAAGGCAAGTATGTAAGAAGATATTCTTTGAGCCATATTTTTAATAGCATAATCTTGAGGCTAATAAATGTCATATATGAAGTTAATGTTTATGAAAAGACTTTCAGCTACTGAAACCACTTTTCTTACTACTATGGTTATATTAAGTGATAAAAAAATTGCATTTTTACCAACTGATTATAGCTTTGTAAAATAATGGATGCATATAAGGATATACAAAATAATACTAAAGTTTATAGCATTATTTTAAATAATATCTTTCTTCTAAAAATGTCTAAGTATGAAATACAGTTGTTAACTGTCTTAATGATGAAGTGTGGCTGCAAAACCGAACATTCACTTGTTGCAGAGTAAACTCAACTTATTAAGTGATAAAAAATAAAATAAAATTGCATTTTTACCAACTGATTATAGCTTTGTGAAATAATGTATGCATATAAGGATATACAAAGTACATAAAAATGGAAACTATGGATTTTAGCAATTACCTGTTGAGTATCTATTATATGCCAAGTCCTGGGCTTAGTGTTAGCTTTCTTGAAGTAAAAAGTTATTTATGTAGTATTTTTATTTCCTTTTAAGTTTCCCTTTACTGGTGTTATATTATACAGTAAACAGCATATCCAGCCCTAAATAAACCTTGTGGAGGCAGAGTTCTTTATTGGGTGCTATTTATTTGCTCAACACAATCTAAGTATCAGAATTGGACTGCAATTGCCCCTGATTCAGGTATCACAGTAAAAAAATACCTGAAGAAGGTATTTAATTTTCAATGGTGTAAAGAAATTTTAAAATGATTGAGGTTATTTGAGTCTATATTTCCGAATTGTAGTTCTACACTGATGACTAAAGTGTAATTCATTATATTTTACTACACACACAGGAGTGTGATTAAGGGTAGTTACCAGTCCTGAATTTCATGTTTGCATAATGTTTTCACTTCTGTAAGTTTCCTTGGCTCTCTCTAGCTCTACTCCAGGTCATTTGAGTAGTTATTTCCTTCTCACAAAAAGTATAACATGATTTAAAGAAAATTGTCAGTCTTTTCAGTTTGAAAAAAAGATTTTTTTTACATTGCATTTTTTTAAGTGTTTGGTCTTTATCAAACTGCATTTCTAAGGAGATGATTTTCCTCCAAACAACTCTGCAAAATGCTAACTCCCTATTTTTGCAAGAAAGTAAAGCCAATTTTTGAGGAGCAGTACTTCTTGATACTTTTTCTCCCTCTGATGTTTTTGAGCCATGCATCTGTGATAGGAGGACCGGAGGATGTATCATCCTACCATGACTTTTGATAGAACAGTTTCCAGAGTCAGTTTCATGTAAAAACGTTTTCTCCACATGGCAGAAATGATTGGCTCCCCTCTAACTGGGGTTACCTAGAATTTCAGTGTTGAATAGTAGCTAATACCCAGGAGGTTCTCCAATTTTCGATAATGCTGTTGCATGAGTCCTGTTTTCCATAAAATTCAACAATCACCAAGAGATTGGACATCGTTTCATTTTCAATATGCTGCCTAACTTATCTATATAAACTTAGACAACTCCTCAAATTTAGACTAATTCTAAACAAAATTATTTACTTAGCTTAATTATCTATTTCACTTTGACCTTCAGAGCCATCCAAAGCTTTGTTCTCCTGAACAAGGCTTTAGCACTCCCATGCCTTTCCATACATTGGAAAACCTAACATTCTCTGTTCAGTTCCCGCCCCCCTCCCCCCCGCCCCCAGTATACTTTCCCCACCTACCTGTGAGCTTTGAAATCCTGCAATACTCTTTATAGAGTTTTGATTTCTGGTCATGAATAAAAGTATAAAAATCAAAATTTTCTAGTACTCTAAATAGTCCATCTCCAAAAGATGAGTATCCCAACAGCATTATTACAATTATTTGCAGTCAGCCACCTTAGAATAGAAATATATGGTATGATTTGGAAGCATGGAAACAGCAACTCTGCCAGGTGTTCTATGGTAAGAGAGCAATTCATATTTTCTTTCTCTCAAAGACCCTTCCACCATGCATTCCTTTGACTTACTGCCTTCCCTTCTCACTTTATGTACAAGGTCATTTTTCCCTCCCCTTGCAGTCCTACAATCTTGTCCTAATCAGTTCCTTCCTATGGAGCTTATCTGTATTTTCATTTGAATTGGCTATACTTTCCCTTCTTAAGTAATCTTCAACTGACTATAAATAACTGTCGTTTGTCAAAGGTAAGCCAGTCCCTGTCCCAGAATCATCACTAGATAAGGGATTTCTACCTGAAACTCCGTAAGGTTTTTCCAATTACCAACAGCCAACTCAAGTGTCGATAATACATTTTCTTCACCAGAAATCAAACTACTGAGGTCTTCTTGATCTTTGACCAGGATTTTTTTCCTGTCCCTTTTTAAGGTGGGATTTTAAGTTTAATTTGCTTTTCTCGGTGCTTGAATGCTTGTATACCTTAATGCTTTGAGGAAAACTAAAATATTAAAAGTAGTTAGCTGAGTTAAAAACATCTCTGTAGTTAAATTTGTAAAAATAATTAGAAGCCTACTTTGCATTCCAATTTCAGCAGTTGCCTAGACTAAAATTCCTAATAATTATCATTAATTCATTTTCTAAAGTATTGATGTTTCCTTGTATTGTTGAACTGTGCTGGTAAAAAGAACATTTCCAATTATTCTCTTTACCAACCAGGTTTAAAGAAAAAAAAAAGCATAAAAGGATTATTTAAGTATCGCATTATCTTGACAGAACAGTACATGATGTTTTCTCTGGTTGTCAGAAAAGTATATGTAATATTCATAAAGTCTCCTTAATCTAACCTGCTTTTTTTGGTTAGTAATTTCTCTACTTCTTTAATATTACACATATTAATGTGACTGTGTAAAGATGAATTACAAGAGTACTCAATCTTTTTAAATAAAGACAATGTCAAGAAAAATAATACTAAAATTTATAGCATTATTTTAAATAATATCTTTCTTCTAAAAATGTCTAAGTATGAAATACAGTTGTTAACTGTCTTAATGATGAGGTCTGCTGCAAAACCACTCACTTGTTGCATAGTAAATTCAACTTATTTTTTGTCATCGTATCACTGAGCACCCTAGAAATTCTCTTCACTGCCCTGCTATTGGGGTTTCTTTAACAATCCATTTTATGAAGCTCATCCAAATTACACAATATCTTATTGTATTGTAAAGATGATAATATAGTTTGGGTAGTTGTCCCCACCTAAGTCTTATGTTGAATCACAATCCCCAATACTAGAGGTGGGGACTGGTGGGAGATGTGTGGGTCATGGGGGTGGATCCCTCATGGCTTGGTGCTGTTTTCATGGTAATGGGTTCTTGCCAGATCTGGTCATTTAAAAGTGTGTGTCACTCCCACCCCACTCTCTCTTGCTCCTACTTTTGCCATATTACGTGCCTGCTCCTACTTTGCCTTCCATGAGGAATAAAAACTTCCTGAGGCCTCCCCAGAAGCAGATGCTGCCATGCCTGCTGTACAACCTGCAGAACCAGGAGCCAATTAAACTTCTTTTCTTATAAATTACCCAGTCTCAGGTATTTCTTTATAGCAATGCAAGAACAGCCTAAATACAGATGAGGATACTGAGTTTCAGAAACAATATAATTTGTGTACTTAGATAAAATTTCATATACTGTTATATGATTGAGCTATAGTAACTAGATGCAGTTGATTCTTGAACAATATGCATTTGAACTGTTTGGGTCTACTTATACGTGGATTTGGTTCTGCCTCTGCAATCACTGAGACAGCAAGACCACCCCCTCCCTTTCCCCCCAACTCCTATTAAACCTACTTAACATGAAGAAAATCAGAATGAAGTCCTTTATGATGGTTCATTTCCACTTAATAGTAAACATATTTTCTCTTTCCTATGATTTTCTAAATAATATTTTTATTTTCTCTAGCTTATTTTACTGTAAGAATACAGTACATAAGAATATACAAAATATGTGTTAATTGACTGTTATCAGTAAGGCTTCTCAATAGTAGCCTATTAGTAGTTTTTTTGTGTTTTTCATTTGTTTGTTTGTTTGTTTGTTTGTTTTGAGACAGAGTCTCACACTGTCACCCACGCTGGAATGCAGTGGTGCGATCTCGGCACACTGCAACCTCCGCTTCCCTGTTTCAAGCAACTCTCCTGCCTCAGCCTCCCGAGTAGCTGGGACTACAAGCGCCTGCCACCATACCTGGCTACTTTTTGTATTTTTAGTAGAGACAAGGTTTCACCATGTTGGCCAGACTGGTCTCGAACTCCTGATCTTGTGATCCACCCACCTTGGCCTCTCGAAGTGCTGGGATTACAGGCGTGAGCCACCACACCCAGCCACGTAGTTTTTTAAGGAGTCAAAAGTTACACAAAAATTTTTGACTGTGCAGGGAAAGGGGTCAGTGCCCCTCACTCCTGCATTGTTCAAGGGTAAACTGCTATTTGTCAGGACAATGTGGAAACTCTACAAGTACCACTGTCTGATGACTGGGGCGGTTGTAGTGATGAGGTGGTGGGGGGTAATCATCCGTCTGTTGTTCAAGTTCTTAAGGAATTAAAAAAATACCAAGTCAAAAGTAACAACTGAATAAATAAGGGGGCTGCAATCTTAAAGTCATTTGCTATAATATGCATTCATTGTGTATTTAGCAAAATCAAAACATTTAATGATGTTTCAAAACTCATTCAGGAAACCTAGATTTAATAGTATTTATTTATAACAAAAGGGCATTTTATGTTCACTGCAGCAACACAAGACCAGTCCACTAAAACATGGTTTTGCTTTCTTTTCTCTTTCTCTCCCTTTTCTAAACAATTCAGCCCCAAAGCAGTGAAATGGAGCAGAACTAGTTAGCCATCCATGCAGTTGGTTTGGGAGAGGGCCATGGTACCAGAGTGAAATGTCAGAGCCAGACCAGCATGAGAAGAATGTCTACTCAAGGGATGGCAGCAGAGTGTGGATGTCAGTCTGAGATGGGTGACGAGGTCAACCCAAAGAGGGACGCCCAGCACATAGTGTCAGAGAGCAAGCAGGGTCGAGAGGGTGTCCCTGCAGGGTTCCTGATGGTGGCAGTAGCGGCAACTCAAGATTGGCTACATACAAGGAGACTGATCAAGTAATATATTGAAAATAGCAAGAATCAGAAGCTTCACCATGGATGAGAAAGGAATTACAACTATAAAAAAGCAGAAAACCAGAAGTAACTCTATTATATCAGATCAGAACTAGAGGTACCAGTATGAGTTCATGGTTCTCAAAATATATAGACATAAAATAAACAGGTATGGAAATATCTGTATGCATGAATATAAAATATATTCCTTAGCTCTATCAACTAAGAGTGTGTGAGAGCAGTGATATCCTCATTAGCAATAAACACTCAAATATTTTTCTCTAAATATTATTGTCCTTTATCCACTATAAGAAATGATGGCACCTTGGAGAAATGGCAGATTCAGGGCTAGGGTAGAGAAACTAATTTGAGTCTGGAACATCTAATGTGCTAGAGTATAAGGAATTGTTCAAGGGATAATGGGGATATGCCAAAAAGACAGAGAAGTTTCAAGGGGCTCCCAGTGGCCAAGCCTTAGACAACTTGAAGATCAAAATAAATGATTATAACAGATTACAATCCATTGATTACAGCAGAATCCCATAAGTCTGTGTTCACATAAATAAATAAACAATAAATTGACAGTTTGATGATGAAAGAGATAACGATAAAATCTCAAAATGCCTGTCCAAAAAGTATGCATTAAATACACAGAGAAAAGAGCAGACTTCCAATGGAAAAGGCTGGCAGACAACACCTTCTGTCATCTGGTTAATATCACGAGTCATGGGACGAATCAAAATTCTGTGTCATCTGACAGATGCAATGAGAAGAGCCTTCCCTGTGCTATTTAGACTTATGTTGGGTATCAACTCACTTTGACATTTATATTTCAGTGGCGCATTTAAGGAGATACATAATAGTTATAATTAAATGTCAGGGTTTAAATTGCAGTGATAATTTTCTTTTCTAACTACTTAACCTAAAATGAAATATTTATGATTTAAACTAAAATCTTAAAATAGGCATGGACAGGATAGGATCTTCAAAATATCCTCAGAGAGGTCACATGCAACATAGGTGAAGACCAGTGCTCTGGAACGCTGCTGGGCAACCCCAGTACAAACCTCTTTTCTTTATGAATTATCCAATCTCAGGTACGTTTTAGAGCCACTCAAGAATGGACTAACACAAATGTCTAGTTGGTAAAATCAAAGATGTATTTCTTTCCTCCAGATCTATGTATCTCTGTGAGTTACCTTTTGCAGACATGACAGCCATTAAATTAATCATCAAAATAAACTGCATGATGAAGCAGAATTGGGATTTGCTACAAGTGTTAAATCCAAATTTGAAAAAATAATTAAGCATACAAATCACATTTCTCCTATTATTAACGTTTAGTGAGAGCAAAAAGGTTTGTATTATCAATAAGTATAATTAAAATATTTTAGCACTATTTCATACTCATTTAACATTTGTATTTTTGTACACATTTTAAACATGTATATTAGTACAGAAACAGTAGTACATCTTTGCAACTTATAAATATGCATACATTGCAGGCACATGCTAAACATTTTTTTACTACTAATAATTTACGAGAAAATTTTGGAGATCATAGGAGAAAAGAAAGGGTTGATGAGAAGTAAGGGGGGAAACAGGACATGTAGGAGGGATGCTACTGTGGTGGACCAGGGAGAGAAAATGGAAGTTTTAGAAATAGTGAAGCGTGCATTAAAGTGGTGGTATACAGACTGAAAATGGAGGAGAGCATTTACATGCTTTGTTCACGGAAACACTAGGACTTGTGATGCGTAAGTCATGGAGGTGAGAAAGAAGACAGCATCAGGAATGACTGAAAGGATTCTGGCATAAGCAACTGGATGAATGCTGGGTAATATTTCCTAAGACTGGGACATTAGAGTAGGACATTGTGGGGGAGCGATACTAGGATTCCATGTGGGTTATGTTAAATTTGAGGTGGTAAGTAAGTGGTTGATTTAAAAAATATTCCCCTTCCCAGCAGCTACTGCCATCCTCTTGGGGGAGTTTCCATTTCTCTGTCAGTGACTCACCTTCAGACTTTCCAGCACTTTAACCTTTGCTGTAGGTCAATATCCACTCCCAGGTTCTTAGAGTGGATCGAATCTCAACCACAACTCTAATCATTCCAGCTGCTTTACTGTATTTTCACTATTATCCTATACTGTGACTGCATTAAGTCTTGTGGACAGTTGGTTCATTAGTGCCTTAGTGAAGTGGTCCCCTTTTGACTCCTTCCTTCCCTCCTCTATTCCCCTGTGAAACATCATCTCTTCACTGTCCCAGGGTCTTAGGAATTTCTTCTTTGGACTGCTATTCTAGCACTGTATCATGTCTACTGGTTCATGTCTATCATCACATTTCCTATTAGACTCTGGTCACTGAGGGCTGAGGCTGTGTCCTATTCATCTTTCTATCTCCAGCACCAATCTCAGTGCCTGAAATATAATGGCTGCCCAACAGAACTTTAAAACCCGGAATTGTGCAGATAAAATTAACTGCTTTTTCTTTTAACTACCCTAAGTCCATCATAATAATTAAATCAGACTTATCAGTGTTCAAAAATCCAGTTCAATAAACCAAAGGTGGTTATTTTAAAATTTAAAGCCATTAAATCTAGTTTGCATTCATATTGCAAATTCTGTTCCAAGAAGTGACAGATTTCTTTTTCCTGGGAAATCAAGGGAAGAAATTATTTAGGTTTCTTGGGCTAAAGTAGTCTCTGATCAAGTTAGTTACCAGAATTAGTGTCAGTGCAAGTTATAGATGAGCAGCTGGAGAGTTTAAGAGTGTGAAAAGGAAGATGAGAAGTGAGTAATAAAGAAGGGAGAAAAGAACAAGTTTTCATTTTGTGTTTCTTTGTTGCTGTTGTTTTCAGAGGTTAATGCATGTATATCTAAATACATGCTCCATTGGTTTAATAATATCTTTATCACATTTAAACTCTGCCTAATGGAATGTGGGAGAAAATATTCAACATGGTTTAAGCAGATCCAGGAAAATGATTTTTCCAGTTTCTTTTTCAAAGGTGAAATTGCTTCCAGAAATTTGTCTTAAGAGTAAACTCTCCCATGTACAATTGCACAGGTGTGGGTGGTGGACATTTATAGCAATCCTCTGAAATAACTGACAATCCACTGATGAGCCAGTGTTCACTTTGACACTGGATAAAATGAAATACCCAGGCAGTAAAAGAAATATAAGCCCAAAGATATTTTCCAAGACTTGTTTTAGATTTGGAAAAAAATAAGTAATGTGTATTTATACATTTATTTCATCGTCCCTGCAGTTAGTCTTTTACTCCTCTTCTTTCTGTTTTCAATGATATCAATTACAGACCATAAAATTTCTAGGAGGAAAAACACAATCTCTATCATTAGCACAGAAGAAACAGCTTCAGTTTAAGACAGGTTACTGCCAGCAATTCTAATCATAGTCTATAGCTGTGCTGTTTGCTTCACAGCCACTGCCATTGTGGCTACTGGGTGCTTTAAATGTGGCCAGTCTGATTTGAGATGAGCTCTAAGTGTAAGATATACACCAATTTTGAAGATTTATTGTTAAAAAAGAACATAAAATATCTCACTCATGACTTTTATATTATTCAATATTTGCATGTCAAATTATGGTAGTTTAGATATGCTATTGGGTTAAATACAACATATTATTAAAATTAATTTCACGTGTTTATTTTTACTTTTTTAGTAAGACTATTAGAAAATTAAAAATTACATGTGTGGCTTGCATTTCTATTTGTATTGGAAATAGAAATACAACATTCTATATATTATATATAACATATATAACATACAAGTAACATACATAGTATATATAATAGCATTATGTATAAAAATACTACATATTAAATATATTATTATATTACATATACTAATCTATGATATACAAAATATATATTATATCATATAATAAACAATATTAATACATAATATAGATGCATTATAGAATATATTACATATTATCTAATATACAATATTAATATATATTCTGTATTAGTGGTTACTTTATGAAGTGCTAGTCCACAGAGTCCTTTCAACACCATGTTTAAACTGGACTACAATAAATCATGCTTTTATTCTTTTATGAATATGTGAAAAAAAGTTCAGAAATCAAGAAAATAAACCAAAATTGGAAAACAATGCAAAATCAGAAATATCCCTCATCCGATTTCAACAAGTAAAAGGAGCAAAGAGGGTCTAATAATGCAAAGTATTCATGCACATTAAGTGAATGCTCACAGCTGCCTTTCCCAAACTAAATATAGCACTGCCAAATTAGTTCTACAGAAATGCTGCTCACTGCGCAGGACATGCCCTGTCTTACAAGCATGCTGCTGTATTTTAATTAACTTGGCTAAACTGTAATGAGGATGCCTAAGAAACAGGAAGAAAAGGCAGAAAATAAAATAAAGGGCAATGGAAATATTGTAGAGGTGGCAGGAAGGCAAGGCTGGCATCTCACCCCAGAAGAGTGCAGGGGCTTACTCTGAACCTGGTGAAACAGATCAGAAGTGCCGTGGGCCTGTCTCCCCAGCTGTATCCACTGATGACTTCTGAATTTGGAATATGGGGAAGAATAATGCCTCTGAATGTAACGATAAAATATGGGACTCTTCCATTGTGAAAGGAAATCAAAGAGCTATACTTCAGTGTCCTTTTAACAAATGTTCCTAAACAGTATCCTAAGGTAGCATGATGGACACACACATGGCCACCCTTTGTCTGTGGCCATCAGAGCTGTCCAAAGCATCTACTTATATTCCATGAAAAGTCAAGGACTGTGACAAGAGAGAAAATGAAATGGAACTCCTTCACTCCCACTGCTAGTCACCTCAGGCAAACTTTCATATGTAGCACTTATGATATCACTTTATGCTTTAGAGAACACGATTTGACCTATTTTTTTTTTATCCATTTAACAGGGAGCTGTGTTATAATGGGTTTCTGTTAAACCTTGGTCTAGTTATTCTAAGAAGCCTGTATTACATCAAGTAATAAAGGGGTAAGAAATATTCAAGAAGGAGAGAAGAGGCAGAGGAGAAGCAAAGAATTCAAATGCCTCTCCTGGTGCCTTATCAGTATTACCTATTACCTTTTATTTGGTATTAACTGAAAAAAATGGCTTCTATGAAGCCATTTAACAGGGAGCTGTGTTATAATGGGTTTCTGTTAAACCTTGATCTAGTTATTCTATGAAGCCTATATTACATCAAGTAATAAAGGGGTAAGAAATATTCAAGAAGGAGAGAAGGGGCAGAGGAGAAGCAAAGACAATTCAAATGCCTCTCCTGGTGCCTTACCAGTATTACCTATTACCTTTTATTTGCTATTAACTGGAAAAAAAAAAAAAAAAAAAAAAACCTCCCAGCTTCATTAGCTTCATTATCTCAATGCTTAGTGAGAAGGAACTTTTTTGTCTTTGTCTGATTTTAACACCTTCAAGGCTCATAACAAAGCTCTCAAAGGCTTTAACTATTCCCAAGTTTCTCCCTCACTAGCCTCCTTATCATCTTTCTTTCAGATGTAAAAGTTGGGTGCTCATGCATTTCAAATAATGGAAGATAAAGACTGCCAGGAAAAGAGAAAGGAGGAGAGAATTAATCAGTTCATTTTTCTCTAGTTTTAAAATACCTTCAAACTGCCAGTTTCTCCAATAAGGGACAATCCATATAGACATGATTTTTTTTTTTTTTTTTTTTGGTTTTTGGTTTTTCAATTTTATTTATTTATTTATTTATTTTTTTGAGACAAGGTCTCACTCCCATTGCCCAGGCTGAAGTGCAGTGGCATGATCTGGGCTCCTTGCAACCTTGACCTCCCGGGCTCAAGTCATCCTCCCACCTCAGCCTACTGAGTAGTTGGGGGTACAGGCATGCCACCACACCAGGCAATTTTTTTGTACTTTTTGTAAAGACAGGATTTTGCCATGTTACCCAGGCTGGTCCTGAACTCCTACGCTCAAGGGATCCACCTGCCTTGGCCTCCCAAAGTGCTAGATTACAGGCACGGGTCACTGAGCCTGACCATGATTGCTTTGTGAGACAACATACCCAGCTATCTCAGAGCTTTAGTAAACACAAGGGTACGACGCTATTCATGGATGTTGATATGGTTTGGGTGTCTGTCCTGACCCAAATCTCATGTCAAATTGTAAATTCCAGTGTTGGTGGTGGGACCTGGTAGGAGCTGATTAGATCATGGGGACGGATTTCACTCTTACTGTTCTCGTGATAGTGAGTGAGTTACTGCAAGATCTGGTTGTTTAAAAGTGTGTAGCTCCTCCCCCACTCTCTCTTCCTCGTGCTCCAGCCATGCAAATCCTGCCTGCCTCTCCTTAGCCTTTCACCATAATTTTAAGTTTCCTGAGGCCTCCCCAGGCATGCATCTGTACAGCCTGCAGAACGGTGAACCAATTAAACTTTTCTTTATAAATGACTCAGTCTCAGGTATTTCTTTATAGCATTGCAAGAATGGACTAATACAGATGTCAAATGTGGATAAATAGAACATATTTGTAACAGTAAACCTGTTCAAAGAGGCAATGGTGTAGAAATATAAATGTAGAGTTGTTTTGGCCTCAATTAGCAGTACCATATTAGAGATGAATGCAAAGACCCACAAATGGACAATAGGATAAATTGATTAAGATAGAATATTTATTAAATATACAATTCTAGAGCTTTGACATTACCCAAGAACTTTTGAGACAACACTTTTTAGTTAGTTGCTTTTAATTTATAGAATCTACACTTTTTATCATAAATCCTTGGGTTGATTTGGCAAGGTGGGGTGATCTACAAGCAATTTCAAATTTACACGTCTAACAATTCCTCTGTGTATTTTAAGGAAATACTGTTTCATGAGATTCAGCTTTAGCTAATTACTATTCATTTAATAGTAATTAATTAGTACTTTAGTAGTAATTTTATAGTAAAATTGGGATAACTTTTTTTTTTTTTTGAGACAGAGTTTTGCTCTTGTCACCCAGGCTGGAGTGCACTTGCATGATCTTGGCTCACTGCAACCTGTGCCTCCCGAGTTCAAACGATTCTCCTGCCTCAGCCTCCCAAGTAGCTGGGATTACAGGCATGTGCCATCATGCTGGGCTAATTTTTGTATTTTTTTAGTAGACACTGGGTTTCACCATGTTGGCCAGGCTAGTCTCAAACTCCTGACCTCAGGTGATCCACCCACCTTAGCCTCCCAAAGTGCTGGGATTACAGATGTGAGCCACTGCGCCCAGCCCGGGAGAATTTTTTTATAAAGTTTAATCTGCTTATTTAAAATAAGAAGAGTGCTTTTAGTTGGCAATTTTTTCTTAGGCCTCCCTTCAAAAAACCGTTATCCTCCCGCTGGACAAAAAGAACTGCAGGAAGCGCATGAGTATTCCCACTGGTAAAATGCAGAGTAACAAAAGCATTGTCTGTCTTGGATGTAAAACTATATAAAACATTTCCATTTGGATAGTATGTAAACTGCATGATGTCTCAAAGTCAGGAATGCATTTATTCCAGTCAAGCATAAGTCCCCCTCACTTTTCCCTCTCGAACTGTGAAAAAACATACTGACTTGTTTTACATGTAGTCCTTAATGCAACACTAATATAAAATATCCACATTAGCATTCATGTGCCAAAAATAGCATCAGTACTCCAAAGATCTTTTAGTATGTAACCCTGTCAAAGGGAGAGAGAGGTAGAACTAATACTTTCCTGGAGCTGCTCATTCAGAATTCCTAAGTGGATGAAAGGGAATCTCAGACACATCATCTCTAATAAAGAACATTCCTGCTAAGTTCCACTGGAAGAAGAAAACTTGTATTATTTGGAATTAGCAATCATTGTGAAGCCAGCATTTCTGAGCAAAAGTTTTTAAGTTAAAAATAGAAGCAGTAGATTATTTAGCATTATCCATTAAAGGTAACTATATTTTCTCATCGGAGAAGTTGGAAAAACATACCAATTCCTCATTTAGAGAACCATAGTGAATTAATTTCATGTTAAGAACACACTTTCTTTAAGCACCCTTTCACTTTATCCAATACTATTACTATGCTTATTGTTCTCTAGATAAAAGTAGCCCTTCCTGCCTGCATTTTTCTTTACTCATCCATAGATTTCACCTTTCAAATCAAATACATGCCCTTCAAATCAGCAAATTTGTCATTTTACATAGTTTAGAAAATTTAAAAATATTAAAAAACCTTCTTGAAAATGCTACTAATACTTAAAATAGAATCAACTGTTAAAGGGGCTTTTCACATGTAGGAAGTAGGTACTCTTTAGCTAGAAGACCAGGGAATCCTACGGACCAATTATTTAAAAGTAAAACAACAAAAGAATTAAAAATGCAAAAAAACTTCCGGCCATAAAACCATCACATCAGGAATAAAAATGAAATATTCCTGACATTTTGCTGCAGCTATAGACTAAGTTTTGAACTAGCTTCTTGTTTCATACATCAAACTTTGTTCCACCTCTTACAGTAATTACTCAAGATTTTCTTTATTAAAACATTAATCATTTTAGCCTCTTGAAAATTTTAAGTAGCTTATTTGTCAAGCTATTTAAATATAAAATTAACCTTTCCTTGAATATTAATTGTCATTGATTTTATATCTGTAAACAATAATAGAATGAATATAAACCACCAAAATAAGTATACTTTGGTTCTACTGAAAACATTTTTAAAAATGAACAAAATTAAAATCTTATCTCTAGTTTGACAGAGATGAAAATTTAGCTGTTCAACTTTTATCAGTGAGATATAGATATACTAATATTGGAAATAAGCATGAAAAACAAAATCTCTACATTATTAAAGATTTATCCTTTTTTTTTTTTCTGAATTCTATGGCTTCTAAGTTGAATCATTTTCTCTCTACACTCATTCATCCATTCAATTCAACAAGCATTTATTGAGTGCCTATTATATGCTAAGCACCATTTCACTTGATTTTGATAAAGCGAAACAGCAACAATTCCTTGTCTTCTGAGAAATACCTTCTAGGAAGAGAGACAGCCAGTAGACAATGGCACGTGATAAGTGAGTATGTTGTATAGAATGTTAGACGTTGGTGAATATGATGAAAATGCAGAGCAGGGAAGGGAGAACCAAGGGTGCTTGGGGAAAGGGAGTGTCAATCTTAAATAGAATGGCCAAAGTGGGCCCCATTGACAAATGGTATTTGATGAAAAGACTTGACGATGTTGGGAGGTGAGCCAGGGAGGCGAGCCAGCCATACCAGGGAAAAGAGCACTGCTAACAGAGGGAACAGTCAGTGCAAAGGCAGCAGGACAAGAGTGTTTCTGGTGTGCTGGGGGAATTGCAAGGGGACTAGCGAGGCTGGAACAGAGTGAGCACCCGGAAAGAGAAGAGGAAGAGAAGAGGCTGGAGGAAAGGGGGCTGGATCATCTAAAACCTTTTATGCTGCTTTACAGACATTTGCTTTTACTCTGAGGAAAAAGGGAAGCCATCAAAAACTTCCAACCAGAGAAATAACATGATACGACTCATGTTTCAAAGGATTATTCTGAGGTCTTTGTTGAAAACAGACTTTACATAAAGCAAAGGTGAAAGCTAGGAGGTCCCTGCAATAATATAGTGTGAGCTCATGGTGGCACAGGAAAAAATGAAGAAACAAGTGACAAGTGATTGGATTCTGGATACATTTTCAGATCACTGTTGTAGGACGATTTGATAGATGAAACGCAAAACAGGAAAGAACAAGATAAGTCGGGGTAGTATCTTCTTTATGCAATTTTCCCCAGTTCACCCAGTTAAATTTAGTAATTCCCATTTTTGTGCACCATTGCATGTAAAGCATATTCTGTATATCTCTATTACAGTATCTACCCTGTACTGATTGTTAGTAGATGCTTATATACTCCCTTGTACCTATAAATTTTTCCTTGAGGGAAATGCCACTATATATAGAGTGTGTATATATATATGGTGTGTGTGTGTATATATATATATATATGGTGTGTGTATATATATATAAAGTTTTATATACATAAAACTGTATTCCCAATGCCTAGTAAAATGCCTGACATATCATGGATGATCATAACATGTCTATGAAAAAACAAGTCAATGAGTACTCATGGAATGAAATTATTAGTGCTATGTATCTCTTCATAATAGTCCTCGACTTGCAAATCAGAGACACTATTCAGCAAAATCATTATTTTTTCTGTACTCATACTATACTGACTTTTGTTGAACTTGCATAGTTTGCATACTGCACTTCATGAAGCTTCAAAATAGGAAAGCAATTCTTTTTTTTATTATTATTATACTTTAAGTTCTAGGGTACATGTGCATAACGTGCCCTGCCCTGCTTATATATGACCTTACTGCCTTGCCTGTTCATTCAGAATCATGTACTGAACATGAAACAGTAGTTATTAAACCAAAGTTATGTTTAAGTTAAATCCGTTTATCAGGTACTCAAAGTGTGGTAGAAATGATACGAATGAGAGCTAAGATGAATTTATACATGTGTGTATGTGTTACACATGCACATACATATGTACATACATGGAATATATATATAATATATACTATACATTTATAGTATATATTTATGTATAGTATATATAGTGCATAATATATAGTACATATTTGTATATAGTATATCTATAGTGTACATGTATACTGTGTGTGTATATTTTATATATATATTATATATATATAAAAAACTAGATATCATAAAAAATGCCCTCACTAAAAGAAATAGTTTCTCAAGAATAGGCAACAGGGCTGGTCACAGTGGCTCACACCTGTAGTCCTAGCACTTTGGGAGGCCAAGGCAAGTGGATCGCTTGAGGTTAGGAATTTGAGACCAGCCCAGACAACATGGTGAAACTCCATCTCTACTAAAATACAAAAATTAGCTGGGCATGGTGGCAGGTGCCTGTAATCCCAGCTACTGTGCAGGCCGAGACAGGAGAATTGCTTGAACCCAGGAGGCGGAGGTTGCAGTGAGCCATGATCGTGCCACTGCACTCCAGCCTGAGCCACAGAGCGAGACTCCATCTCAAAACGAAACAAAATAAAACAAAAGAATAGGCAAAGGGAAATTGAAGGGGCCACTGACATATTACAAACTTTGACATTTGTGAGAAATTCTTTGAAAAAAATCATCATATTTATACTCACAGTCTCCAATTCTGAAAATGGATTTCTTTATATAGTAAGATTTCCCAATAAAATTTATTTTCTACCTAGCTTTAGGGCAATATTTCATACATAGCATTTTTCTCAGAAGATACTGAAGTGCTTGCTGATGTCGGGAGCTTATGAAAATAGCAAAACTAGAGTGGTTATGAACAAACAGCTGCAAGATGTGAGAAGCATTTTTGTTGTTTTTGTTTTGTTTTTAAACTTTTATTTTAGGATGGGGGATGCATGTGAAGATTTGTTACATAAGTAAACACGTGGCATGGGGGTTTGTTGTACAGAGTATTTCATCACCAAGGTATTAAGCCCAGTACCCAATAATTATCTTTCTGTTCCTCTTCCTTCTCCCACCTTCAAGTAGGCCCCAGTGTCTGTTGTTTCCTTCTTTGTGTTAAGTTCTTATCATTTAGCTCCCACTTATAAGTGAAAACATGCAGTATTTGGATTTCTGTTCCTGTGTTAGTTTGCTAAGGATAATATCCTCCAGCTCCATCCATGTTCCCACAAAAGACATAATCTCATTTTTTTTATGACTGTGTAGTATTCTATGGTGTATATGTACCACATTTTCTTTATCCATTCTGTCATCGATGGGAGTTACATTAATTCCATGTCTTTACTATTGTGAATAGTGTTGCAATGAACATTCACATGCATGTGTTTTTATAATAGAATGATTTATATTCCTCTAGGCATATACCCCCAGTAATGGGATTGCTGGGTCAAATGGTAGTTCTGCTTTTAGCTCTTTGAGGAATTTCCACACTGCTTTCCACAATGATTAAACGAATTTACAATCCAACCAACAGTGTATAAGTGTTCCTTTTTCTCCACGACTTCACCAGCATCTGTTGTTTTTTGACTTTTCAATAATAGCCATTCTGATGGTATGAAATAGTATCTAATTGTGCTTCTGATTTGCATTTCTCTAATGATCAGTGTTATTTAACTTTTTTTTCCATATGCTTCTGTTGCTGTTTAATTAAAGGTGAAAAACCAGACATCTTAGGAATCCAAAGTAACTTGATATGCTGAATGGGAGCTAGAATTTATCAGTGTAGTAAAACCTCCTTCATTATGAAAGTGACTACTTTGCTGAGCATATTTGTTTATTTATTTGCTTGTTTACTCACAGACATGGAAATCAAGTACCTGTCCATCATTCTTGGGAACAACCTTACATGAGGAAACAATTCAAATGCATGTGCTTCAGACTAAGACAGCCAGTGTCACAGTCAATCATTTAAAACAGCAGTCCCCAATCTTTTTGGCACCGGGGGCCGGTTTCACGGAGGACAATTTTTCCACCGGCAGAGTTGGGGGAATGGCTTCAGGATGAAACACTTCCATCTCAGAACAGCAGGCATTAGATTCTCATATGGAGTGTGCAGCGTAGGTCTCTCACGTGCACAGTTCACAATAGGGTTCCCGCTCCTATGAGAATCTAATGCTGCCACTGATCTGACAGGAGGCAGAGCTCAGGCAGTAATGCTCACTCACCCACCATCCACCTCCTGCTGTGCGGCCTGGTTCCTAACAGACCGTGGACCAGTACTGGTCTTCAGCCCAGGGGTTGGGGACCCCTGATTTAAAAAGCTATCTCCATTTGGGGGTAGAGTGTATTCGCACATACATTATCATTGTGTCAACTGGTCTTCTGCTACTGTGGCCTCTGTACCGCAGGGGAGGGGATATCCAATAGAACGAATTTGCCTGGAGTGGTAAGCAGAGCCCTATAAAGATTGAGAAGTGAAATGGCCAAGAGGCGATTCTTTAAGAAGACAGCCAAGAGATTCTAGAAGCAGCCCTGTCTGATCAACAAGCACGAAGTTTTTATTTTCTGCTCTGTAATTCCCTTAAATTATCTGTAGGACTTCTATAAAGTTATAATCAGTTTCAGTCTTATATGAACTGTGTTATAGGGAATGAAGTGAGGAATCAGTATTCATTAGTACAGTGTCATGGCCCCAGAGAGAGCTTCAGCAGCAGGAGAAGCAGTTATGATGTGCCCATGTGAACAAAGAAGAGGGAAAACTGCAGTGATAGTCTTAGAGGGACACATGACAAATCTAAAAGGTAGAGATTTGTGTAACATGCAAGTGCAACACATTGGTCTGTTGAGCTGAGATGCAATAATTATTCCATAGTCTGTATGTAATCAGAATAAGATTTTGAAAAGTTTTTGTTAACTAATGAATAAAGAAAATATAGCATAGATGTGTGGCCAAATACGATTTTGCCTAATGTAAAGGTTATAATCTAGTGAATAGATTTTATAGTACTTGTAAATATGATTTTCAAATATATTTCCTTAGAATATTACATTGAATCAAGTGAGACTGTGATTTTTAAGGTCAAAAACAGCTGAATGTCAATAATTTCACACAGTTCAACTTAATAAATTTCAGAAATAATATTATATAAGAGTATTCTACTCTTCCATGTCTGAATGCTTTGATATTATGCATTGATTTTATGAAAACACATTCAGTTCAATATTTCTTCTTATGGAAATTTACATACAAAACAGATTCAGCATCACTGGACTCAATCTTGTATGTGTATACAGAATCAGAATCAGGGATAACAGGAAGGCTGAGAGCAGAAACTGCCTTTTTATAGGACCTGGTCTCTGGAATTTACAGCACATAAAGAGTTAAAAGGCAGGTTGCTCTATTTTACTTGGACTCTTACCTTGATGCTTCAGTTTTACTAAAACTACTAGTGAATCTTAAGTAAGATAATGTAGATAATACACCTAAGCCTGTCAGAGATTTGGAAGCTAATGTAAAACTTACCAAATATAAACATGGCATATAAAGTCTAAATCTCCAAAATTATTATTTTAACTTTTTCCTTAAACAATAGTATTATTAAGCCGGGCTCGGTGGCTCACACCTGTAATCCCAGCACTTTGGGAGGCCGAGGCGGGCGGATCACAAGGTCAGGAGATCGAGACCACGGTGAAACCCCGTCTCTACTAAAAATACAAAAAATGAGCCGGGCGAGGTGGCGGGCGCCTGTAGTCCCAGCTACTCGGGAGGCTGGGGCAGGAGAATGGCGTGAACCCAGGAGGCGGAGCTTGCAGTGAGCCAGGATCGCGCCACTGCACTCCAGCTTGGGCGACAGAGCAAGACTCCGTCTCAAAAAAAAAAAAAAATAGTATTATTAAAATAATAATATTATCATTGTAATTCTGTCCTTGAATTAGAGAAACAATGATTATGGTGTGTTATCAAATTAATCAGGATAGCAAAGGTTATAATATAGAACGAATAATCCCTTCATCTTAGTGGCTTAAAGCAACAAAGGTTAATTTCTTGTTCTGGTTAAATATCCACAAATCATCAAAGGGCTCTGCTCAGTGTAGTTACTCAGGGACCCAGGCTGACATGGCATCCATGATCTCCTATGGTAATTGTGCTAGAGGGCAAGAGGATCTTGAGGCACTCACAGATGCAATTAAACCTTCTTCCTGGCCAGGCGAATCCCAGCACTTCTTTGGGAGGCCGAGGCAGATGAATCAAGAGGTCAGGAGTTCGAGACCAGTCTGGCCAATATGGTGAAACCCTGTCTCTACTAAAAATACAAAAATTAGCCGGGCATGGTGGTGTGTGCCTGTAGTCCCAGCTACTCAGGAGGCTGAGGCAGAAGAATCACTTGAACCTGGGAGGTAGAGGTTGCAGTGAGCTAAGATTGCGTCACTGCACTCCAGCTCTGTCTCAAAAATAAATAAATAAATAAATAAATAAATAAATAAATAAATAAATAAAATAAAATAAAATAAATTTTCTCCCATTCACTCACATGAATTCTGCCCACAAATCCTTGGCCAGATCTGTTTATATGGCACCAAACACAAAAAGGAAGAGGAAGTAGGGCCGGGCGCAGTGGCTCATGCCTGTAATCCCAGCACTTTGGGAGGCTGAGATGGGTGGATCACGAGGTCAGGAGATCGAGACCATCCTGGCTAACATGGTAAAACCCTGTCTCTACTAAAAATTCAAAATAATTAGCCGGGAGTGGTGGTGGGCACCTGTAGTCCCAGCTACTCAGAAGGCTAAGGTAGGAGAGTGGCGTGAACCCAGGAGGCAGAGCTTGCAGTGAGCTGAGATCATGGCACTGCACTCTAAGCTGGGTGACAAGGTAAGGCTCCGTCTCAAAAAAAAAAAAAAAAAAAAAAAGGAAAGAAAAGAAGGAAAGAAAAGAAGAGGAAGTATAATCCTAATATGTATCTGGAAAGAGTCAAATGAAAGTATTTCATGATCAATACTGATGACTAGCACTTTTGCTGGAGAAAGAATAGACATTCTATCTTGTTTTGAAATAAGAGATTTTATGTGTGTGCACCTGCACACATGGGCACACATGTGCGTGTACACACATGCACGTGCATCCTTTATTAGAAGCCGTTCTTTTGGTTCAAATCAAGTTTGAGGCAGGAAGAGCTAAATTCTCTTACTACAATTAGGGTGTCATCCACTGAACGCTAAACAAATCATCATACTTTGTTGCAAAAGATGATTAAATAATCCCTGATTTGATTATTCAAAATGCCCCCCACTCTTGGTTCCAACCAATCACAAGCTAATATTCATTTAGAAAAAGCCATCTTAAAGAGGAGCTAAAACCAAGTTCATTTTGATCCATGTTTGAAACCACATTTTCTTCTGTTCTCAGCAAACATAGTTTGATTTTTTGTAAAATGTGATTTTTTTAGCTCTGAATACAGGCAAGGGGAATACTTTGGTTTGCTGAAGAAAGTCCAAAAACAATTTTGAAAGCCAAGTTCATGGTGGCCACTTTTCCTAACACAATTTCTCAAAACAGATAACAGTCTCAAAATAGTCAAAAAAGAAAAATAACATTGTATATTGATGCACTAAATCCTCATAATGTGCTCTCTAGCTAAAGAAAATGAAATTACTTATAAGGAGCTTTGAGGCAGAAACTATTAACTTATTTTCCTATTATTTACAAAGGAATCGAAAAAAATTATTCTGAACTTCCATTACCAGATGACATTCTGTGAGATACATAATCAAAGAGAAAAAAAAAGTCACCATTTGTACTGAGAATTCAACCTAAAATTAAAAAAAAAAAAAGGAAGAAAACAAAAGTAATCTTCCTGCACATTTTTATTTTTTAAGAAAACAATTGAGCTACTGCCTCTTGGTTTAATAAAAGGAAGAATCCAGACAGGTTCTACCTCAATTGAGACAGTAAGACACTAGAAAATTTGTGGGTCTAATTCAAGAAAAAAAAAAAAATGAGGATCTGGGCAGATTTTAGGAACATTTAATGTAGAAACTAGTCTTTTAAAAGTCCATAGAATATTCAACATATTTGAAATTTCTATATTCATTTTTTTACTAGGCTATTTTGGACTCTGGTTTTGTGATTAAATTCTAGCAATATAGACACCTTCAATAGTTTTTGTTTGTTTGTTTATCGTTTCTTTTGTGTTTACTTATTATTTCAACCACGTAAAATGTTTAGACCTATAAGCACTCATGATATTTTATGCTCTACATAGAACAATATATGATGATATTATATATATATAGTCTTAGAACTTTATAAAATTATTTGATTTGAGATAATTTGATATTAATTTATTCAGAAACCCATGTGGAAAGAAACAAACATTCAGTAAGCATTCAGCCACATCACATACACTCCTCACCACATCTTCACAGCAAACTCATAAAGGAGATACCATACCTTAATTTTATCAGAAAAGAAATACGGATTCAAAAGAGATTAGACATTTTGGTGATGTTTGCAGAGCTAGTAAATAGTTGAGATAGAATTAAATCTCAGTTTTGTTGGCCTCAAAACCCACTCACTTTTCAGAAATCATACAAATCACTTCTTTTCACTTGAAAGAATGTAAAAATTTTAGGTTTCAAGATTTCACTGATCTATACCATAAATAATTAGTAACCAAATTAAATACACAAAACTCTTCTCTGTAGTTACACAGTAACAGATGGGTAAGCCTTGGGCACATGTTCCTGATGAGTCAGTATTACCCACATAAGGCAAAAAGAGGAAAGAAGGAGGAGGGAAGAGACAGGAAGAGGAAAGGGAAGGAGGGAAGAGAAGAATGGGGAAGGACGGGAAGAAGTGAGATGAGAAGGCAGAGGCAGAAATAAACAATAACAACAACAGATAAGAAACATTGTGAGCAATTGGGAAGCAGCATAGCTACAACATTAAAAGGCTGGGCCATGGAGTCAAGCTATCTGAGTTCATTATTGATTCTTCCGCTTTACCAGCTGTACAACCTTTCCCAAGTCACTGTACCTCTGTGTGTTTCTGCTTCCTTATTAGCCATTATTATTTGACAGTTGTGCATTATACATGATTATCTCATTTAGTATTAAAAGGGAAATAACTTAAAATGTGTTCTAGAAGAGAAGTGTTTCCATTTCTGAACGTCCTCAAATCCTATTTCATTTTGAGTATACATTTTGACTTATTAAGGCCTCCCTGAAGTTAGAACCACAAAGGTTCATAGCATGCAACATAATACTGAGGCTATATAGAGACATAATTTGGGGTCTCGGTTCTGCAGAAATGACTGCTCATACAATTCACTTAGAAATCAGACATGTCTGGGTTTCTGGCAGTTAATGTTGCCTTCAAGCATAATTTAATTCTTGCCTTGTTTTATTCTCCTCTCCAATTGCCTATTTACTAAATAGACAATAACTTGCTGAACTCAGGCTGTGACTGGAGAGAGAAAGAACTTTCTCCTTTGCATGATTAGGCAGAGCCAACATTGACCAGCAGATGAACCTCAAAATCTGATTGCTCTCATCTTTTCCCCATCACATAGTGAAGGACACCCTTCTCCCCGTGGGAAAGAGAAGATGGGCCCTTTATGTATGCTTTAGTGTGAATAGCCCATCGTGACACTTCCTGCTTCTATTTTATATTGTTCTTATCCTTTAGCCAAAGAAGAGTTACATGTGTAAGACATAAACCTGAGAAGATTTATGGTCAATGAATACTATGCCCATAGTCCAATTTCAAATAGTCATTTATAGCTACTCGAATATCTCAGTAAGAGAGCAATAACAGTAAGAAACACTGCCAGAAAAATTGTACCAAACAGTATTGCCGCCCCCCTGCCCTACAATATCACAGAAATCAAAGCAATAATTACAAAGTCTGACATATAGTCTGAAGATCAAAGAAAAAAGGAAGGGAGTGATGGAGGGTGGGAAGAAGAAAAAGAAAAGAAAAAAGTAAAAGCAGGCTATGTTAACAAGTGTTCTCCAATAAGCTCCTTTTTCCAGCACTGGAGGAAGAAAAGTAAAAGCAAGCATTAGAAAGACCAGTAAGCAAACACACCACCTGTGCAATCCTCCCAATAAAGAGATGGACTTCAAACTACCACAGATGAAGAGTTACTCCCAGCACCCAATACAGCACTCATCACGTAGTAAGAACCTTAATAGCACTTTTTGAATGAATTAATAATTTAGGAACTCGACATTAAATAATTCTAATTCCTAACTGGTCTCCATGCCATGGCTCAATTCCCCCAGCGCACCATTCACAAGGGTTTCTGTTAGTCATGTTCCAAGGGCTCCCATTTCCATAAAAACACTGTGACTGTTGCCCTTTGAAATTGTGTTTTATGTGGCCGGAACTATCTTAAGATATAGCTACTGTGTTGCACCCATGTCAGGGAACAAGATTTACATGGTTTTCTACAAGAGTTCCCTAATGGGGAATTCTAGTTACTTTTTTCATCTGTTTTATGCTATTATGTTAGCCTTTCCTTGGATTTTCTTCACCGTTTTCTTTAGCCAATATGATCCATCACTGTAACCATCTTCCTCTCTTCAAAACCTCGATGCCTTTGCCTTTCCAACAGACTCAACCACAAATCAATTTATTTAACTATATTGTTTGCTAAACAGTCCATAGTCTCCACATCCCACACCTTAAGTGAAGGTATTACTCCACGTTCTGTTTTTAACTCCACTATTGACTTACTTTACAAATCTTCATTAGGTGAATTCGTCTATACTCACAGCTCTCAGGTAGTGATGGCCTCAAACTATCTTCCCAGCTTTAATTTCTCCTACATTCCAGGCATGCAGATGCAATTTTCTAAAATTGAACTACCTGGATGTCTGTTACGTCTGCAATCATAACATGTCCAAGATAAAACTATCTGATTGTTCCAATTTTTGCAAAATCTCTCATTTTCCAGCATTCTGTAATCCTACCCAAAGTTAGAATTATGGATGTCATTCTCCTTTTCTCTTTATTGTGCACAGTTAATGGGTCACCAAATTCTATTCCTTTTATCCCCCAAGTATTTTTGAAATCTGAACTTTCATCTCTATCCCACTGCTACCCTAGACCCTTCATTTGATAGTATCTGGATACCTGCAGTAACTCTCCCAGTTGATTTTCCTGAATCCAGCTTTGTTTGCAACTAAATCATCTTCCCCACTGTTGCCAACATCATTCATTCCACTTACTTAAAATCCTTCCATGACTCCGTAAAGTTTTCTGAATAAAGTCTAAGCTATTCAAATGGCATTTTCAAATTGAAAGCACTTCTCCCATAAGAAATAATGATAAAATGATCTACTGCAAACTCTCTGGGGCCCAGGCTGCAACTGTTTCTTAATTGCTCATCTCTGGCCAAGATAAAGAGCCTCCAAGTACCAGCTCCTTTCCTGAAAGAGTCATTGCCAACCAGAGTGAAATTTAGAGGAGACCAAATGCTGCCACCAGGTAATTAGCAAAACAAAACAAAACAAAACTATGTTCTTTCACATTCTCAGGCCCCTTCACAAAATTGGGGTGAAATAAAAATTCAGGGACAGTCTTTCAAGGCTTCTTGGCACTAGCGTTGTCCAGTCAAAGGGTGTAGTTTTCACACAATACAAGGCCAACTTACTAAAGTGAGAGCCTCTATTTGCATAAGCATCTCCAGAGACTAAGGAAATGATATTGGTAGAGAAGCATTGCCTGGCTATCAATTCACTGTGGCCAGCTGTGGTGCCACGTGGCCCGACAACACTAGCATGCTATGGTGTGGGCCACGGTGGTGTTTATCTCGTATGTGCACAGGAACACCCAAACACTGGCACATGGGCATCGATAGAAGAAGTATGTAGAAATCACAGGCCCTTTCAAGCTCAAGAAATGTGAACAGTAGGAACCTGAGGTATGCCTGTGTGTAGTAACGACGCCCTGCTCCATGCTTTCTTCCTAAGCAAGCACAGATTTTACCTTCTGAGTTTCGTGGTCACATCTTATTTCTATTATGCCTCCCTCAGGTAGCAGTATTATTGTATTATCCAGAATATCTAAATAAGCTTTATTTTATAAATGGAAACATTATTTCCTCAGAAGATAGTACATAGTTTCATGAAAAAGATAAGTTGACTTACCAATTCTTTCTGTTAAACATGTGCCTACCCTCCACTGGAGCTTAAAAAATAGACAAACGCTTTTACAGAAATGCATATGTTTCCGTGGAAAACTAGAAAATTACTGCGCTCATTATTGTTTTCCTTGATGCAGATCAACTATAATTATATGTGGCACTTTTGAATATATAGTATGTTTCAACAAATCATTTCCTCTTCAAATATTTCAGATGGATTAGCTAGACCACGTTTTATTTCAGCATGTTGATGGAAAACAAAACATAATTTCATTAAAACTATTCTTCACTGGAAACATAATTTATTTTATTTTTCATTTTATTTTTATTTTTTTGAAGATGGAGTCTTGCTCTGTCACCCAGGCTGGAGTGCAGTGGCATGATCTCGGCTCACTGGAACCTCCGCCTTCCCGGGTCCAAGTGATTCTCCTGCCTCAGCCGGAGTAGCTGGGATTACAGGCACCCACCCCCATGCCCAGCTAATTTTTGTATTTTTAGTAGAGACAGGGTTTCACCATATTGGCCAGGCTGGTCTCAAACTCCTGACCTCTGGTGATCCGCCCGCCTCAGCCTCCCAAAGTGCTGGGATTACAGGTGTTAGCCACAGCTCCTGGCTGGAAACAATATGTTTTAACATAAAAAAACAGAAATGGAATAAGGGCACATATGACTAGATCTATATTTTCATACTTAAACCAATATGGTTTAAGCAGATTTGTTTTTGAAAAAATAATATAAGACTGGGGTTATTAGCCAAAATCTTTTCATTCAGGGAAAGCATGTGTCCAAGTATTATCACTTGAAAAATTTGAAGCTATATTTAATTTTGTATTTTTTATACTTTGTACTAGTTAAATTTTTTAGTGAGGAAGATTCCCAGTTACTAAAAATGTTTAGTGTTTTTATTCATCAAAACTGAAAACTAGAAATAACCTTGTTGTTTCTTAACACTTTGGGAGTTTTTAAAACGAACGGTGCCCGGAATGACTTGGGCGTGGAAAGTAAGGAATACCTATTGAGCAGTCACCTGGCATTGGTTCATCTACACAGAGATGACAACTAGATTATATTTAGTTGGCTTTTATTGATTTATGCCTTTAGTGAGTTACTGCAAAACTAAAATTATATAATAATCATTTTCCATTGCTTTAGAAATTTTAACAGTATTCTGTTCATAAAAACTTTGGCCATGATGATATTTTGAAAATTATAAGGGGCCTTTCCCTGTCTTTCTTCATATTCTCTGTTGAATTCGTGACCCCATTTTGCAGTTCCCTAAATTACATTATAAATCAGAAAATATACATATCTACTCCAATTGAAAGCTCCATTTCAACAGGCTCCCCTGTTCAGAGCAGCTGTGTGTTTGGATGGTTCACTTAAAGCTTTGGTTGTAGCCTTGACTCAGGTGAGCTTTCGGCAGATGCAATCACCAGACAGCACATGCTACCCAGAATATTAGGTAGACGCCAAAACATGTGTGGTAAGAAAAAACAAAAAACAAAACAAAACAAAAAAGCCCTGCAATGTTTAGCATGAAAACACAGTGCTACATCTCATACTTTCAGTTGAGAGTCACGAAGATCACTCATAAGCAGGCACACAACGCTGTTTTTTGTTTGTTTGTTTGTTTGTTTGTTTGTTTGTTTGTTTGAGACGGAGTCTGGCTCTGTTACCCAGGCTGGAGTGCAGTAGCACCATCTCCGCTTACTGAAACCTTCGCCTCCCAGGTTCAAAGGATTCCCCTGCCTCACCCTTCTGAGTAGCTGGGACTACAGGCACCCACCCCCATGCCCAGCTAATTTTTGTATTTTTAATAGAGATGAAGTTTCACCATGTTGGTCAGACTGATCTTAAACTACTGGACTCAGGTGATCCGCCTGCCTCAGCCTCCCAAAGTGCTGGGATTACAAGCTTAAGCAACCACACCCAGTCTTGATTTTCATTTTGAATAAATCAGTTATGTAGAAATTTGTATTTATTTGAAAAGATGGTGTTATGGCCTGATTTGTGTCTCCCCAAAAGTCAGATGTTGAAGCCCTAAGCTCCAGTGTGACTGCATTTGAAGACAGGGTTTTAAAGAAGGTAATTAAGGTTAGATGACGTCATGAAAGTGGGGCCCTAATCCAATAGGACTGGAGTCCTTTTAAGAAGTGAAAAATATACCAGAGTGTACATGCTCACATGATCTCTCACTCTCTCTCATGCATGCACATGGAGAAAAGGCCATATGAGGACACAGTGGAAAGGCACCACCTGCAAGCCTAGGAGAGAGGCCTCACCAGAAACCAACCCTGCTAGCACCTTCTTGGACTTCTAGATTCCAGAATTGTGAGGGAAAAAAAAGTCTGTTGTTATACCACCCAGTCTGTCATATTTTGTTTTAACAGCTAGAGCAGACTCATTACTCTGGAAAAGTGTGCTAATTCTTTGACCCAGCTAGTCCTATCACAAAAAGCACTGTTTTTTAATAATACAAGTTTTAAACATTTAAGCAGATATTCTATACCAATGTCATCAATTAATAAAGATACAAAATTTCCCTCTGTACTATCTGTGCCTTAGCGGCTTTCAAACTTTTATATTGTGGACCACAAAAACATTAAGATATAAGTGTGTATGTATGTGTGTATGTATGTAATACATGGCTTATTTATAATATTTTATGTGTGTATTTGTGTATTGCAAAACAATACTTTTCCTAACTACCTGACTGTATGAAATAGGTTCTGCTCAAGTCTATTTTATTTAAGAAATACATGCTTGTGTGCATGTGTTTTCAAATCCATTTGAAAGCCAAATTATTGCTTGATGTTTGAGTAGTTTTCTTTTTAGCTATGTTATCCAAAACATTCCCTAACTACAATTTCCACTTTTTGCCTTAGCATCTCAAGATATACATGAAGTACATATGAAGAATAACCATCCATCATATTTCTCTCTCTCTCCCATCCCCTACCGCCCCCACAAACACCACACTCACACATGCGCACCACATACAATGAGCCTAAGGTTGAGGCAAATCCATTGAATAGGTCCTGTTCAAAGCAAGGCTTTTCATACAATTTAAATTATAGTGTCAAGCATATTGTCTTACTGACTTGTTTATAATAAAAATATTTCGATTGATGATGCAACTAAGATATAGACTAATGCATACTGAATAAGTAAATTCCCAGTTAGGAAATATGGTATCCTCAAAGTAAAGTATGGATAATTTACATTCTTGCTAGTTCACATAGGCACCTTGTGTATGAATAAAAAATTATATGACTTGGCCTGGCATGGTGGTTCATGCCTGCAGTCCTGGCACTTTGGGAGGCAGAGGCAGGCAGATCACTTGAAGGTCAGGAGTTCTAGACCGGCCTGGCCAACATGATGAAACCCTGTCTTTACTAAAAATACAAAAAAAAAAAAAAAATAGCTAGGCATGGTAGTGCGAGCCTGTAGTCCCAGACACTTAGGAGGCTGAGGTGGGAGAATCACTTGAACCTGGGAGGCAGAGGTTGCAGTGAGCTTAGATCATATCACTGCACTCCAGCCTGGACAACAAAGAGAGACTTCATCTCAAAAACAAAACAAAACAAAACAAAACAATTACATCATAATTTTCAAAGAAAACATTTGTAAAGGGAAGTTAATTTCATCAGTTTCTATCTTATTCTATTTCTTTTGGGTGTATGCTTAAAGAATTCACGCTTGTAGCCATCAAAGAGTCTGACACTGATATCTGTGGCCTAGGAATGGATAGTTAAAGGAAGGCAATAGGTACTATAGGGACAGGTTTTACAGATTTGTTGTTCTTTGAAACAATTAGCAAAGTTGACTAAGACTCAGAAGCAAGAAATACACATTTCATAATTAAACATTACCCCGTCACATTCAAACTAATAGTGATCCTGGATATGTAAATATGAAATCAAAATTTAATTTCCAAACAATAGAATTTCAAAATCAATATTCAAATTTCAAATTTTCCAAAATTTCATGGGTCAAAATTCTAATGTTCACTTCTATAACTATAGTTGTACAAGATAAGTAAATTGACAACTTTTAAAATTGTTAAAATCTATACACAGGGAAAACAGCCATAATTCATACAGCTTTGGAATATATATACATGTGTATGTACAAATTTATATAGACATAAGAAAAATAAAATAAGTTAAAGGTAAAAAACCTTCCACATTATTTAAAACATTCACTATTTCATGCTTCTGATTTCTTGATACAAATATTTTCTATTATTTTTTCTTTACAGAATAAAATTTATTTTGTGCCCTTGAGAACACAAGAAAGAAAACAAAAGAAAAAGAAATAACAAAGAAAATGTTTTTGGTTACATCCTTTTTCATTAGAGATTGCCCTCAGTTCTGAGACAGCAATTGGCATAGAAACATTTTCTAAGTGAATAATACAACTCATATATTTGCTCATAGTCTCATATAGCAAATTCATGCCAAACAGAAAATATTAACATTTTAAAATGTTTAAATATTTTAAATGTAAACGTAAACATAATTTAAAATAATCTTTATTGAATTAACTAAATAGAAGTGTTTTTGCACACTTCTTAATTCTCACCTCTTCTTTTGTCTTTTTAGATATCACTCGGAGCCAATCTCCAATCATGCTCAGGACAGCAGCAAAGTAAGCAAGCCCTACAAGGATCCAGAACCACACGACAGGCTTATAGAAGTCCAGATATTCAATATCGGATCCACCTGGAGACAAAACAAAGTAGAACAAAATAACTTCATATTCTTAAAAGTAAACAATCTAGGTATTGCTAAAATTACTAACTAAATTTTGGTTTGCAAAACATAGAAATCTAGTATTCTTGTCAATGGACTTATATTATTTTCTTCATTTTGAATTTCTGATTTTCATTCAAGTAATTCTTACCTATTTTTCAAGAACAAGTTAAGTTTTTCTTAATGAAACCTTTCATTGCTTCTTCAGATCATCATGATTTTTCCTTGCTTCATGTTTCATTTACATTTATATAATCCATCTCAGTCTTGTACTTAATTATTCTATGTGTACTAAGTTTCTTTTTCCACCTCTATTTTAACAAATAGAAGATAGCGATTATACTTTTGTTGGTGTGCATTTAACTTAGCATATTTACCTCATTGCCAATAAATACATGCTAGCTAATCAACTTAATGCCAAACTGAACAGCAAGTGAACAACTCTAGCGATGGTTCATATTTTAAAGTCATCAGTACAATGAATCACTAACAAATGCCAGAGACAATGACTTGATGGTTCGAATGAGAACAAATAGAAATTTGCAGGTAATACTACCATTCATCACTCTCTGAGTTTTCTGAGAAATTCCCATGACTGTCATAAAATAAAACCATAGCTCTCAAGAAAAAAAAATTGGCAAGGCTCTTTTTTTTTTTTCACTCTAATCCTTGAAGAACTTCTCCATCCACTTGGAACAATACCTATACCTATGAGAATCTGGGTTCATTTCAACACACCTTTTGTTCAGTACCCCATTAATATGGGGGCATTAAGTCCCAACAGTGGAACTGTTTTTATTTTCACAAATAAGAAATCAAATACCTCTCTTGAAAAATTCATAATTTAGATCAAGAAATCCTCATATAGATAGTTAACCTTAATGGGGTATATTGCATGATGGCAAAGAGAATACAAAAGCACTATGAGAGGACATAGAAGAAATGATTTTTACTTCTGGAAGAAGGAAAGTAAGAATGGGAAAGTGAGTCTTAAGTAATGAGGATCAAAACTTGGAATAGCACAGTGTGGAAAATATATAGTATAGTCAAATGACTTTTAGTCATGGATAAATCTCCACATGTATTTGACCAAAGAGCAGATAAGTACAAGAGAGAAATCTAGAAAAAGTAGGCTGTATCAGATTGTAAAGATTTCATCTTAACTCAATGGAGAATAAGTAAAAGTCTCTAGGGAGACAAGTCCTATATATTCATATTTGACTATCTCCACAGAAAGATCCAGTGGCAGAGAAGAACGAATTGACAGGGAAGCCCCATGAGAAGCTTTTGTTCTGAATTAGCTAAGAAATTATTGTGTCTGAGTTAGGGCAGAGATGGCAAGAAGAGTCATTTTACAGGCCAAATTATCAAGGACTGATGGCCAGTTACTTGTGATAAGTGAGAGGAAGAGCTCTCTGATGACCAAAGACCCACAGTGTGGTCTTTGGTGATATTGTAACTGAATGGGGGAAGAAAGATTGACTTTTTTTAAAAAAAGGTAATTAAAACTGAGAACTGACAGGTTTGTAGTGCTTGAGGTAATAACCAAAAAGATCCTTAAAATGCAAATCTAACACTTAATAGAACAGGGCAGAAGATAAGGATTTTAGGACCAACAGCATAGAGACTGGAGGTGCTTAAAAGAGCATGGATTTGCTCAATTCACAAAAATTCAGCCAGTAAATTGCAAGCATATCAAAGATCAAGTATAAAATACTGAATATAACATTATTGTAGAGAAATTAAATTTTGCTAATAAGTTGCAGGTATATATTAAAAATCAAGTATAAATTGCAAGTATATATTAAAATCAAGTATAAAATACTGAGTATAACATTATTGTAGAGAAATTAAATTGTAAGTTGCTCATGATGACATTTTCAAATAATAAAGGGTCAATAAAAAGACAGCATTTTTCTGTCAGGTAAATAAATTGAATAGGCATCGTTCAGCTTTCTTTTGGGACAAAAGTAATTTTACAAATACATTTTACAAAGCGAATAATATTATTTTCAAATATTATAAAAATTTTACTTTGTGCAACATTAAAAACTCATTTCTGGGAATAATTATAAATGCATCTCATGATGGTTAAGAGTTGGCCCATGGAGGATACAGCTCTAAAACTTCACAGAACTGACTTAAGAAATATGTGTGTAAACCTGTTACATGATAGGCTCACCAGTGAATTTCATTTTTTCAAATGTTTCCATTTCAATGAAACCAAAATGACATTTTTTCCCAAGTACTTTCTCTTTCAAAACCAGAAAAAATTTTCATCCAAATATTTGTGACTCATTTAACACATAAGTTCACCAAGATGTTGACTTTAGAAGAGTTAGTTCATGCTCAGATTACTTTTTATAAGTCTTCTTTCTTATAAACAGGATGTCACAGTTTGAAAAGAGTAAATTAGCTTAATCACTAAAAGGTCTATATTTGGGTAAAATGTTCAACCCACAAGTTTTAGTGGAGTCTAAGCCCAGGGGAAAAAATGTTTTTTCCTTTTTAAATTGCCACTCTCAAGATGAAATACTGGCAGTCAGATGATTTAGGAAAAACCAATACTGTATATACGAAATATTGCCAAACAACTTCCAAATCCTACTCACTTGCTGATATCTAAGATTCATGAATTAATTTTCATGTTAATCAATTCATTTCATCTAAGAATCTTATCCAAATTAACATATCTGTGATGTCAGGATAACTTGCTAAGAAAAATTGTTTTATTTTTAAATTAGGAATAAATTAGGAAATACTTTTTAAAAAACTTCTTGACTTTTACAAGCATTAATTTCAATCTAGCTATATTCAGGAAACCTACTCATTTGTCTCTGGCATACTAAGAAAACCTCGGGTAATTTCTGTTATTGACTTATTATTGACAGGGCTCCTGCCCCTGTCTCCCACGCTGTTTTTGCTCTTTCCACAGACTTCTGAGATGCCGCCTACAAGATGCTACAGCCTACTCTCCCTTCCTAGGTCCCCCACTGACCTGGCAGAAATATTCACTCCACTGCTTTTCTTTTTTTCTT
This sequence comes from Macaca mulatta, assembly GCF_049350105.2. NCBI lineage: Eukaryota > Metazoa > Chordata > Mammalia > Primates > Cercopithecidae > Macaca > Macaca mulatta. The sequence continues at coordinate 72,901,238 of NC_133406.1, read as the reverse complement.
TATTGTCACTAAAAACATGCACATAAATCCTTTCCATTTTAAGAACTTTCTGGCTAACCATAATAGGACAGTATACAGTTGGTAATAAAAATAACAAAGAGGTGTGGAGGTATAAAGGTTTTGGGAATCTTATAAACTTTTCCAAGTAGTTAAAATAAGTCTACTCATCCTGACATTCTTATATGATATATGACAGCTTCTTTTAGATGGTGCGATCTCTCTCTAGATCTCTTGTCCTTAATGCTTGTGTGAGGAACTCAGTCAGAGCCTAATCCAATCTAGTAGATTAAACTACAAAAAATATAGCTCAGGAAAGTTCAGGCTGGTATTATTGCTAGGGAACCATTGTCTCCACAAAGCAGGTTTCCTAAACATTTGCTGGAAACAGTCCCTCTACTCAGCACTAAGAAAGCCCTAGATGGCTCCAAAGAATCATTGATTAGGCGACAGAACAACCCATGAGGCCATGGCAGGCATCTCGTGGAAGGCCTTTTTTTTTTTTTTTTTTTTTTGAGATGCAGTCTCAGTCTGTCACCCAGACAAGAGTGCAGTGGTGCATTTCGGTTCACTGCAACTTCCACCCCCTGGATTCAAGCAATTCTCCTGCTTCAGCTTCCCGAGGAGCTGGGAATACAGGCACTTGCCACCACGCCTGGCTGATTTTTTGTATTTTTAGTAGAGACAGGGTTTCACCATGTTGGCAAGGCTGGTCTCAAACTCCTAACCTCAAGTGATTTGCCTGCCTTGACCTCCCAAAGTACTGGGATTATAGGCATGAGCTGCCACAAAGGCCCCTAGAAGACTTAAAAAAAAAAAAATTGGCCCTGTAAACCCTGCCTAACCTAGTTAATATGCTCATTTCCACTGATTTACAGAATATTCAAAATCAGATTTGAAGAGTGGGATGAAAAGGAAGACTTACTGATTACCTCCATAAATGAAATCATTTCATCCTAACGCCCTGTGGGTAGGTGTTGAGGGGAGTTGCATTCTCATGCTTCACACTTCCATTGACTTAGGGCAGGGCTATTAGTAAGACCATGTGGCCACAGAATTAAGTCACATTGCCAGCTTCCTTTTGCAGCAATAAAGCTGATGATCCAATTGCCATCACTCTCATGGTCTGTTTGGAACTCAGGAATGCAAGACCAGTTTGTACCAGCTCCTTGAAATCCCAACAGTAAGTATCCCACCTTAAAATAGAGATGTCATAATATCAGCAGAGAAAATAACATATGGCAGGTCACTCAAGAAAGGGGTAGCAGAGCTAGAGTTCAACACAGGTGTCTGAATAGCTCCGAAACACAGGCTCCTTCATTGAACCCAATGGTCCATGTCATCTATGATGTCAGCTACTGTCCTTCTTATCATTTATCCACCAACCTGTTTTACTCATACTGCCTGGGAAGTACTTAGCTAAGGCAGGAAACACTAAATTGGACAAGGCATGCCTCTTCTCAAGGTTCTCACCTAGAAACCATGTGGGTCTGAAGACAAGCACCATTCCACCAAGGGCCTCCTTACCTTGCTCTGTCCTCTCTCCAGCAGCTCCCAGCCATCGGCCCTTTTTCGTGCTAAAGAACTTGGGCATACAACATCCCTATCTCTTAAATATAATTTTTTTTCTCTGTGATTTTCTTTCTGAATCACAAAGTATTTGTAAAGAAAAAAAAGATATATCCTGGTTTTAAAGAATAACCAAGCCACTCCAGACTAAGGTTATCAGTTCCATACACCTCTTCTGATTTTCTAAAATGGCATATCTGTTATAGAATATAAACATAGATAAATAACTCCATTATAAAGAAAATGGGGGTCATTCCTTTAAACCGGCCTATAATTATTTTAGCTTAAATATCAAACATGGATTTTAATTTTGTGGGGTTTGTTTGACTTTACTTTTATTAATTAAAGCTATCCCGTCTTAATATGAAGGAGGGAAAATCTTAATTTCTGTTTTAGTATATCTTATTTTGTTGTTAAGTAATTTAACTAAATAAGGTGTTTCTCACTGCTTTAAGGACTCAGAACCCCTTTTAATAATGTTATAAATCCTATTTTCTTTTTAACAAATGGAAATATGACTTCAGTATTAAACAATAGCTTACCTACTAAACCAAACTTTTCATATGCCATTAAGTCAGAAAACCAGAATGCCAACAAAGGTGATATTTGAACTTGTTTTTGGGGATTTGAAATTTCAACATTCGAGAAGTTGTCCATGTCCCTCTAGGTACTTGTTCTTAAACTGGGAAGACTGCCATGAAATGAACAGCAGTCTGATGATCATAAAGAAAGAAAAACCAACACATGACATCACTCACTCATCGTTTACAAAGATGGAACAGTATATACATATACCGAATTGTTATTCTTAGAAATTGTCTTTAAATCTCAATCTAGAACAATTTGAAATATTTTTCACGGAATGTAGTACAATTTACTTCCTGCCCCACGAAGCTGTAATTATCCAGTACTGAATACTTTTCTCCTCGATATTTTCTCCACATGTTTTTACAATACTTCTATATATCCATTCTGAACCCTAAAAGTTAAGGAACTTTTTGGTTTGTTCACAGTCCCTAAGACTTCTGAACCATTTGGGTCAAATTCCACTTATTTAATCATGCAGATGGCCATTATTTCTGTTGTGAGTTCTCTGAGAGTCACGAGTTAAACCAGGGAGTGACTAAACCCTTTACAGAATTTTCCTGTGTAATAAAACAGAGCAAATACCAGGAAGAGAAAAAGATTCCCTATGTAATTGTTGCTCCTGGATTTCACACATTCCATCTCACAGGAACAGGAACTAGAACAATTATTGCCACTAAGTGCTAAACACTGTATCTGATATACAATATGTGTCCATTAAACACCTAAACAAACAAATGATCAATGAATATAAAACATCTCCCTAGCAGTCACACAAACCCGCCTTTTCCAAACAAAGCAAATTTTCGGAGCCATTGTGATGGTGGTAATGACTGCTCTTCAACAGATCTCACTCTTTCTCAGGTACTTTCCTTGTTACCTGTTAAATTCCTGGCAAATTTCTACTCAGTTATCAGCTCAACAATAGCAGTTTTAACACCTGGCCTTTGACATGGTTGCAAAACTCTCAGTCAACACAAGGTGCAGTTTTCTAGAGGGTCTCTATTTGAACTAACTGCTTGAGGGTTGCAAGGAGAAACATGCCATGGTTTTAAAAGATATTTATGTTTTCATGATAAAATTCTCTTAAATTGAGCAAGCTCTGAGCACTCCACTGAATGAGTTATAATTTCAGTTATACAGGAAAGCAAACAGTTTGGTTACTAAATATTACATTTCCAATAATGACTTTGAAAATGTAATTCCAAGAAAACTGAGTCCTTAATATGAGACATACAAATATGTGCTTCCTGAGTAAAGAATATGATGGCAAATGATTATAACACTGTGAAAAACTATAAAAATGTAGTAAAGGTAAATACGCCAGAAGAGGAAAAATTTTACCTGGGAAAGTCCCAAATTTTATTATACCTCTATATGAGGGAGCACCAGGTACTAAGCATGAAGCCTGGCTGACCTAGTAAGCATTCAAAACTACATGTGTGATGAAGAAAATTTCATTATTTAACCAAATATACTAAATTTCACTGATCAGAATTCCATGATGATGTATTTGGATGGTTAAATAAATTCATGCTCAGATGGAATATGTGTTTTCATAATATTAACCATGAGGATTTCTTAGAACATCTGGATTTTTGCCTAGAACTTTTGGATTTTATTAGAAAACTAGGTAATGTGAGGACACTGCTTTGTGAAACTATAAATTCTTCTCTGGCTTTTTCACTCTTTCACATTACCCTTACAAAATATTACCTCAGGTTTATGGAAAGGAGTATTTTTTTTCTTTGTTTCCTATTTAAAAAGAAAAAAAATAATTCAGACAGGGTCTTGCTCTGTCACCCAGGCTAGACAGCAGTAGCACAATAATAGTTCACTGCAACCTCGAATTCCTGGGCTTAACTAATTCTGAAAAGGAGTGTTTTTTAAGGACTTCACTGGGCAGCTCCTAAACAAGCTATGGAAATGAATTCACTGGCTTGTATGACCCCTTTAAGGTATAGACCCTAAGGGTTTATATTAAAGGAGCTACCAGCCTTGAAAAGGAATTTTTAATTGTGTTAGGTTGGGTAATTATTTCACTTTTATCTAATTTTGAAGAATCACCACTTTATGGTTTTTGTTTTTTGGTTTTTTTGTTTGTTTTTTTAAGTCTTGGGCCTTTGTAAAAGAAGACAAGTTGTAAAAAAGCAAGCGTTCATACATTACCATATAATTAATAAGACTTCTTAGATTTTAATGAACAAAGAGAAAGGCTTATTTAGCTAGCAAGCATGACTTAACAACTTATCACCCCAGACTTCCAGTCAAATGAAAAATCAAATGACAAAAATTAGGAAACAGAACATAGGAAATCAACACTAATTCTCACATACAATTTTGCCATTAACTTTAACTTATCTCTACAAATTTGATTATACATCATTACTGATGATTTTAAAATCCCAGCAATTTGGGGGGCCAAGGCAGAAAGTTCGCTTGAGCCCAGGAGTTCAAGACCAGCATGGGCAACAAGGAGAGACCCCATCTCTACAAAAAATACACAAAATTAGCTTGGTATGGTGGCATGTGCTTGTGGTCCCAGCAACTTGGGAGGCTGAGGCAAGAGAATTTCTTGAGCCCAGAATGTCGAGGCTGCAGTGAGGCACAATCACGCCACTGTACTCCAGCCTGGGCTACAGAGTGAGACTCTGTCTCAGCAAATAAAAATAAAAAGGCAAAATAAAATTAAGTAAATAACACTTTGCAAAATAATTTCCTTTCTCTCTTCTCAACTTTTAGGAAAAATGACTCTGCACTTGCTACTCTTAGCAACAGGGATCTGCTTACTCATATGACAAATAAAAGTGTCTACAGATTCTGTGACCTCCCAAGTCCTTTTTAGCCCCAGAACCCTGAGCACTGAGAGAGAACAGAAAGCGCCATCAGGAAGGAGCAGACAGATACCAATCACTAAGGCAACCAGTCACTAAAACACGTTCTCTACATAAATAAATATGAAGTTAAAATTTTCTGGGAGATCTCTTCCTGTAGAGAAAGTACTAAACACTGAATTCCTACATTCAGCCACATACACAGAGACACCTGAGCACTGCCTGTTTATCTGCACCAGTGGTCTCTAAATGCCTTTGATTCATCACCCACAGTGATAAACGGCAAAGTATTGCACATTATTTGTGAATTAGAAATGTATTATGCTCTACTATATTATATCATAAATATTATGATATTTAATAAGTAAAGAAGTAGTGAGATTTAGAAATACATAGAAATAGGAGTTTTCATATTTTCTTTTTTTTTCAAGATGGGGTCTTGCCCTGTTGCCCAGGATGGAGTGCAGTAGCATGTTCATAGCTCACTGCAGCCTCCTGAGATAACACAAGTGATCCTCCCACCTCAGCCTCCCAAATAGCTAGGATTACAGGTGCATGCCACTATGTGCACCAAATTTTAAAAAGTTTTTGTAGAGACAGGAGTCTCACTATGTTGCCCAGGTTGGTCTTGAACTTCTGGCCTGGTGATCTTCCTGCCTCGGCCTCTCAAGTGCTGCCATTTTGCCACCATACCCAGCCTAATCGTCATGTTCTCTTATTGCAGAAAATCTACTTTTCTTGCTCATTCCTTGGGGGCAAGCACTATTTCAGAGTTCTGGTCTAAACCACCCCATCATCACTTGTTCTTAAGATGCTTCTAATAATTATACTAATGTTAAGAAATACAGATCTATTACAATTTGTATCCTAAACACTTATAAATCACTTTCCAAAATATACTTCTTTTCCTTTAATAACACCACAGTTTGAAGAATACATTCTCTAAGTTGCCTTCAGAAAAGTTCAATATAACAATGTAACCTAACCCTGATCCTCCTCAGAGCAAATTTTGCAGGTTTTGCAGACTGACATCAAATATTAAGTGTGCATTATGGAAGGGACATTTTTGTTTCCTTATGAGATTTATAGCCCAATAGAAAGATGAAGAGGTTCAAGCTAGAGCAATTCCTCTTGCTTTTCCCTGGCAAAATAGCAAAATTAAGTGAGAACACTGTCTTTAGTACATCTAATAGCAAGAGGGAAAGTTCTAAACAGTAAATAATTGATATTTCCCAGATGGGGAACTCAATAGCTAATTTTATAGTCATAAGGTACCCAGAAGCAAAGTCCAATTTTGTGTACTCTATTGGACTATATGTGGCAATTCTTTTCCAAGATCCTTTAAAAGAAATTCACAATTTCTGTTTTTTCCAAAGACTCTTGCAAAGGGCACACATCTGCTACCCAGCCGTTGCCACATCTGCCCCCCAATCCACATTCTCATTCCAAAAACACTCCCTGGACACAAGGACCTGGAGTGTAAAGATGACAGTACTAGCAACAGGGTATCATAGCTTCACAAAGACCAACACAGCCACAAAAATATTTAAGTTAAGGAGAGAGTGATGAATCAGCAAAACTAGTGTCAATTTATCTTACTCAGCATCTGTCATATTAATCACATCAAATTCTTATGCTAATTATAAACAACGTATATTTCTACAAGTTTGTATTATTTCCTCTGTCAAATAAAAATAAAAGTTACAGATTTGAAGATGGGTAACAATATAATAAAAGCTAATACAAATAAAGTTGTTTATTTGATTATTCTTACTGGCACACAGCTATCACTCTCCTATTCTATGATACTATGCCATGACTCTCTGAATTTTTCATCTTCTACAAAACCATAAAGAAAAATATTTTTTTTCCTAAACTGGTTTATACAATGGTCACAAATATAATATTGTTTAGGACTCTACCCACATTCATTTTTATTTATATTTTTTGTATTTTTTTGGTCTTAGATCTTTTGGGCTACATACTGAATTGACACTGTTAGTTGTTTAAAATAACATTGATACGGTTTGGGCTGTGTTTCCATCCAAATCTTATCTTGAAATATAGTTCCCATAATCCCTATGTGTCATGAGAGGGACCCTGTGGGAGGTAATTGAATCATAGGAGTAGTTTCCCCCATGCAATTCTCATGATAGTGAGTAAGTTCTCATGAAATCTAGTGGTTTTATAAGGGGTTTCCCCCTTCACCTGGTTCTCATTCTTCTTCTCCCTGTTACTATGTGAAGAAGGGCATGTTTGCTTCCCCTTCTGCTATGATTGTAAGTTTCCTGAGGCCTCCCCAATCATACTGAACTATGAGTCTATTAAACCTCCTTCCTTTATAAATTACCCAGTCTCGGCTATGTCTTTATTAACAGCGTGAGAATGGATTAATAATACAAACACATACAATATGATGTGAGCCCTGAAAATATAAAACCTGTCACATAATACCTATATATTCCACTGTTGCTATAAGGCCTTGTTAGTTACATTTAAAAAGTGATAAGACAGCCTAAGATTAATGCATCACAAGCATACGTTTTGTTATCATCACTATGTCTTACTTTCTCCGGTATTAACAAACTTTCCATTTCTACTTAAGCCAATTATACATCTTGAATAAGAGGTAGAAAAATGAATATTTCAGGACACAAGCTTATCTCATACGGAGTTAGAAATGTCTGAAATTCTCCTTTCCACATTCTGCTAATTATAAAACGAAAAGATCTTCAGCAGAGTGATGCACCCCCCTTTCCCAGCGTCCCCATCCAGAGAGGATGTACACTGGTACACTACGTTGTAGATGTCCTTGGTACATCTACAGTGTACAGAGAGGTGTACACTGTATTTTTGACCAAAAGCAAAGCTTTGTTCATGAAAGTGTCCCCATCTTCATCGATATTAGGGGATTTGCCTAGTTGAACCTTAATTAACAAATCAACAGAAACAGATAAATATTAGCCCTCTCTGAGATCTTACAGAACTTCAGAAAGCATTTTCTGTTCTAAAAATATTTAAGTAAGAAATTTGGGTCAAGGAAGAACAGTAAACAGCCAAAAAGTATAAAACTCTGTTAAAACTAAATTAGGCTAATGAGGTTATTCTGAGAATTTTAATAACACATTCCTACTCTAATTTTTACCATGTTTTTTAATACTTCAAACTGAATTGTTTAAGAGAATGGTTTCGATTTATGGTAGCTGGTAAAAATGATCCATAATAGATTAGTATATTTACTTTTGCCACCATTATTGTATTTTATTTAAAATTGGAGTTAGAACAGTAATAATAGTGAGAAATATAGTTGGGAAAGAGAGAACTGAATTAATAGGCACATAGGACCTTACAGATACAGCAATAAAGCAAATGGCAGTTGAAATAACATATATATTATAGAAGAGGAAAAGTTTTCTAAATGTGAGTACAAAAAGGTAGACACTTTAGGTCTACATGACCTACTTTAAGTTACAAAATGCTGTCCTAAGATTGAAAATTAAGTGGGTAAATATCTTGGAGAAAAAAATGTTTTAAGTAGCCAAGAACTTCTTCTGAAGTTTGCAGCTGTTTTTAAAACGAAGGCAGAAAAGAGCCTAAGTAGAAAGGGCAAAGATAAGTTAAATCTGAATTCTTGTGCCACTAAAAATAATAATAAATTCATTTTTTCCCCAAGACAGAAAAAAATGATTAATGGCTTTTAGTGTGATTCAGCAACTTGAAAATAGCAAGATAGTGCATAAAGATCAACTCTGTAAGCTTTAATTCAAGAAGGAAAATGATAATTCACTGGAATCATGAAGGAAACCCAGAACCTGGGGAGGAGAACATGGGCAAACAGCCCCCATGACAGCATCTGGCTGATTAACATGAGTGACAGAGGCAGATTGCCTTCCTCTGTGACTCCCCTTTCCACTGGGATCCAACCAACTCAGGCCAAGGGAGAGAGGTTATTTCTCCCAAGCCCTGGAACTAACTTGGGGAGATCTTGGAAATGCAGTGAGGGAAAGACACTGGGAAAAGCTGCAACCATTTTCCCAGACCTGGAACAGACAGCAGGAGGCCATTTTTAATCTGGACAAATACAAAGTCAGCAATTCTGTGGTGACCTAGTAGCATGTCCACACAGGATTTTAGTCTTGGGCCAGAAACTGGAGTGCTTGCTCTGGAGTAGGGCAGGAGCTTCCACAGCCAAAACTGTGGAAAGTGCCTCAGCAGTAGGTGCTGGAATTGTGCTCTCCTCCAGCACAGGCCTGGGTAGGGTGGGGTGGGGAGAGCTGCTGCTGCTGCAGTTTCTCTTGGGCAAGGACACTTGTATGCAGGGGCAGATTGGTGACATGGAACCAGTCTGTATGTGTCATTACTGAGTGCCCAGCATGCTCCCCTGAGACTTGGTGCAGTGGGCCCTTTCCACTGAAACCCCAGGAAGAACTCCATGCATTCAGAACACCCACTTGTCTGGCTCAGCAACCTAAGCTGCCTAACCCTTCCTGGACATAGATTGTTGTGCAGTAAACCCCTCTCTGTTCCAACTCTAGGCAGAGCTCCAGGCATTTGGAATACCTCCTCACCTGGATCAGCAGCCTGAATAACTCTGCCCTTCCTGTGCATAGATCATGGTGAAGTGGGGCCCTCTCTGCTCCACATCCAGGCAGATCTCCAGGCATTCAGAGCATCTGTTTGCCTGGTTCAGCAGCCTGAGTCATCCCATCGCTCCTTTGCAGAGATCTTGGTGCAGGGGGGCACTCTCTGCTGCATGCTCAAATCTCCAGGCATCTGGAGCAACTACTCTCTTGGATTAGGAGTTTAGATCTCCCCCATCCCTGGGTAGAGAACATGGGGTCAAGGAGTTCCCCAGCTCCAAGCTTAGGCACACTTCTGGACACTCAGTGGCCATGCACTGGATTCTCCCTCAGTGCTGTGCTTGTACCTGCCATCAAGGGACCTGTAAGCAAACCTGCCAAGCCCAGCCCTGTGTATCTTGGCCTTCCCTGGCCTGAGCAGAGAGCTCAAAACACTGAGCAATCCAAAAATCAGCCCATTGCCTTATGCAACAGAAAGATATTCTCATTAAACAAGGATTAAGTACATACCCAGCCTCACTGGCCACAGCTGGCTCTTACCCATAAGTGCCATCTACTGGCTTGTATGTTGAGAGCATAGCTCAAGATAAAACCTGCTGACAGAAGTACATAGGGCTATAGAAGCAAAGTCAAAATACCCTGCCCAGCATTCTCTACAGTCACACCCTATATAAGAAGCAGGGGAGAGGAGGAAAGAAAAGAAGAACATAGTAATATTATAGGGGAAGAAAGAAAAATAAAAATATGCTATTCATATAAAACTGATTACAATCATTAGAACTGGCAGTGTCTCCAGATGAGAAAGAACCAGGGCAAGACTTCTGGCACCATGAAAAAAGTCTGAATATAGTGACACCATCAAAGGATCACAATAGCTAGCTAGTAATGACCCCTAACCAAAATGGAAACTCAGAAATGACAGATAAAGAATTCAAAGCATGGATTGCAAGGAAGCTTAACAAAAGCCAGTACGCAGTTGAAAATCAACACAAAGAAACTTCTAAAGAAATCCAGGAAGTGTAAGAGATAAACATTTTAAAATAAGTCAATCAGAGCTTCTGAAATTGAAAAACTCACTTAAGGAATTTCAAAATAAAATTGAAAGCTCTATCAACAGACTGGACCAATGAGAAGAAAGAATTTCAGAGCTTGAACTCTAATCTTTTGAACTAACGCAGTCAGACAAAAATAAAGAAAAAAAATTTTAAGAAGTAAAGAAAGTCCTTCAGAAATACAATATTATGTAAAGTGGCAAAATCTACAAATTATTGGCATTCCCAAGAGTGACAGAGATAAGGAAAACAACCTGGAAAACATATTTGAAGGAACAATTCAATAATATTTCCCTAATCTTTCTAGAGAGGTAGATACTCAGATATAAGAAATCCAGAGAACACCTGTGAGATACTATACAAAACAAACATCATCACCAGGGCATATAGTCACCAGACTGCCTGAGGTCAATGCTAAAGAAAAGATCTTAAAGGCAGCTACAAACAAAAGTCAAATCATATATAAAGAGAACACCATCAGACTAATAGTGGATTTCTCAGCACAAACCTGATAAGCCAGGAGATATTGGGGGCTTATTTTCAGTATTTTTAAAGAAATGAAATTTCAATCAATAATTTTATGTTCCACCAACCTACTCTTCAGAAGCAAAGAAGAAATAAAATATTTTTCCAGCTAAGCAAGCATTAAGGGAATTTGTTACCACTACATTAACCTTACAGGAGATACTTAAGGGAGTTCTAAACATGGAAAAAATAAATGATACCTGCTAACACAAAAACACACTTAAGTATATAGCACACAGAGCCTATAAAGCAACCACAAAGTAGAAACTACATAGCAACCAACTAACAACTTCACAATTGGATCAAAACCTAACATATCAATATTAACCTTGAATGTATATGGTCTAAATGCCCTCACTTAAAAGGCACAGACAAGTTGGAAACATAAATCAAGACCTATCCATCTACTGACTTCAAGAGACCCATCTCACAAATAAAGACATCCTTAGGTTCAAAGAAAGGGTTGAAGAAAGATCTATCACACAAACAGAACATGAAAAAGAGTAGAGGTCACTATTTTATATCAGATAAAACAGACTTTAAGCCAACAACAGTAAAACAATAAAAAAGGACATATTACATATGTCCACAAAAGTATTACATAATGATAAGTGGTTCGATTCAACAAGAAGACTTAACTATCCTAAATATTTATGCACCCAACATTAAACCACCCAGATTCATAAAACAGGTACTTCCAGACCTATGAAAAGACTCAGCTAGCCATATAAGAAGAGTAAGGGACCTTAACACTGCACTGACAGCATTATCATCAAGGCAGAAAACTAAGAAATTCTGGACTTAAATTCAACACTTGACCAAGTGGACCTAACGAACATCTACAGAATACTCCATCCATCAACCACAGAATATACATTTTTCTCATCTGCACACGCAACATATTTCAAGATCAACCATATGCTTAGCTATAAAGAAAATCTCAATAAATTTAAAAAAATTAAAAGCATACCAACCACACTCTCAGACTACAGTGGAATAACAGTCAATACCAAGAAACTTTCTCAAAACCACACAATTATACAGAAATTAAACAACTTGCTCCTGAATGAATGTTGAGTAAACAAGAAAATTAAACTAGAAATTTAAAAAATTCTTTGAGATAAATGAAAACAGAAACACCAATATAACAAAATCTCTGTGATACAGCAAAAGCAGTGTTAAGAGGCAAGTTTATATTGCCTAATGCCTACCTCAAAAAGTTAGAAAGATCTCAAATTAAAGATCTAACATCACACCTAAAGAAACTAGACAAACAAGAAGAAGCTAACTCCAAAGCTAGCAGAAGTGACTAAAATTAGAACAGAAAAAAAATAAAATAATAAAATCGAGCAAAACTGAAAGAAATTGAGACTCAAAAATCCATGCAAATAATAAACAAAATCAAAAGTTGGTTATTTGAAAGGATAAGCAAGATCAATAGACAGCTAGCTAGATTAACAAAGTAAAAAAAGAGAGAAGATCCAAATAAGCACAATCAGAAATGGCAAAGGTGACATTACAACTGGTCCCACAGAAGTACAAAAGATTCTCAGAGACTATCAGGAACATTTCTATGCAAGCAAATTAAAAAATATAGAGGAAATAAATAAATTCCTCTAAACACACAATCTCCCAAGATTGAATCAGGAAGAAATTAAAACCCTGAACAGACCAATATTGACTTCCAAAATGGAATCGGTAATAAAAAAAATCTACCAACCAAAGGAATCCCTGGACTAGGTTAATTCACATTCAGATTCTACCAGATGTACAAAGAAGGGCTGGTACAAATCCTACTAAAACTATTTCCAAAAAATTGAAGAGGAGGGACTCCTCCCTAACTCATTCTATGAAGTGAGCATCGCTTTGATAACAAAATATGGCAAAAGACACAATAACAAGAAAAACCATAGACCATTATCCTTGATGAATGTAGATGCAAAAATCTTCAACAAACGGAGTCCAACAGCACATCAAATAGTTCACCATGATCAGGTAGACTTCATTTTAGAATGCAAGGTTGGCTCACCATACACAAATCAATAAATGTGATTCACCATATAAAAAGAATTAAAAGCAAGAACCATATGATCATCTCAATAGATGTGGAAAAAGCTTTTAATAAAATATAACATCCCTTCCTGATAAAAATCCCCAAGAAATTAGGCATTGAAGAAACATATGTCAAAATAATAAGAGCCATCTATGGAAAACCCACAGTCAACAGCATACTGAATGGACAAAAGCTGGAAGCATTCCCCTTGAAAAGAGAAAGAAGGTAAGGATGCCCACTCTCACCACTCCTATTCAACATACACTGGGAGTCCATGCCAGAGCAATCAGGCAAACAAACAAACAAACAAACAAACAAAAACCAAAAAAACCTCCCAAATAGGAAAAGGAGAAGTCAAACTATCTTTCTTCACTAACAATATGACTCGATACTTAGAAAACCTTAAAAATTTTGCCTAAAGGTTCCTGTAATAAACGAATTCAGTAACATCTGAGGATACAAAATCAATGTACAAAAATCAGTAGCATTTTTATACACCAGTAACATTCAATATCAGAGTCAAATTAAGGACACAATTACATTTATAATAGCCACACACACACACACACAACAAAAAACAGGAATACATCTAACCAAGGATGTGAAAGATCTCTACAAGAACCACATAACACTGCTTAAAGAAATCATAGGTAACACAAAAAATAGAGAAATATTCCATGTTCATGGATTGAAAGAATCAATATTCTTAAAAGGACATACTGTCCAAAGCAATCTATAGACTCAATGCTATTTCTATTAAGCTACCAATATCGTTTTTCACAGAGCTATAAAAAGCCCTTCTAAAATTCATATAGAACCAAAAAGGAGCCTGAACGGTCAAAGTAATCCTAAGCAAAAAAAAAAAAAAAAAAAAAAGCTGGAGGCATCACATTACTCAACTTCAAACAATACTACAAGGGTACAGTAACCAAAACAGCATGGAACTGCTACAAAAACAAATATATAGGCCAGTGGAGCAGAATAGAGAACCTAGAAATAAAACTGCACACCTACAGTCATGTAATGTTTGACAAAGTCAATAAAAATTAGCAGTGAAGAAAGGATTCCCTATTCAATAAATGGTGCTGGGATAGCAGGCTAGCATATAAAGAAGGATGAAACTGGACCCCTAACTTTCACCATATAAAAAATTAACTCAAGATGGATTAAATATTTAAATGTAAGACCTCAAACTATGAGAATCTTAGAATAAAATCTAGGAAACACTACTCTGGACATCAGCCTTAGGAAAGAATTTGTGACTATGTCCTCAAAAGCAATTTCAACTAAAACAAAAATTGACAAATAGGACCTAATTAAACTAAAGTGTTTCTGCACAGCAAGAGAAACTATCAACAGAGTAAACAGACAACCTATAGAATTGGAGAAAATAATTATAACCTATGCATCTGATAAAGGTCTAACATCCAGAATCTTAAAGGAATTTAAACAAATAAACAAGCAAAAAACAATACGATTAAAAAGTGGGCAAAGCACTAAAAAGTGGGCAAAGGACATGAACAGACACTTCTCAAAAGAAGACATTCATGTGGCCAAGAAACATATGAAAAAAAACTCAATGTCAATGATCATTAGAGAAATGCAAATCAAAACCAGAATGAGATACCATCTCACACCAATCAGAATGGCTATTATTAAAATTATAAGAAACAACAGATGCTGGTGAGGCTGTGGAGAAATAAAAAGGCTTTTACACTGTTGGTGGAAATGTAAGTTAGTTCAACCATTGTAGAATACAGTGTGATGATTCTTCAAAGACCTAGAACCAGAAATACCACTGGACCCAGCAATCCCGTTACTGGGTATATACACAAAGGAATACAAATCATTCTATTATAAAGATACATGCACACGTACATTCATTGCAGCACTATTCACAATAGCAAAGACATGAAATCAACCCAAATGCCCACTGATGATAGACTAGATAAAGAAAACCTGGTACATATGTACCATGGAATACTATGAAGCCATAAAAATGGGATGATGTCTTTTACAGGGACATGGATGGAACTGGAAGCCATTATCCTCAGCAAACTAACACAAGAACAGAAAACCAAACACCACATACTCTCACTTATAAGTAGGAGCTGATCGATGAGAACGCATGGGCACATTGGGAGAACAACACACACTGGGGTCTGTCAGGGGAGCAGGGGTAGGAAAGCAACAGGAAGAAGAGCTAATAGATGCTGGGCTTAAGAATAGCTAATAGATTCTGAGCAGCAAATCACCATGGCACACATTTACCTACATAACAAACCTTCACATCCTGCACATATACCCTTGAACTTAAAATAAAAGTTTAAAAAAAAAAAAAGTGGGCAAAGGACATGAACAGACACTTCCCAAAAGAAGACATACAAGTTGCTAACAAACATACAAAAAAAAAAAATGCCCCACATCACTAATAATCAGAGAATTGAAAATCAAAACCACAATAAGATCTCATCACATACCAGTCAGAATAACTATTATTAAAAAGTAAAAAAATAATAATGCTGGTAAGGTTGTGGAGAAAAGGAAATGCTTACACACTGACAGTGGGAATGAAAATAGTTCAGCCTCTGTGGAAATCAGTTTGGAGACTTCTCAAAGAATTTAAAACAGTACCACCATTCAGCACAGCAATCCCATTACTGGCTATATATGCAAAGGAAAAGAAATCTTTCTAACAAAAAGTCACATACACACATATGTTTATCACAGCACTATTCACGACAGTCAGGCATGGAATCAATCCAAGTGTCCATCAATGGTGGATTAGGTAAAGAAAATGTGGTATATACACACCATGGAATACTTCACAGTCATAAAGGAGAATAAAACCATGTCCTTTGCAGTGACATGGATGCAGCTGGAGACCATTATCCTAAGTGAATTAATGCAAGAACAGAAAACCAAATACCCTATGTTCTCACTTATAAGTGGGAGCTAAACAATGGCATGGACATAAAGATGGCAATAACAGACACTGGGGACCACTAAAGTGGGAAGGGAGGGAAGGGGGCAAGGGCTGAAAAACTAACTATTGGGTACTAAGCTCAGTACCTGGGTGATGGGATCAATCTTACCCCAAACCTCAACATCACACAATATACCCAGGTAACAAGCATGCACATGTACCACTATATCTAAAATAAAAGTTGAAATTATTTGAGAAAAAAGTCAAAATATGTGCTAAACAAAACAAAAAAGAAATCGGAGGCAGATATTTGGTATCAAAAATTAGAGTGGAAATATAAAATTCTGAACAACCAGTGATTATATTCCCTTCATTAAATAAAAAATAAATACTTAACTCCACCTTTCTGTATACCCCCAGTGTCAAAGAGTCACTATTTGTCTTTGCCACTGAACTCCAAGATATGTTGAAGTCCTAAGCCCCAGTACCTCAGAATGTAATCTTATTTGAAAATAAGATTCTTAGGCCGGGCGTAGTGGCTTGTGCCTGTAATCCCAGCACTTTCAGAGGCCAAGGTACCTAAGGTCAGGAGTTCAAGATCAGCCTGATCAACATGGTGAAACCCTGTCTCTCCTAAAAATACATAAATTAGCTGGGCCTGGTGGCACATGCCTGTAATCCCAGCTACTCAGGAGGCTGAGACAGGAGAATCACTCGAACCCACGAGACAGAGGTTGCAGTGAGCCAAGATCACGCCAGTGCACTCCAGCCTGGGTAACAGAGCAAGACTCTGTCTCAAAAATAAATAAATAAATAAATAAATAAATAAATAAATAAATAATAGAAGGCTCTTGTAAATGTAATTAGGTAAGATGTGGTTATGTTATACTTGGGTAGGGTGGGCCTATAATATAATTTGACTGGTATGTTTATAAGCAGAAGGGAATTTGGCTGCAGAGACAGAGAGACACAAGAAGAAAAACATGTGTCGAAGGAGGTAGAGATGGGAGTGATACAGCTGCAAGCCAAGAATGGTCAAGGACTGATGGCCTCTACCAGAAATCAGGAAGAGGCTAAGAAAAATTCTACTGAGTCTCAGAGGGATCATGGCCCTGCTGGCACCTTGATTTTCAACTTTTGTGAGACAAGGAATTTGCTTTGTTTAAAGCCACCCACTTCATGGTACTTGGGTATGGCAGCCCTAGAAAACTCTTCCAGCCCTTGTGTTTTGTTACAAACCTAAGTGAAAAATCTATCTAATAAACCCCTGTTAGAAGATTAACATGGGTGCCAGGAAAAGCTTACCTGCAACGTAGTCACCAAATCCAATAGTTGTTAGAGTGATAACCACAAAATAAATGGCGTCCAGGGCACTCCAGCCTTCTATGTGTTTGAATATGATCGCAGGCAGAGCCACAAAGAGTACACAGCCAAACAGTATAAATATGATTGTTGAGATGATGCGAATCTTGGTCTGACTAACATTCCACTTCTAGGGATGAGACAGAAAGGGGTATGTGTGTGTGTGCGTATATATATATATATACACACACATATGTGTATGGGGAGAGAGAGAGAGAAACAAAGAGAGACAGAGAGAAATTATTTGCATACCCGCAAAGTTAACCTATACACTATTATGAGCAAATTAGCAAGTAAGCATGTTATTTTATTTTCTTTTATACTTCTTTACATATGAAAATTAGGAATCATCAATAAATCAATCAATGCTAATAATGATGCTACTTTATCCTCACATAGCTTTACAACAGGTAAAATTCTTTTGAAAAGGCAAATTACATTTGCCCTGAGAATGCAATTTTAGATTTCCATCATTATTTGTTTACCTAAAATACTTTAGAAATATTTCTATTCTTAGTCATACATAAAACTGATTGCACGCCAAATACAATCCAGAACCATATAAAAATGGAGACACTGAAACAAGAATTAAGTATTTATAATTGTTCATTGATAAACATTAATTTCATAAAGTTTTTTTTTTCTGTCACTTCCATCACTTTTTCCTATCATTAATTTAATTGATTATAGCATAATACTAACAGCTTAACCTCCACAGTTAGATTCCAACATGAACCAGGTGAATTGTTTCTCTGTTCTATGGTACTAAATTGTATAACTAACAAAGCTATATGATCAGCAAGTAAGGATAAGTCTTCAATATCCCTAGGCCATAGCTGTCATCAGAATACCCATTTTTTAAATCTCCTTCTCAAAAAAAAAAAAAAAAAAAAAAAACTCAATAGTGTAATGTATTAAATGAGGTTGGTATATATAACAATTTATGTCCAGCTTTCTATTTGAGGTTAGTTACCATACATTTTAAGTCTGACTGAATCAGTCCTATTAACTGTAAAAAATATAGGTCACAAACTACACCATATGAAAATCACAGAATGTTAGAGCTTGAGAATTTTTAAAGACCTATGAAATCACAGAATGGAAAGGGTACATAGACATTCCTCTAGTCAACCATCCTCATCTTACATGTGAGAGTTAAATGAGTTCATGTTTATAAAGATTATAGAATAATGCTTGGTACCAAACACTGAACTATGATCACTGGAATGTCATCATCATAAGGGCATGGAATTTGTTTGTTTATGCACTGGTGTATATGCAACATAAAAAAATATTACCCAGCATCTATGAGGGACTCAACAATTTGTTGAATGAATGAATGAAGAATTCAACATTACCATGTTTATGTCGCCAATCTGCCCTCTTGATTAATATAAACAGAGAATTATTTTAAATAAAAGTATAATACAAAAAAGAATAAAACTCCAATTTTGGAATAACTATGTGTTATTCTACTTCAACACAATGTTGAACAAAATGTTTGAGATCTAACTTTGATCTTAAATCTGAAACATGACTAGTGCTAAAACTGGAGCTGTAATCCAAATTGAGAAAACAATACTCCATATTTTATTTCATCAGTAGAGTTAAATATAAATATTTTGTTGAACTTTGTGTGAAAGTATAAACATTACTAAACAATGAACAAAATTTATTTGCAATAGTGGTGCTAGAAGTACCAAATCCTTTATAATCCCACCCTCTAACAGGAACAGTTACTTTTTCCATAATTTTCTTCCAAGAACTCAAGCTTATAATCCTAAGAGTAGTAGTATTTTTCACTTAAAATTCTAACAAAAGCATTTTCATTTTTTTGTTGACTATAATACAACTTGAAGATCTCCATGTATACTACACCTTTGGTTCTACCAAATTACATTGTGTAGATACATTTCTATCAATGGCATTACTGAATTAAGTTATATGATCACCTTTATTATGTTTACTATTTAGACTACATCTTTCCCAAAGGGGCTTTATAAGGGTATCAAAACAAATTTTAAAATAATAAAGTACTGTCAGTCTTTTACTACTTATGTTAAAGTTAAATTTATATTGCCACCAACCCTCAGAATGATGCCTCCATATACCATTATTCAAGTTATACAGATAAGAAAATGTAGATTTGATGGGATAATAACTAGTTTAAGAGAATACAGCTAGGAGACACTACATATGAAATTTAAATCTGGCTGGACACGGTGGCTCAAGCCTGTAATCCCAGCACTTTGGGAGACCAAGACGGGCAGATCATTTGAGGTCAGGAGTTCAAGACCAGCCTGGCAAACATAGTGAAACCCCACCTCTACCAAAAAACACAAAATTAGCCAGGCATCGTGACGGGTGCCTATAATTCCAGCTACTCAGGAGAATTGTTGAACCTGGGAGGTGGGGGCTGCAGTGAGCCAAGATTGCACCATTGCACCATTGAACTGCAGCCTGGGTGACAGAGCAAGACTCTGTCTCAAAAAAAAAAAAAAAAAGTAAAAGAAATTTGAATCTAAGACTTTTGAATTTCTACTTTTTTCTGTTTATACCTTTGAGTTTTTCTCATGCATTACTTTATTCATTCAGATTAAGTATAAACATAATTAAAATACAGTGAGTTACATGCCAATAGAGATACATATAAATTGTTATGGAAACCCTAATAATTGAATCACTAATTGTATCTGAGGTGACAGAAAAGATGTATTTTTTAAAAAAAATCAAACAATAAATATATGTAGTTAAATATCTATCATACTCACAATAAACGTATCTTCCACTTTGGCAATTCCTTTTCCAAATATGGTGCCTAGTTGATCTCCAACTCCAGCCAAGAGAAAACCAAAGAGGGGAATTCCCAGTAAGGCATAGATGATACAGAATATTTTGCCGCCTTCTGTACGTGGTGAGATGTTTCCAAATCCTTTAAAAAAATTACATTGTTTATAAATGAATATAGTTGTTTAAAACATATGAACTCAAGATTGATTCAGAAACTCCCAAATATTGCATGATACCAATAATTGATTTTGACTAGTTAAGAATCCGTTTGTATTACATACTATTTTAATATGTTCTAATATAAGATATTCCAAGCAAATATTTCAAAAATATACAAAGTATAGTTAATATTCCAACTAAACTTTGAGATGATGAAAACTGAGGTGATAACACATGCAATAATGTTTTCATTATTATTCACTATTTTTTCAAAATAATATTTTCATTAAACTTATTTCTTTTTTCTTTCTTTTTTTACTTTAAGTTCTGGGATACAATTGCAGAATGTGTAGGTTTGTTACCTAGGTATACGTGTGTGCCATGATGGTTTGCTGCACCTCTCAACCCATCATCTAGGTTTTAAGCCCTGCATACTCTTCCTCCCCTTCCCACCACCCCTGACTCATCCCAGTGTGTGTTGTTCCCCTCCCTGTGTCCATGTGTTCTCACTGTTCAATTCCCACTTATGAGCGAGAACATGTGGTGTTTGGTTTTCTGTTCCTGTGTTAGTTTGCTGAGGAAGATGGCTTCCAGCTTCATCAATGTCCCTGCGAAGGACATGATCTCATTCCTTTTTATGGCTGCATAGTATTCCATGGTGTATATGTACCACATTTTCTTTATCCAGTCTATCATTGATGGGGATTTGGGTTGGTTCCATGACTTTGATATTGTAAATAGTGCTGCAATAAACATATTTGTGCAAGTGTCTTTATAGTAGAATGATTTATAATCCTTTGGCTATATACCCAGTAATGGGACTGCTGGGTCAAATGGTATTTCTAGTTCTACATCCTTGAGGAATCACCACACTGTCTTCCACAATGGTTGAACTAATTTACATTTCCACCAGCAGTATAAAAATGTTCCTATTTCTCCACAACCTGTATTATTACTTTACTTTTTAATAATCGTCATTCTGACTAGCATGAGTTGGTATCTCATTGTGCTTCTGATTTGCATTTCTCTAACGATCAGTGATGTTGAGCTTTTTTCATATGTTTGTTGGCTGCATAAATGTCTTCTTTTGAGGAGTGTCTGTTCACATATTTTGCCCAGTTTTTTATGTTTTTTTTTTCTTGTAAATGTGTTTAAGTTCCTTGTAGATTCTGGATATCAGACTTTTGTCAGATGGGTAGATTGCAAAAATTTTCTTCCATTCTGTAGGTTGCCTGTTCACTCTGCTGATAGTTTCTTTTCCTGTGAAGAAGCTCTTTGGCTTGATTAGACCCCATTTGTCGGTGTTGGCTTTGGTTGCAACTGCTTTTGGCACATTAAACTTACTTCTATCTCTTTATTGCTGATAATCCTGTTGACTGTAAAGCTTTTGTTATCATTCAGAACACACTGAGAAGACTATATTGCCTCAATTCAAGAGTCTTCAGATATGCTTAAGTTATTTAAAGATGAAAGTTTAGTAGCAACTTTAAAATATTTTAAAGTATTTACCAAAAAGTAATATCCAAAAATGTAAAATTATTAAACTTCTTTAAAGTTTTAAAGATCGTGAAGCCTTTCCAGTTTTGTGCAAGGATATCTACTTGTTACTATTCAAGTAGCTCAACTTCATTCACTTTTAAGAGCAGAAGAACCATTTACACATATATGCTTGGGTTAAAGAATGTACTTCTAGAAGTACATAGAGTACCTCTTTTCATCAGCAAACCTCTTACTGTCCTTCATATTAAATTAATTTGGAACTTTGATTTTAGTTATCTCTTACTCAAAAACGTGAGCAGATATTTTGGGATTTTTGTTGTTGTTACTTTCCAGTTTAATGACTATTGTAGTCAAAGATTATGGGCTATGTGATTTTTACTTGTTGGAATCCATTGAGATTTTCCTTGTGGCTTTATTATGGTCAATTTTTGTATTTATTTAATTGTTATTTGAAAAGAATATGAATGTTGTATTTGTTTGATACAGAAAGAACATGGAGTGAGGGTGAGCTAATGTTTAGTCATTTTAACCCATATATTTTTCCCTATGATATTTCCATCTTTCTCTTCCTCCTACTCAGTCAATTCTGTGTTAGTTGCTAGTCAACTCATCTACTGAGGGATTTGTTTTTGATGTATCTAATGTTCAAGAACTTTGACTTTTTTTTCCATTAGCCTTTTCTTATGCCATGAAAATAATAATTATATTAATTTCTTTTTCAGTGTTGAACCATGTAGTAACTCAATTATTTGAGGGAAATCCTACACTTTCTTTACTTAGGACAATTTCTGTGAGTAGTTAATTCCTGGTCATATCCTCATACTTGTAAACACAATACAATACTAGATTGGTTAGTATTTGTAGTCGAAATTTATTTTCTAGCCTCAGTGAGATTCATGATTGTTCTGGTGGTATATGGAAGATTCTGGTTCAAGGAGCCCTGGCTGAAGTAGTGCTGGTGAAGGAGGGGAGACAGGAGTCTGGACTTTCATGTAGGAGTGCATTGTACAGGATTTCTGGGGACAGGTTCTCTTAATTCTCTTTTTTTTTTTTTTTTTTTTTTTTTTTTTTTTTTTTTTTTTGAGAGGGAGTCTGTCTCTGTCGCCCAGGCTGGAGTGCAGTGGCCGGATCTCAGCTCACTGCAAGCTCCGCCTCCCGGGTTCAGGCCATTCTCCTGCCTCAGCCTCCCGAGTAGCTGGGACTACAGGCGCCCGCCACCTCGCCCGGCTAGTTTTTTTTTGTATTTTTTAGTAGAGATGGGGTTTCACCGTGTTAGCCAGGATGGTCTTGATCTCCTGACCTCGTGATCCGCCCGTCTCGGCCTCCCAAAGTGCTGGGATTACAGGCTTGAGCCACCGCGCCCGGCCAAGGTTCTCCTAATTCTCAAAGCAGCCACCAGTGTACAGCCATCTTACTGTTTCTCAGGCCTGCTGCCTGCTCTGGGAATATCTGTAACACAGCTCTGTTTGGAAAATACAGCTTGATTCTGGAGGCAAAGACTGGAGGCAGCTACCAAAAAGTTAGGATTAGTAGTTCCACAGAACTTGAAGTAATTTATAGGCTGACTGCCCTTGGACCCATTTCTGCTTTTAATTTTGGTGACTTTATGAAGTTCTCTTGGAAATTTTCATTTTTTGAATCCTCTGTTTTGCTTCTATGGGAGATGTGGGCTCCTCAACTCAAGAAGAGTTCATGGTCCCTCCTCATCTATACGATTCATAACATGCCCAAAACCACTCCTGTTGTGTCAGTCACAATATTTTTCCTGCTCTTGAGCACACTATGGAAATTTAAAAAAAATTTTTTTCTACGCCTCTGTCATCTCAACTTTTTAGTGATGTGAGGTAAATGCATGTTTACATAAACAAGGAATTCAATCTCTGAATTTACCAGTCTTTTAAGAAGTTAGATATTGATTATCTAACAAAAATTCCACAGGTTTACAATAAGGTAATCACACATCATGTTAAAACCATTTTACATCAGAGCCTAAAATTAACTGATTGAAAGATATCAGTCAAGACAAAACCTAGCAAGAGTTTAGCAGTATGTGATAGACATTCCTGGAACCATCATTCCTTAGTTATGTGACCTTGAGAAAATTATTTCCTCATCTGTTAACAGGACATATTGTTATTACATACTTCATTGAGTTTTAGTGCTAAAATTAACTGATTGAAGGATATCAGTCAAGACAAAACCTAGTAACAGTTTAGCAGTATATTATAGCCATTCCTGGAACCATTATTTCTTAGTTATGTGACCTTGGGCAAATTATTTCCTCATCTGTTAAAAGGGCATATTGTTACTACACATTTCATTGAGTTTTAAGTACCAAATAAAGTACTATGTGAAAAGTGCTTACTCTATTATACTATATGTGCTCAATATATGTTAGGTATGATAATAATTCTTATAATCACTATCAATAATAATATTTGTAGAAGCAAAGGTTAGAGGATCAATGTATTTAGCCTCGTCAGTATGCAAACTATTTAATAGCCAGGTTAATGCAGTCATGACTATACATTGTTCTTCCACTATGTTGTGAATGTTTTGTCAAATTATGGATGCCATTCTTCATAAGGGACATTGGCAAAATAGCATGCTCTATATTAAGCAACTTTTCACATATGAAAGTTGAAGGAATTGGAGGTGTTTGTGCTGAAGAAAAGAAGGCTGAGAGTAGAAAGACACAGGCTAGCTGATTTCAACTATGTGAATGATTAAAACATGGACAAGGAAACAGACCTATTCTGATGCTTCAAGGCAAAGAACAAAAAGCAATTGGTGCAAGCTATGGAAAGCGAACTCATGCTAAAGTAACTGCAGCCAAAACAGAGTAAATGACTATAAGAGTCAGACAGAAGCAAGATAATCACTTGCAGTGTTTAATACTTTGGACTAATGGTTTTCTGGGATTCCTTATAATACAAAGTTGTTATGAATCAGTGGGCAAATGTACATGTATAATAAGAGTAAGGTTCTCTAATATCTGCTTTTGCCATGGATTGCAATTACTCATTCATACATTCAAAATTTTTTATTAAGCATCTACTATTTGCCAGGCACTTTGCTAAGCACTAGGGGTGCAGCTGTGAAGTAGACAGACCTGATCTCTCAAGTTGACAATCCAGTGAGGACACCTGCAAGAGACTGATACAAAAGTGTGATAAGTGTGTGCCACAGAAAGTGCGGAATGTTCCTGATGCACAGGATGTAAGAGAATGAGACATGCTGCACACACTAAGTGACCCTGAAGCTGTGATCTGAATCTGAGTAGAAGTTACTCAGGTAGCGTAAATAATGAAATTAAGGCAGAAATAAATAAGTTCTTTGAAACCAATGAGAACAAAGACACAATATACCAGAATCTCTGGGACACAGCTAAAGCAGTGTATAGAGGGAAGTTTATAGCACTAAATGCCCACAGGAGAAAGTGGGAAAGATCTAAAATTGACACCCTAACATCATAATTAAGAGAACCAGAGAAGCAAACGCACACAAATTCAAAAGCAAGCAGAAGACGAGAAAAAAACTAAGATCAGAGCAGAACTGAGGGAGATAGAGACAAGACAAACTCTTCAAAAAAATCAATGAATCCAGGAGGTGGTTGTTTGAAAAGATTAACAAAATAGATAGACCGCTAGCTAGACTAATAAAAAAGAAAAGAGAGAAGAATCAAATAGACACAAGAAGAAATGATAAAGAGGATACCATCACTGATCCCACAGAAATACAAACTACCATCAGAGAATACTATAAACACTTCTACACAAATACACTAGAAGATCTAGAATAAACGGATAAATACCTGGACACATACAACCTCCCAAGACTAAACCAGGAAAAAATCGAATCCCTGAATAGACGAATAAGAAGTTCTGAAATTGAGGCAGTAATTAGTAGCCTACCAACCAAAAAAGCCCAGGACCAGACAGATTCATAGTTCAATTCTACCAGAGGTACAAACAGGAGCTGGTATCTTTCCCTCTGAAACTATTCTGAACAATAGAAAAACAGAGACTCTTCCCTAACTCATTTTATGAGGTCAGCATTATCCTCATACCAAAACCTGGCAGAGACACAACAACGACACAAAAAAAAATTCAGGCCAATATCTCCGATGAACATCGATGCAAAAATTCTCAGTAAAATACTGACAAACTGAATCCAGCAGCACATTAAAAAGCTTATCCACCATGATCAAGTCGGCTTCATCCCTGGGATGCAAGGCTGGTTCAACATATACAAATCAATAAAAGTAATGCATCACATAAACAGAAACAATGACAAAAACCACATGATTATTTCAATAGATGCAGAAAAGTCCTTCAATAAAATTCAACTCCCCTTCATGTTAAAAACTCTCACTAAGCTGGGTGCTGATATAACATATCTCAAAATAATAAGAACTATTTATGACAAACCCACAGCCAACATCATACTGAATGGGCAAAAGCTGGAATCACTCCCTTTGAAAACCAGCACAAGACAAGGATGCCCTCTCTCACCATTCCTATTCAACATAGTATTGGAAGTTCTGGCCAGGGCAATCAGGCAAGAGAAAGAAATAAAAGGTATTCAAATAGGAAGAGAGGAAGTCAAATTATCTCTGTTTGCAGCTCACGTGATTGTATATCTAGAAAACCCCATCGTCTCAGCCCCAAATCTCCTTAAGTTGATAAGTAACTTCAGCAAAGTCTCAGGATATAAAATCAATGTGCAAAAATCACAAGCATTCCTATACACCAATAATAGACAAACAGAGAGCCAAGTCGTGAGTGAACTCCCATTCACAATTGCTACAAAGAGACTAAAATATCTAGAAATACAACTTACAATGGGTGTGAAAGACCTCTTCAGGGAGAACTACAAACCACTGCTCAAGGAAATAAAAGAGGACACAAACAAATGGAAAAACATTCCATGCTCATGGATAGCAAGAATCAATATTGTGAAAATGGCCATACTGCCCAAAGTAATTTATAGATTCAATGCTATCCTCATCAAGCTACCAATGACTTTCTTCACTTCACATAATTAGAAAAAAAAGACTTTAAATTTCATATGAAACCAAAAAAGAGCCCGTATAGCCAAGACAATCCTAATCAAAAAGAACAAAGCTGGAGGTGTCACGCTACCTGACTTCAAATTATACTACAAGTGTATAGTAACCAAAAGAGCATGGTACTGGTATCAAAACAGAAATATATATATATATATATACACACACACACACACACACACACACACACAAACAGATATATATATATATCTGTTTATATATATATATATATATATATATATATATATATATATACACACACACACACACACACACACACCAATGGAACAGAACAGAGGCCTCAGAAATAATGCCACACATCTACACCCATCTGATCTTTGACAAACCTGACAAAAACGAGAAATGGGGAAAGGATTCCCTATTTAATAAATGGTGTTGGGAAAACCGGCTAGCCATATGTAGAAAGCTGAAACTGGACCCCTTCTTTACACCTGATATAAAAATTAACTCAAGATGGATTAAAGACTTAAACATAAGACCAAAAATCATAAAAACCCTAGAAGAAAACCTAGGCAATACCATTCAGGACATAGGCATGGGCAAAGATTTCATGACTAAAACACCAAAAGCAATGGCAACAAAAGCCAGAATTGACAAGTGGGATTTAATTAAACTAACATGCTTCTGCACAGCAAAAGAAACCATCATCAGAGTGACAGGCAGCATACAGAATGGGAGAAAATTTTTGCAATCAATCAATCTGACAAAGGGCTAATACCCAGAATCTACAAGGAACTTAAACAAAGTTACAAGAAAAAAAAACAACCCCATCAAAAAGTGGACAAAGGATATGAACAGACACTTCTCAAAAGAAGACATTTATGCAGCCAACAAACATGAAAGAAGCTCATCATCACTGTTCATTAGAGAAATGCAAATTAAAACATGGCATGAGATACCATGTCATGCCAGTTAGAATGGTGATCATTAAAAAGTCAGGAAACAACAGGTGCTGGAGAGGCTGTGGAGAAATAGGAATGCTGTTACACTGTTGTTGGGACTGTAAATTAGTTCAACCATCATGGAAGACAATGTGGTGATTCCTTAAGGATCTAGAACCAGAAATACCATTTGACCCAGCAATCCCATTAGTGGGTATACACCCAAAGGATTATAAATCATTCTACGATAAAGACACATGCACATGTATGTTTACTGCAGCACCATTCACAATAGCAAAGATTTGGAACCAATCCAAATGCCCATCAATGATAAACTGGATTAAGAAAATGTGGCACATATACACCATGGAATACTATGCAGCCATAAAAAAGGATGAGTTCATGTCCTTTGCAGGGATATGGATGAAACTAGAAACCATCATTCTCAGCAAACTAACACAGGAACAGAAAAACAAATACCATGTGTTCTCACTCATAAGTGGGAGTTGAACAGTGAGAACACATGGACACAGGGAGGGGAACATCACACACCAGGTCCTGTCAGGGGCTAGGGGGCTAAGAGGCTAGGGGCGGGATAGCATTAGGAGAAACACCTAATATGGATAACTGGTTGATGGGTGCAGCAAAACACCATGGCACGTGTATACCTATGTAACAAACCTGCATGTTCTGTACATGTGTCCCAGAACTTAAAGTATAATTAAAAAAAAAAAAGAGAGAGAGAGAGGGTGAAAGAGCAAGTCCCACAAAAAAGTTTCCCAGGTAGCAGAAATAAGTAGGGTTCACGATAAGGCTAATCAACAATACATGTAAGGTCTTCGAGGAAAAATCTAAAGGTAATCCAGCATCTCTGAGAAACTGAAAAAAATTCAGATGGTTAGAAAAGAGAGAGTGTGAGAGTGGCAGCAGATAAAGGAAGAAAAGAAAACTGAAGCTACATAATGAAGAATCATATCCATGCTCAACAGTTTGGGCGCTATCATGTAGGCTGAATGACTAATGCAAGACTTTTAGATGGATCCTGTTACATGTGTATTCTGGCTGTAAAGAGGAAGATATTTATAGAGGCAAGAATAAAGAAGTGTCAAGTCCAGGTCTCGGTATGAGTAATGGATGATCTTGGCAACATTTCTCTGAGACAGACACAATGAAAAATGACCAGGTCTGGGGGAAACCAGGGTAGGATCAAGGAAGGTAAGAAAGATAACAAATTTGGAATAGGTTGATTTTGATATGCCCAGAGGAATAACCAAAGGAGAGAGCCACAGAATATGGCATGTATAAGTCTGAAACCCAAGAGCAACCTGAACAGATCTGCAAATTATGGGGTAAACACTCAGGAAGAATGTATAGACTCAGAAGAAAAGACAGCCTAGGACAGAATTCCAAAAAACACCACTTAAAGTGTAGAGATGGCAAAGAGGGGCCTCAAAGAGACTGGTTATAAAAGAATAAAGGGAAGTGAGTTGTTAGAAAAGTCACAGGAAGAGCAAGTTAAAAAAGAAGTGAATGATGAACATCACCAGCTATTTTTGAAAGGTCGAATAAGATCATCACTGAAGAATGTCTAATGATTTAGCAACAAATTGGGCATCAATGATGTCAGAAGTGGTCATTTCCGTGGAGCAGTGGAAGGGGAAGCCATACAATAAACCAGTGCTCCTGGAGCCTGTTTTCTTTCTTTTCTGTTTTACCTTTTATTTTCAAAATACCTTTGACTCACAGAAAATTTATAATTGTTCACAGAACTCCTGTATACGCTTCCTGTATGTGTTAATATTTTCCCACTTTGCTTTCTCACTCTCTCCACATCCAGACATTTCTTTTTTCTGAACCATTTTATAGTAAGCTGTAGACATCATGCCATTTTATCCCTTAGTTCTCTGCTGTGTTATTTCTTAAGAAAAACAGGGCTTTCTCTTAAGTAACCAAAGTACAATAATCAAATTTGGGAAATTTAACACTAATACAGTATTATCATCTAATCTACAGTCTATATTCAAATTCTTCCAACTGTCTTATTAATTCAAGATTATACCTTGTATTTAATTGGCATGTCTGTTTAGTCTCCTTTAATCTCCCAGAGTAGTTCATAAACCTTCTTTTATCTTTTTTGATTTTTATGTTTTTGAAGAATGGAGGGTAGTTATTTTGTAAAATATTCCTCGATTTAAATCTGTCTGATACTTTCTCACAAATGGGTTTAAGTTACACATTTGGGGCTGAAATACCACAACCTTCTCAGTGCATCACATCAGGGCATATGATATTAGCTTGTCCTATTAATGATGATACTGACTTTGAGAACTTGGCTAAGGTAGGTCCATAAGGTTTCACTACTGAAAAGTTACTATTCTCTTCCTTTGCAATTAATAAGTTATTTGTAGGGAAACACTTTAAGAGTACAAGTATGTAAGTATTATGTTCCTCAAACTTTTATGCACTAGTTACAGTATCAGGAAAAAACAAAAATGCAAATAGTGCTAGAAAAGAAGACATGAAGGGAAATAAAACCATAGGATAGTAAATAAGATAATAATCCTTTAAAACACTCCCCAACTGTATTACATATATAGCAAGGATATTCTTCTTTAAAAATGTACTTTTCTATTTTAGGTAGTAGAAAAAACCCTATTACCATCCCCCTTCTGTCCGCAGTAGATCCTGCTAGGGGAAAGAAGGAATTAGAGAAGATGCAAGTAAAGTTCTTGTCCACCCAGTGTCTCCTGAATGGAACACAGCTTCAGAAACCTCCACAAGTTGCAAACAATCCAGAAGTTCCTATATGCTCTGCGCAGAGGACAAGGAGAGGTTGAGAGCCCTGGAGTACAGGAGGACACCTAGAGTCAAGATGAAGTATCTGCCATGACCGGCATCCCAACACCTAGGAAAGTCTGGCAGGAACATGGGCTCTGATGTAAGGAATCTACACACTTAGCTCATTTGTCTCTTATCTGCTCTTATCTCCTAATGCCTTGTAATGTTCTATAGCAGAGCAACATGCACAAATAATTCATCAGGGCAAGCATGATAAAGGCCCAGAAAGCTTGCATCAAGGTAATTTAAAGAAGAAAAAGACCATCCCAAAGTTTAAGAAGTCAGAAAATGTTCAACTGACCTACTTGGGAGGGTGAACCATTTCTGTACACAATCCAAGAATAGAACTCTAGAATTCAACAACTTCAAACCCATCCCCTATTCTAACATCAATAAACTGAGTACCAAGAACCTGAGGGACTTGCCAAGTCAGCAGGGTGCACTATCTTGATGTGGGTTCGCTGATTATCTCAGAGTCCTGCTAAGATCCAACACTGTCCTTTATTGCCTTCTCCAGGTCAATAACTATGTGGCCTGGGGTAGGGCAGGCATCTGAGTTATCCTATTTTATCCAATTATTTTTTGTTTGTTTTTTGCATAAGATGACAAATGTCTGTAGAGTCATATTCATAAGAAGTAACCTATCTCCAGGAAGGATCAGGGAAAAAATAAATAAAAGATACAACTTTTGGTTTTATTTTTATTCTCACTGTGGCATTGCTAGAAATAGGCTTTACTGTTTTAATAATAAAGCCTAGCTGTCAAGAGGACTTACTTTATCTACCCCACGTTAGTTAAAAGAGCATAAGAAATGAGAACTCCAAGTTTACATCAATCGGTGACTCAGATTTAGCCTGGAGGCCACTATGGAACATCTTCAGGAAATCTGTCAAAGAATATCCTCAGGAAGCCTATTTACATCACCTATAACATGGCCCAAAATCCAAACAGAATTCTAGATTTTAGGATAGCCAATCTACCTTTCACTGACCACAAAATGGAGACAAGTCCCTTGTGGTATATCTGTACTTCATTTTATTATCTTATGACAGACAACAGGAGACCTAAGAGAGGAAGAATGAGGGATCCTAATAGAATACTTCTCTGAATATTCTCTGCTTCACTTTTCAAATATTTCTTTAGCCGCCATTATACTGAACTCTAAGGCTGAATCTGTGTCTCGGAGGAGGCATCCCTCACAGAGTGATTACTCCCCATGGCACCAAAAAGGTGATCTAGCAGTTTTTCAACACAAAGGGCTTAATTAGAACTCCCCCAAACATTCTCCTGGTGACCCAATCAGGTGGTTCTTTAGAGAAGGCTTCCTGATGCTTTCTTCCCTCTCTTCCCTGTGTACAATAAAAGTAGACTTCCCTCCACAGATGTACCACAAGTTCAAACCAATGAATACAGACACTAGTTAAATGACGTGATATTGTTAATGGATTTATGGGAATCAGATGAAAAATGTCCATTGACTATAAGCAGTAGAGTAGACAGAGCTTTCTAAAATATTAATATTTGTAATTGTCTGGACTCCTGATCCTTTCTCTGGTCAATCAGCAGCATCTTCATTGCCTTAAGTAAAACAGTACTATTACAGCAAGAAGAAAAATGGGCAAATAAAGTATTAAATTTTGTTTTAACTCTTAAAATAAGGTATTCATGCTCAAAATGTTTCCCTTGAGGAAAGTAAAGCTTTCAGTTTATGGCATAATATATGCATGACAAGAGAGTGGAAGGAATGGCAGTCATTCTGGCTTCCAAAGAGCTTGAGGACTAGAAAAGATTGCGGATTAATGAGGCATAATCTTCATGGAGGTGGGGAGGGGCAGCAGTCAGAGGACTGAACCTTGGATCAGGCAGGGAGAAGGGGTTTGATACTACAGCTGACTTAGCAGCTGTTTGGGGAGCTCTAATCATGCCCTTTGTGTCAGAAAACTGCTAGGTCACTTCTTTCTGTGCCTTGGGGAGTGGTGGCCCAGTGAGGGATGCCTCCTCTGAGACAGATTCAGCCTTAAAGCCCAGTACAATGGTGGCTAGAGAAATCTTTGAAGGAATTCTGCATGATGGCTTGAAATTATATTTAATAGATGGTATGGTTTTGCTCTGCGTCCACACCCAAATCTCACCTCCAATTATATTCCCCAAGTGTCAGAGGACGGGCCTTGGGGGAGGTGACTGAACAATGGGGGTGGACTTTCCCCTTGCTGTTCTTGTGATAGTAAGTTCTCATGAGATCTGATGGTTTAAAAGTGTGTTGCACTTGCCCCTTTCTCTCTTGCTCTCTCCTGTTGCACCACAGTAAGACGTGCTTGTGTCCCCTTCACCTTCTGCCATGACTGTAAGTATCCTGAGACCTCCCAGTCATGCTTCCTGTTAAGCCTCCATAACTGTGAGTCAATTAAACCTCTTTTCTTCATAAATTACCCAGTCTCGGATAGTTCATTATAGCCATGTGAGAATGAACTAATACAGTAAAAATATTTGTACCACAGAAATTGGCAAGCTCTGTAATTTAGATCTTTTTCCCCATCAACCAGCTAACATTTACCAACACATTACAGAGTCAAATGTAGGGGACTGCAGACAGTCTGTGCCAAAGAGCTGGATGGATGCCAAGCTAAGGCCTCTGGAATTTAGATGAGTATATCACACAAAAAGTTTGTATTTCTTTTTCACATCACTTGCCAGGAAAGGCCTTCCATGGACGGCTATTGTTAAGTTCACTGAAAGTGGTAAGGGTATCACCTAACAGGAGGCCTGCATATGCTGCTCCTGGTTGAACAGTCTCAAGTGAACAGGCATTTTTCTGATCAGAACTTAATAGCACCATAAATAAATAAAATTCCCATCAATACTGTGCACTTCGTAATTATATACTTATTTGCAACAGTTCATTTTAATGTCTATCTTCCCCACTCAAATTTGAGCTCCATGAATGTAGAGACTGATTGATTACATTTGAGATATATATATGATATATATACACACACAGACTACCTATATCTACAAATATTTACACACACATATAGTTTTTTATAATTATAACTCCAGAACTTTGCATGAGTACTTCCTTATTAACTAATGCATAATTGACAATCAATAAATATTCTTGACCAACTGACACGCAAATACAAACACCTCAATATACTTTAGAGAGTCTGTATAATACAAGAAAAACTTAGTGAAGTACAATGTTTCTTTGTGGGAACTCACTAAAAAATTAAATGTCTTGGCCTGGCATGGTGGTTCATGCCTGTAATCCCAGCATTTTGGGAGGCCGAGGCAGGTGGATCACGAGGTCAAGAGACGGAGACCATCCTGGCCAACATGGTGAAACCTCATCTTTACTAAAAATACAAAAATTAGCTGGGTGTGGTGGTGCATGCCTATAGTCCCAGCTACCTGAGAGGCTAAGGCAGGAAAATCGCTTGAATCCAGGAGGCAGAGGTTGCAGTGAGCTGAGATCACGTCACTGCACTCCAGCCTGGTGAGAGAGCAAGGCTCAGTCTCAAAATAAATATCTTCCTGAATAAGTAACAAATTTACTATCTTTGCAACCAAAATTCAGAGTTTTAAAAAATTATATGATTTAATGAAATTATTCTAAAATCCATCTGGAATAAAATGAATAATAATAGTCAATAAATATTTAAGAGGAACACTAATAGGAGATAAAGGTTGCTTCCAAATTATAAAGATATTATCTACAGTTTTAAAAATTAAGATTATGTGGCAAGTTAATGAATGAAAACAATATAAAGCATAACAAGGACTCCTGTATGTAAATGAATTTAATATTTGATAAATATGATATTCTAAGTCATTTAAAAAGAGTTGATTATTCACTAAATAGTGACGGGGTAAGTAGTAGGCTATTTCAAAATAAACTATGTCTTTATCTCACATTATACACTAAATATTATCAGAAGGATTAAATCATCAAATATTTAAAAACATGACTGTAAAATATTATGAAAAAAGGGCAAGAGAATAATTCTTTAAATATAACGACTAGGTAAGATCCATAAAGAAAGCAAAGGATAAATATGACTACATAAAAATACAACAATGCTGATACCAAAACAGACATATAGGCCAATGGAACAGAATAGAGACCACAGAAATAACACCACACATCTACAACCATCTGATCTTCGACAAACCTGACAAAAACAAGCAATGGGGAAAGGATCGCCTATTCAATAGATAGTGCTGGGAAAATTGGCTAGCCATATGCAGAAAACTGAAACTGGACCCCTTCTTCACACCTTATACAAAAATTAACTCAAGATGGATTAAAGAATTAGATGTAAAACCCAAAACCATAAAAATCCTAGGCAATACCATTCAGGACATAGGCATGGGCAAAGATTTCGAGACAAAAAAGCCAAAATTGACAAATGAGATATAATTAAACTGAAGAGCTTCTACACAACAAAAGACGCGATCAGAACAGGAAATCTACAGAATGGGAGGAAATTTTTGCAATCTACCCATTTGACAAAGGTCTAATATCCAGAATCTAAAATGAACTTAAATAAATTTACAAGGAAAAAAAACCCCATCAAAAAGTGGGCACAGACACTTCTCAGAAGAAGATATTTATACGATTAACAAACATATGAAAAAAAGCTCAACATCACTGACCATTAGAGAAATGCAAATCGAAAGCACAACGAGATACCACTCATGCCAGTCAGAATGGCGATTATTAAAAAGTCAATAAACAATAGATTCTCGCAAGTCTATGGAGAAATAGGGACACTTATACATGCTGGTGAGAGGGTAAATTAGTTCAGCCATTGTGGAAGACAGTCTGGAGATTCCTCAAGGATGTAGAATCATAAATACCATTTAACCCAGCAATTCCATTACTGGGTATATATCCAAAGGAATATAAATCATTCTACTATAAAGACACTTGCACACATATGTTTATTGTAGCACTATTTACAATAGCAAAGTCATGGAACCAACCCAAATGCCCATCAATGATAGACTGGAAAAGAAAACGTGGTACATACACACTGTAGAAACTATGCAGCCATTAAAAAGGAATGAGATCACGTCCTTTGCACAACATGGATGAAGCCGGAAGCCATCATTCTCAGCAAACTAACACGGGAACAAAAAACCAAACACCACATGTTCTCATTCATAAATGGGAGTTGAACAGTGAGAACACATGGACACGGGGAGGGGAACAGCACACATCAGGGCCTATCGGAGGGTGGGGGGTGAGGGGAGGAAATTTTAGACAACAGGTCAATAGATGCAGCAAACCACCATGGCACACATATACCTATGTAACGAACCTGCACATTCTGCACACGTATCCCAGAACTTAAAGTAAAATTTAAAAAAACAAAATTAATTTTTTAAAAAACATGTCAGAGAAAAAAATATATATATAAAGCAATGCTGTATATTGAAAGAAGAACGTAAACAGCATGCTAATGATTTTGCCAAAAGGCAGTAAAGAAAGACCCAATTACAGACATCTCTGTAATTGGTCCTACCAGGACTCTTTTTGATCAAAAAGCTAAGCTTTCATTTCATTTTCAGGACTGAAGATGGCCCAGATCCATCATGTTTGCACTTGTGATTTGAAATATTTTCCTAATTTAGTCTTCTGCCGCAGTTATTTAAACCTTGGATCATGACTGAAGAATATACCCCATTACTGAGAAATTTCAGATATCCATAATGATAAATTGACAAACTCCACATATGTTTTTGTTTATGTTTACTTGGGATATGTAATGAAAGCCTATCAAACAGCTGACTTTTACAAACAAGTTCACCTCCATTGAAAGATGTCAGACTAAACTTCTAATAAGCAACACTTTTGGATAATAGCAGCCTTTCTACCCTCTGTGTGAGATTTACTGAAATTAAGTCACAGAGTTAAACTGTTTAGACTTGTTGGGTGCAGTTTATATACTCTGGATTGAAGAGTTCTATTTGACTAATAGGCAGTTCCTGAAAATCTTGAATCTCTTAGCCAGCTTCAAATGTGGAGGCAGTAGTTTATTGTTACATTTATTGATAATAGTAACAATAAAAGCAACAATAAATTAAAATTGCATTGGTATAGACCCTTCTAGAATTAAACACATTTTAAAAAACGTATAAGTAATTCTGACTAAAAATGTGGGAGGTAGAACTCTATTACACCAATCTCATGGAAAGAAATTTTAGATAAGAAAAAAAAGTGCATACTATCATGGTACCATATCTCTGTATCATAAAGTACTATGCTACACATAAAAACAAATCAAATAACACTACAGCAATCAATGTGATTTCTGTTCAATTAAAAAATTTTCATTGAATACAACTTGCCAATCACCATGCTAAATACTGAGGAAACTCAGATGAAGAAAATGTTGATACGAAACTTTCAAAATTAACAGTAAAATCAGCTAAATACGCCACCCACTGGCTTTTCCTTATACCATTAATGAAGGCACACAAATAGACAAAGATTTTCTACACTGAAAACCGGGGAAGACAGCATGCATATGAGAAACATTCTCATTAAAACACTGTACTTAAATAGCTGGGACAGTATAACTTTGGGCTCCTGATGACTGTGATCTCTGAAACTCAAGAGCAAGCCAACTGGGAAGTGGAGAGGAAACAGTTTTTCCATTTTTCTACTATCAGTTGTGGTGAATTTTCTGGTAGTGCCATATGTCTCATTTTCTCTACCCCAATCATCATTTATCCCTAAGTTAGGTCTACTCAAATGTTCTATCTACTCAGAGGCCACACGGCTCTCAATATGCAGCATTTAGGCACTGACAGTAGAATAAATTCAAGACAAGCCTTGAAATAACTCCATACTGGGACAAAAAATGTTAATGTGTTATATCAGGGAATTCCGCAAGGACCTAAGCATAAATGAGGAGTGAGGAGTTAAAGGAGTGTGAACAAAAGAGTGGAACAAAAGCCATCCTACTCAACATAAGCCTCTAAACAAAAAGTCCGTGAATAAATCAAATGCTTAGAAAGGTAAATACACTCAACACTTAGAATAATTACTGTAAATGAAAATAATTCCATGGGGTGGTGTGAAGTAATGGACAAGAGTTAAAAAGATGTAGATGTTCAATAAGTAAGGTAAGCATGGTTAGGCTAAAATTCCTGGGCTCTTATTCCCCACACTACAACATTCCTACACTCCCAGAAATAACCGTCACAAATATAATACAAAACAAACAAAAAAACCTCAACAGCAACAAAGATTTATAAGAATAAATGTAATATGAAAGTACTATATGGATAAAATTACAAACAAAAGTTACAAAATAAATGACATAAAAGAAGACCTGGAAGAATGAAGAGGTATCAATTTTTATCAAATTTATGCATAAATATAATGCACATTACAATAAATATTTTGGAACTGTTTTCAGTGGGACTTCATGAACTTACATAAAAATCATCTAAAAATGTTTAAAAAATGGACAAAAAATAATGAAGTGAAAAGATTTGCCCTACATGGTATCAAGATCCACATTAGCAATTAAAAAGTTATATGATTAAGATAATGTGGTATTGGACAGGGTACTGAACAGAGAGAGGCAGACCAATCCAAAAGAATAAAGAGCTCAGAAACAGAACTAAACATATTTGCAGGCATGAGATGCTACCAAAATTAGGAGGATTAACTAACCAATGAATAAGGGAGGCCTATTCAATGAGATTGGAAGGACCTTCAACTATCTATATTGTGTTTTATCCAACAATAACAACAAAACAGCATGAAGCAATGTTAACATCTGATAAAGGTAGATGTGCAATATTTTATTCTCTAAACACTTCTACACATTTGAAATATTAACCAATAGCAAAAAAAAGAGAGAAAAGAATACCTATAAAAAATATTACACTTACAGATCAAGAAGACATTGGACAATAGTCTGTACTAATTCTTTTATTTCTTTAAAAATTAGAAATATAAAATTATTTTATCATGAAAAAGAATATCTATCTCAAAGTATTTAATATCATATTTAATATTAAAGCACAGCTGGATGAATTATCTTAAAATCAGGAAAATGATATCCACTTTACAACTATTTTTATTATTACTCTGAAAGTTCTAACAGGTATAATGAAAGTAAAGAAATAAGAATATAATTATTTTAAAGAAGGAGACAAATATATTAGTTGTGGGTGGAATTAAATACCTAGTAAATAAAGGAGAATATTGAAAATTGAATAAAGAAAACTGGAAGATGAATAAACGATTAGTAAAATAGCTGAATGCATGATTAAAATACGGAAAACAACATCATTATAATATTTTAGCATTATCTCAAATGTACCAAGTGAAATGGAAAACTATTTATTCACGATATTAAGGGAAATATAAAAATTACCTAAAAGTAATCGTTGTAAGTTATATGCGAGAACTTTAGAGAACAGCTTGAGCTAGTGTAGAATGGGATGAAATGAAGCAGAAGAGAACAGAATAAGGTCAGGAATACTGCATACTAATTTTTAAATGTATCATTACATTTAAAAACACCACAAACATGTTGGAAATTAAGCAATTATTCAATTAATAGTGATGGAGAAATTGATTACTCTTTCGGAGAGAAAAAATTCACCCTATGTGAAAATAAGCAACAGGCAAAATACACATAAGATAACAAATAGGATACAAATAAGTTAACCAAACCAAAATACTTCCCTATTGGTCCCCTCTGATTATGTTACTTTCCTTGCTTTAAATGTACATTCTCCCAACCCCGTACCCGGCTCATGCCTAAGAACTATTTTTTGGTTACTTCGGCTAGATATCAATTCTCCAAGAAGCCATCTTTAAGCCCTCAATACATAGCCCCAAGACTAGATCTGAACCCCTCCTGCATACAGGATTCCCTTTACTAAGACTAATCTTACTAGATCATAATAATTAGTTCTATAATTAGAAGTTCTGTAAGGTCAGGGGCCACGTTTTAGTCATCATGATAGCCCTGGTATCCCCACTGGATATCTAAACAAAACCTAAATGCTTCCTGAAGCTATCTTCCTACAGTTTATGCTTCGTGGTAGCCCTCTCTTCATTCTACTCAGGCAGTCTCTCATCTTAAATGTTGAGGTTTTCAAGGGTGCCTGATAAAGTTTCAGAGTGTGGACCTAATTCTCAAACAGCTTTTCAGTGTGGCCTCACTGAAATGGTGGGGTTAAGAAAAATACTACATGAAGATATCCCACTAGTGACTCCTGATTATCTTTCAAAATCTCTTCTGCACATGAGTTTTATCCACAGTTCGTATTTACTGAGTTAACTTCTGATTAGCACGTTTCCTTTAAAAAAATCATACTAGCTTATTTCATGTTCCTCCCTTCAGTAATTCAGAGTTTTGACCTTAGTGAAAGGCTAGCAGATAACTACGGTCATAACTCACTTTGTCTTGCCATTCTTTGTTAGTGACCTTTTTCTTTAACACTTCATGGGTTGCATTACAACACTTTCTTCATAAAGTATCTTTTCATAGAAGATTGTCTCTTCTCCAGCACCCCCATACCCATTGACAGATGTGCCGAGGAAGTCTCCTAACTCTGTGTGTTCTGGGGAATACCTTAAGCTTTCCCTTCTCCCGAACACTCGTGGCATCTACCACCACCATCTTATCATGTTTAAATAACATAAATTGCCACCACAGGGCCAGAGCTCCCGAATCTCACTCATCCTCAGACCACATAAGGCTTTGTAGGCAATGAGGCAGACCTCCTTACCACCACAACCCTTCCATTCTCCTTCCCTGCTTCCTAGCAGTTCCACCGCCACTACCTCAAAGCATTAAAACAGCCTGTCTGTGTTTTTTCTCACACAAATCCATCTCCTAATAACTAACTCTTTCTAAAGCACAGCTTCAGTTTTTATATTCTGTAGTTTCAAAACCCTTAACTGTTCCAAAATCTCTCAGCACAAATCATCACTCCCTATGTGCCAGGACTCCCTGGTGTGCAATTTCTCTCTACCTTTTAGAAACTTCAGTCATTATTACTCGCTGAAAAAAATAAGCTGAACTTTTCTGATTCCTTCATTTTTATGTTGTTTTCTCCTTGTAGCTGACACAAGGGTGGACCTTCAATTATCGTGTTGAAATCCTGTCTGTCCTTTC
Organism: Macaca mulatta; assembly: GCF_049350105.2. Taxonomy (NCBI): domain Eukaryota; kingdom Metazoa; phylum Chordata; class Mammalia; order Primates; family Cercopithecidae; genus Macaca; species Macaca mulatta. Next base: position 72,860,347 of record NC_133406.1, on the reverse strand, counting down.
CTCCCACCTCACACCACTTTCACACACAGTCATTCCTTACCCTTTCAACCAGCTGTGATCTTGCCTTCTTTCAACATACATAGTACTTTTCTGCCATTAGAGGAACTATGTATTACTCTAACATGAACTCTCATCATTTGGTTACAGGCTTTGTCTCTTCTTAATCATAAACTTGTTGGGAGCAGAGAATCTCTGGGAATTATTTTTCTTTCCTTTATATATCTTGTATAGGGATTTGCTCAGAGCAGATATTCAAGAAAATATGCTGAATTGAAAAGAGCGATCTATAGGTTTTTATTAATACAGCATATTTTAATTGAATAGACGTGTTCAGATCTAGAGAGTTCTACTGTTCTAATTTCTTGTGCTGATTTTTATTTTATTCTGGACAGGCAAGAAAAAGCAAAATTATTGATACATGCATATTGTAAAAAAAAAAAAAAACCCTTAAAAATAATTAATGTACAGGCATGGTGGGTTGTGCTTATAATCTCAACACTTTGGGAGGTCGAGGCAGGTGGATCACTTGAGCCCAGGAGTTCAAGACAGTCTGGGCAACATGGAGAAACCCCATCTTTGAAAAAAAATTAGCCAGGTGTGGTAGTATGCACCTGCAGTCCCAGCAGCTCAAGAGGCTGAGGTGGGAGGATTGCTTGAGCCCATGAAGTTGAAGCTGCAGTGAGCCATGATCACACCACTGCACCTCCAGACTGGGCAACAGAGCAAGACTCTGCCAAAAAAAAAAGAAAGAAAAAGAAAATTAAAAAATAATAATAATTAAAATATCATCTGAATACAGAACCATTTAAATTACTTTAGAGGCAGAAAAACAACATTAATAACATAGGGCAAAAGAGTTGAAAGTAGGATGAGAAAAAAGAGCAACATACATTTAGGAGATGCCCTCAATAAGCAACCTAAGAAGAGCAAGCCTTTCAGAAATCAAAGTGAGATGACAATCACATATCGTGTTTTGGTTTGTTTGTTTTTTGTTTTTTGAGACAGAGTCTCACTCTGTTGCCCAGGCTGGAGTGCAATGGTGCAATCTCGGCTCACTGCAACTTCCATTTTGTGGGTTCAAGCGATTCTCCTACCTCAGCCTCCCAAGTAGCTGGGATTATAGGCACCTGCCACCACACCCAGCTAATATTTGTGTTTTTGTTAGTAGAGACAGGGTTTCACCATGTTGGCCAGGCTGGTCCCGAATTCCTGACCTCAGGTGATCCACCCACCTCAGCTTTCCAAAGTGCTGGGATTACAGGCATGAGCCACTGTGCCAGGCCACATCTCGTGTTTTTAGAAAAGTGAGTCAAAGCTACTGTTAAGCTGAGGAAAGAGCCTAATCAAACACTGAAGAAGAAATATGGTTCCAGAAAAATATGATTCTAATTATGAAACAATATCTTTGTGAAAAGATCTGTTCATTTTAGAATTTTCACACATCGTACACTGTTCCTCTATAACACTAGTTTTAAACCAAGGATCCATGGCAAACTCATGTATGGAACTTTAAAAACCCACCTCAGAACAACTAAATTACTGTCTTCTACTGGGAAGGGAGGATGGTACGTGTGCATTTTAAAATATCTACAGAGGTGATTCTGATTCACGCCCCTGTCATAGATGCAGGGTTTATGGGTCTCAAGCTATATGAGGCTCTGTAGGAAAAAAAAGAATAAAAATTAAAAAGAAGGCCCATACAAATGAGGAGTCTTAAACTTAACCTTCAGCCTCGAGTTAAATATGCCTCTGTCTCTTTGTACACAGAACAATATTGATCAGATTTATCTCTTCTAGACTGCTATGACATCACTCTATTACTATATTTTCATTATCAAGAATAAAATAATTTTCATTACCAATAAAAAGGGTAATTGCGAATATTTCTTGAATGCTCACAATCTCACTGCATATCAGATACCATGCTAATCCCTTCATGTGTACAGTTATTTTAACTTGCTCAACAATCCTATGAGGTTTAAATACAACTAGTTATCTCCACTCTCTGAATGTGGAAAGTGAGATTTACTGAAGTGAAGTAATGTATACAAAGTCAAACAATTGTTAAGTGTTAAAGCTGAGATTTAAATTATTAATTCGCTTGCTTGGAGCAAGTGTTTGAGATCAAGGCTAGAGATATGGGTCCCCAAACTTAGCGTTTTTCTCAGTTGCATAACTACAACATATAAATCTGATTTGGGACATGTCATTCTACAAATATGCACTGTTTTACATTGTCGGACTGGGGAAGTATGTATATATAGGTGCATCAAAACAAATGCATTGATTAAAGTAAGTAAATCAAAGGGATGTTTTGACATTTTGTGTCAACTTTAAATGATCAAACTTCCTCTTGGCCCAGAAACAACTGCTCCTGCAGTTCAAACAGTATTTCACAAGATGGCTCCCTTGCTATTTTTAGTTGCAACTTACATAATAAAATCCTGCATGACAGTTGTAAATTTCAAAATCTGTAGGAAGTCACAGGTTTCTTATGTTACTTTTTGAATGAGTTTCTACCAAACATTTTTTGGCAACAAGATGCATTCATATAACCTAGAACTGCAGCTAAACGTTGAGGGGCTATTCCTTTGCAAAGAAATTTTGCCAATGAACAATAATTATCTACCTGCAGATTGTTTCCAAACTTCCCTAGCTGTTTCCTGAATACACTGGAAATGCATGCTGATCTCATAGTCCTTCTCAGTCTCCGCAAGTGTCTCACAATGAGAATATTTAACTATTCCGGATTTCATTTCGAGTGTTTAAAGATATGCATTTTTTAAGTAAAAGTAAAACATGAGCACTAAATGTTGGCCAACTATTTTATCTGAAGCTCAAGCCAATCAAGAGAGAACTGTTCAAGGCATAATAAAATTATATTTCTGTCAATTGCTGTAAATTCATGTGTTATTTAAATACTGATGTTCTGATTTTTCCTCTTATTCCGAGAGGAAAAGAAAAATAATTCTGCAGCATTAAGGAAAATTTTCTTAGCACAAATTTGGAGTAACTTAAGTTTTCCTATTTATTGAAAGAGATCATAAATCAGGAATCTGAACTTCTATCACAAAGCACTCTCTGGAAATCACACTTTAAAGAGTATTGTTAAAAGATTTTTCCAAGATAATTTGATGTTGTATTCCCGACCAGACTTGGCATCAAATAATAAACCATAAAATCAATAAACAAAACTACTATAGCAGTAAACTGATAGAACTATATAATTCCTCTGTCATCAAATTGTCCTAAAGTAATACATTAGACATAACGTATATATTTTTTCATTTTAGAAAGTTTGCTCTTGGTGGACATAAGTAATCAAAAGTGCCAAGAATCCATGTTGTCTTTGATTCACAATAATTTTTCTCAACTGCAAACAGACTTATTCAAATTTATTTTCAAGTGTAACGAAGATAACGTAGCATAGCAGCTAAGACTTCAGGCTCTAGAGCCCACGTGTCTTCATTTGAATCCTAGCTCTGCTACTCTGTCACTCAGAAAGTTACTACACTTCTATGTGCCTCAGCTTCCCCATGTATAAAACAGTAATAGGAATACATAATACAACAAACATAAAGAACTTAGCATGAAGCATGCCACATAGTAAGCAGTCCATGAGTATCAGCCAGCTAAAGTCACTTTCATGGCCACCAAGCATAGCTCAGGTACTACCACTGAAGTACAGAATAAGTGTCTGATGTCAATAAAAAAATAATGGTGGCAATGATGATGATGCTAATGATGATGGCACTTTCTCTCCTAAAACATATTTCAAGTAAGGAGGGGTTGAGTCAAAATTCTCTTTTCACACTCTTCACTTTGCAGAATACGCAACCATAAAAACAGCTATTTGATATCCCGCCATATAATCTGTGAAATGAAGTGCTCTAAATTACTATTCACCTTTCATTCTCCTAGCCGAGCAGACATTAGTAGCCACCAGAATATTTAATCCTTCATTAGTAAGTGGTATAATAATTTTGTGACAGCAAATCCTGTTATTTTGAAGGCGTTAACTTTGACATCCCTCATAGAATTGCTCCACAGCATCTTGTTTAAGATGGCCTATTACTTTTTATATTCACAATATAAACCACCATGAACTGAGGTGGGAAAAGCCTCTGAGTTTTTTAAGCAAAATCATTAAATGTAAACATAGACACAGCCAATAGAATTCTAACCCCATCACTACACAAAGTGGAAAACTGAGGCCAAAAACATTGAAATATTGGTGGCAATAAGGCAGAATAGATTGAAGAGATAAAACTCAAACTTTTCAAGTACTGACTGTCTATATTGAATATAATTTTACTTGAAATGAGGGTGTAAGGAACTAGCCGTGCCTTCCTTGACTATTACCTTGTGGTAGCAATTAAAAGCTCATCAACTACTGCCTGTCTCAGACAAGAGAGAGAAAGCAAGCGACAGCCAACCCACCTGAAAGATGTGTAACTATACAGGTCCTGAATTTGAGTGTTGACAGCTGAAGTTGGGTCATTTAGATGAAAGGCTACATCACTAAATCCATTAAGGGGCATCAATTAAACTCAATTTAATGCAATATCCATTATCATTTTTAAAATTCATCTCTAGTATGGGATTCGGCTCCCATGTACACTTTTATTTTGAAAAATACCTTCAAAATAATTTATTTCTGGATCTTAGTTTTCAAAAGGTACACATTAGAAAAAAGGGTATATGTTTACATTTAAAAAAACTATACCCTCAGCATCAAAAGAGTAATGCCATTTAGCCTAAATAACATACAAGGTTTTCTCACACATGGTAAAGGCAGATATACTTTACTTAATTCAATATTTACAAGTAAACAAAGTGTTGGGAGACACATCAGAGATATAGTCCAGTGGTTTTCATACTGATTTCTTGCAAATTACTTGTAGACAGTAATTTTCCAAAGGTGACAATTTTTACTAGTAGAAAGTATTTTCCAAAGGCAACAATGGCATAACCTTTCCCTTAGAAAGGCAGAGTCTTAGAATGAAGTCCCTAAACCATTAGGAGGAAAGGTGAACATACATTATCAGTTCACTCAAAATTTATGGTACAACATAGATACCCTACATTGTTCAAAATACAATTCAATGCAGGTCTGGATCCCCTGGCCACTAGAGGCAGAGGTCAGAGTTACAAAGTTACAAGTGCCAACACTGCAAGCTAGGCTCTGTAGGCTTAAAACACCACAACGGCATGTACTTGCTGCATGATTAGGCACATTATTTAATATCTCAATGCTTCAGTGTACTTATCCAAAAATGTGAATAATGGAAACAACCACCTCATAGGGTTGTTATAAGAATGAAATTTTGTAGTATATGTAAAGCACTTAAAACCTGGCACATACCACATGCTAAATACTGTTACACAAGAGACCATACAAAAGGCAAGCTTTCAATCTAATGCCATACTTTTTCTGACCTAAGACATTTTAAAATCCACTGATACCAAGGGTCACAATGTTAAGGGCAAATCAAAAATGGCCCAGCCAGTGTACAAAGGCAGATCTGTGTGACCTCAAAGTCCTGCCCTCCTACAGAAAAAGGCAGCCTTCCCTTGGATACAAAACACTTCCACTTCTGCCTCACCACAGATACACTTACACAGACACACACACTCATAGCACATGCACAAATAGATCTATTTATCTGTTTTATGCATGTTAGAAATTCAATTTTTAAAAAAAGGATCCTAGAGCCTGGGAGGCAGAGAAGAAATATGAAAGCCACTGTTCCACATCACACTTCATCCTCACACGTTAGTTCCTTACACACTTTCTAATTTGATCTTGAAGTGAAGTACAAACACAAAAAAGATAATTATGAGAAGGCCCCCCACTTGCTCCAAATGTGGACTCTTAGTGTATTTTTCCCCTTTCTGTAATCTCTTCACAGCTACGATGACTACCTCAGATTACATCCTTTATCCTAAATTTAGTCTATTAGAAAAGCAAATGCTGGAACCCAGGATTTTAGCAAGAAATCAACAAGACAACTTTCAAAGACAACTAAGAAAAGTAGCTAGAAAAAAAATATTTCTTCATTTCCATAACAATTCAGAGCCTACAGAGAGAGAATATGGAAAATTTTATACTCAGCAGAAGAAAGTAGACTGAAATGCACTCATTGGCAACCAATTATAACTATGCTATTCCACTACTGAGCCTGCTCACATTGAATTGAGTAGAAAGAACATTTGAGGCTCCAACTTCACCGTCTGTCCACAAATTAGAAACACAACTCCAAAGTAAAAACAAGCAATGTAAAAACACAGAAAAGAAAGATCACCTTTTAGACTCCATTAAAATTGTTCCTCTCATTCCCAGTCTATTTTGCTGTTCAATTTTTCCCCAAAGCTATATAATTAACACATAACATGCTATATTACTTACTTTACTATTAAGTTTCTCACTAAATTATTGTCTATTTTAATATAATACTTCTCGATTATGTACTCCAACCATGTAGAAGTTGTTCAATGAAAACTCTGTAAATATTTTGTGAGGAAATGAAAGAATGATTCAAAAGAGCGTGTCTCCAAAAATAGTACACTGCAGGACCAAGAATATGTTTGGAAATCACATCAGGAGATAATAAAACACCATATCCATAAACTGGGAGCCTAAAGCCAACAAAAAATAAATTCGCTGTGATTTAAAGACAAAATTAGGAAAAGAGATGGGTAAAAAAATAGATGATTGAAAGAAAACTGAATATGCAATTGCAAAATCTGTATTCAATGTAATTAAGGAGCAGAAGAGAAACAGTACAAACTCAAGTCAGTGATGCGCCTCACAGAATATAAAAGATTTCCCAGAATTACACGAAAAAAAAGTAATGGAAGAAAGAATTTTAAAAGACAAATGAAATATAGAGAGAACGGAGGATACGAAAGCAATATAAAATTTTCCAGCTTCTTTAAAGATGGAAACGCAGAACCATCAGCATAGAAGAGCTGAAACTATAATATAATAGAAAACTTTCTCTAAAAACAATGAATTAAGTGCGATAAGTACAAAATTTTTTAAAAATCTCTTAAAAAATGAAAACAGGAGTTAGCTGGAAAATAGATTACTAATAAAAGAAGAAAATCAGGTTAAGTCAAACTTCTCCCTGCAGATGCCAGAAGACAGTACAGAATAATTAATAGAGTTGTGATAGGAAAAGTTGTGATCCCAGAATTTTATACCCAGCCAAATTAGCTTTCGTGTGTGAAAGCAAGAGAAAGCCATCTGCAAGTATGAAATATTTATTGCACCTGTATACCTTCATTTAAGAAAAGTATCTGAGGGCTATATATGCTAATCGTGAGATAAACCTTCAGAATAACAAGATGCAGTAATGTACTGCATAATATTTGGTCACCAATAGGCCACATACACAACAGCAGTCTCAAAAGATTATAGCAGAGCTGAAAAATTCCTATCATCTAGTGACATCACAGAACAACATATTACCCACATGTTTCTGGTGATACTGACATAGAAAATCTATTGCACTTCTCATTGTATAGAAGTACAGCATGTACAGTTATGTACAGTACATATAACTTGATGATAGAAAATATTACTATGGTACTGGCTTATGTATTTACTATATTATACTTTTTATTATTATTTTAGATTGTACATCTTCTACTTGTAAGAAAAAAGTTAACCATAAAAGGTATTTCAGGAGAAGCTACTGTTATCGTAGGAGATGACAGCTCCATGCATGTTATCAATAAAGACCTTCCAGTGGGAAAAAATATGGACGTGGAACACAGTGATATTGATGATCCTAACCCTGTGTAGGCCTAGGCTAGTGGGTGTGTTTGTGTCTTGGTTTTTAACAAAAATATTGAAAAAGTTTTAAAAAATTAATAGAAAAAAGCTTATAGAATAAGATTGAAAAGAAAATATTTTTGTACAGCCGTAAAATGTATTTTAAGCTAAGTATTATTACAAAAGAATTAAAAAGCTCAAAAACACTAAAAAGTTTATAAAGTAAAACTGTTACAGAAAGCTAAAGTTAATTTGTTATTGAAGAGAGAAAAATATTTTTCATAAATTTAGTGTAGCCTAAGTGAAGTGTTTTTAAAGTCTACAGTATTGTGTACCAATGTCCTCAGCCTTTACAATCACTCACCACTCACTCACTAAAAAATCTTTTATATCATTTATTTTGTGCATCTTTTCTATGTTTAGGTATGTTTAGATACACAAATACTTACCATTATCTAACACTTGCCTACAGTACTGAGTACAGTGACATGTTGTACAGGTCTGTAGCCTCGGAGCAATAGGCTATAGCAGATAGCCTAGGTGTGTAGTAGGTTACACCATCTAGGTTTGTGTGAGTTCACTCCATGATGTTTGCACAAGTTGCTGAATGACACATTTTTCAGAAAATGTCACTGTCGATAAGTGACACATGACTGTATTTATATGGCACATCACACTGTTTTTCTCACAGTTTAAGTGACATATATTGGATCTCACATTGAATGGTACAAAAATTTAGATGACTGGATCACCTTGCCTAAAGAATGAGTCAACAAAATTTTTTCTTCCCCCTTAGGAAAGTAAAGACAGACAGTGTAACTAGTAGCCACTGTAAATGACAAGTAATGGCTTTCTGTATCAGTAAAGCTCTAATTATAATACCTGAGTCACTGTTTATTTTTATGTTTTCATTCTGAAGCCTAATAAGTCAATCAAAGACAGATACTTATGCCAGCAAGCTCAACTTTATAACATCCATAAAGACCAATGATATTGGCATGTTAAATATCTCTAAAAATCAGTGATTATGGTATAATATCAACTAAGTCAACTATACATAGGAAAATCACTGTAAAAGAAACATGGTCCTATCTAATCACTTCCCTTTTTATACATTTCTGTATTATTCTATTTTTATGTTAATCATATATTACCATATATGAGAAATGACAAATATATATACTTTGATGACAAGTCACCTCATATTTTTAAAAATCGAGGAAAAAAGCATTAAAAACTGGTACTGGATTAGCTCATACATATATACGTCATATCATACATATACTACTTTTTTTAACCTCCACTTCCTGGGTTCAAGCAATTCTCCTGCCTCGGCCTCCCAAATAGCTGGGATTGCAGGCATGCACCACCACATCCGGCTAATCTTGTATTTTTAGTAGAGATGGGGTTGCACCATGTTGGTTAGGCTGGTCTCAAACTCCTGATCTCAGGTGATCTGCCCACCTTGGCCTCCCAAAGTGTTGGGATTACAGGTGTGAGCCACCACACCCAGTCATGTATACATTTTTTTAAAAAAATACCCGTTGCAAACAAAAAATGGTCATCAACATGGGATTAATGAAATTATGACCTACGCCTAAAAAGAAAACTATGTAGCTGCTAAAACAATAAAGCAAATCTTCAACAAATGATTTTTTTTAATTTCATGACCTCTTCTTATGTGGAGGTACAAAGGTATAGTGAACTTCACTTGTACAATAAAGGAATGTATTTATATTAATTATAGACATACACACTTTCACATATACATATCCATATATAAATGATTCCTAGAATGGTAAGAATGGTAATTGTGTTTGACTCTGTAGGGGATGAAACACTGAAGGATCAGCTGCAGGAGGAAGGCTTACCTATCACTCTATATTCTTTACACTGCTTGCTTGTTTCTTATTGCTTAATGATTTATAGACACTCCTAATCAAGTTTTAATAAAAGCATACAGTATTTTACTTTAAGTGAGCAGGCTATTAATTCCTCACTATTTGTATGACCAAAGTTGCCATGTGAAAGAATATGATTTTCTTTCTGCATTGACATAAGCAAAGCACCTATCTTAAATCGCCTTGATTTATATACACTTCCTAGAGTTTGCATGAATTTTAAAAGATAACTAGCACTGCACAACTTTAGACTTTCAGCAAATATTTATAAAAGTCAACCAGGAAATACTGTAGAAAGACAAAGAGTGTATGAGATGTGATTTGCAATCAGGTATATGCTATTATTTTTCTATCATTATCCACATCAAGAGTGGCTTTATCGTAACAACCTCCTTTCTATTATCATAAACTCACAATTTTCTTTTTTGAGACAGGGTCTCCCTCTGTTGCCCAGGTTGGAGTGCAGTGGCATGATTATGACTCACTGTAGCCACCATGCTTGGCTAATTATTTTTTCTTTTGTAGAGACAAGGGTCTTGTCATGTTGCCCAGGCTGGTCTCAAACTCCTGAACTCAGCAATTCTTGGCCTCCCAAAGTGATAGGATTACAAGAGTGAGCCGCTGCACCTGGGCTATAAACCCACAATTTCTATCCCCTGATTTTTTCCTCTAAAAATATAGTGACCCCTTTTTCTGACACTTAGATTTCATTTTCTTGAAATTATTGCCCCAAAGTCTGAATTTTTTAAACCAGAATGTCATGGCTTGGGATTGGTAGCACTCTAGTTTTCTTGAATGTAACATTTTGTATCATATTTACAGAAAACAATTCAGAATCTGCAGGAGGCGAGGAGTACTGAAAATATATGACACTATAACATCACGCAGAGCTAAGCAGTAGAATGAGATTTTCTTATTTTTAGAAATATATTTCCCTGTGGTTTCCTTCTGAGCACTACATACTCAGTTTTTGAAGCAGTTATTTTGTCTGCTAGCACCTACATTGGAACATGTTGCTATGTTCTAATACAGTATTTTCTCTTAATTTTTGAAGTAGCACAAAATTGAACTTTTTATCAATCTGTAAATTAAAACAAATTATACAAGCCAATGGTTCTAAACCCTTTTGTGGCTTATGGACCCCTTTGAGAATCTGCTGTGTGCTGTGGACCCTCTCTTCAGAACATGATTACAGACTCTTAAAGCTTATCCAGCTGTCTTCCAATGGTTCATAAAAATTGAGTCGCAAACTTTATTTCAATCTTTGACGAACAATAGGGAAAAACAGACAAATACAGCAGCTTCTTTAAAATTAAGCAATTTTATTTGCATAGTAATTAGGTTATTTACCACTGTTAAATAGATTATCCTTTGAGTTTTCACAAAGCCCTGTGAGATAGCAAATGCAATTATTATCATTCATCTATTAGAAAGTCATTGAGACTATTCACCTGAAGGAAGCAAATAACTCAGAAAAGTTCAATGACCTGGTCAAAATAAATTAATTAAACTAAATTAATTAAATTAAATTAAAAATAACTGGTTGGTCATTTCATTAAATCAAAATAAAAATTAACTAGGTGGAGAAATAGTCAAGTATAACACAGCCCTGTGGGAATGACTGGTTTGGGATTGAATTTTGTACATTCAAGCTATACTAAACAATTTTAAAAATTTTTTTATGTTATAAAAATTAGGGGTATGAATTAAAGCTATAAGAAACAATCAATTTTATGTTTTAAATATTAGTGGCAGAAATAAATATGTAAAAAATAATATCGGCTTACATTAATAATAAAATAGTAAAAATTAGTCAATAATAAAGTTAGCTTACCCTAAAAATTAGTACAGAGTCATTCAATATACAAACTATTTTCACATATGCAACCTCATTTAGTCTTCACAACTCTTGAGAAATACCAGCCCCAGTTGACAAATGAGAAAATCAAGGATAATAGAACTGTGATTTGCCCAGAAAGACAACCCTAGCTAGTGACAAAGACAAAACCCTGAACCTAAGTTTTCTAAAGTGAGATCTGATGCTCCTTGTACTATATCACTCCTTTAAAAAAATGCAGAATTATTTTCCTTCTAAGCAGCATAAGCAAAACTAGTCTGTATCAATATGTACAGCACATGATTTTAGTTGTAGCATAATGCTAACTAGGAGGTCATGTCTGCAGTCTTTTTTCCATCAAGTTAAAACACAGCTTCATAAAGTTGTCTACAGGTACCACTGAAATTATATATTAAAGCATGTATACTTTAAACAGAGGCTATATAGGCCGAATATGACTTATTTCGTATTCCTCAAGATAGTATAATTTATAATAAGAAGTGTATATATATATATGTAGGTCTTCATGCCAAGTTCCTGGCACACAGCCCCCTAAAACCCTTGTAATTTCCAGAGCAAAAGGGTTACTAGGAGGATCTTTCATCCTAATAATTGGTCTTTGATCTTGGTTCTTGACACAGAGCTCCTAATCCCTTAGAATTTCCTGGGTGATAGGAGCATCTTTTGCTCTAATGAGGTGACTCTTACTGGGTTCCTGGATAGCTTCAGGATGGGGGCTGGTCACCAGAAAAAAAACAAACCATGACTACAAGTTTGGAACTTTCAGCCCCATCTCAATTCTCCAGAAAGGTGAGAGGAACTGGAGATTGATAATCAACCACACCTAGATGATGAAGCTTTCATAAAGATCTCTGAACTATGGGGTTTGGAGAGCTTTGGGGTTGCAGAACACATGGATGCATCCCAGAGAGGTTGTGGAATCTCCTCACCCCTTCCTACATCCCTTTCCCTATGTATATCTTTCATCTGTATCCCTTGTGATATTCTCTGTAATAAGCTGGTAAACGTCAGTAAACTGTTTCCCTGAGTTCTGTGAGCTGCTCCAGATGAAACCCAGGGAGGCTCAAACTAGTGATCGGCATGTGGAGTGGGGACAGTCTTGTGGGACTGAGCCCTTCACCTGTGGGATCTGATGCTAATTCCAGGTTGATAGCGTCAGAATTGAATTGAAGTAGAGGAAACCCAGCTGGTATCCAGTGGAGAATTGCAGAAAAATCCCATACATCTGGTGTCAGAAAAGTCCTGTGTCAAGTGGTAAGAACATAGTAGGAGAAAATTGTTTTTTTTTTTTCTTTTACACCCCTACTTCCCTTTTTTCTTCTCTAGCTGCTTGGCTTTGGCAATTTCACTCTTTGTTAGCATCTTCAATAAGGGATGTTTACGCCTAGAGGGGAGAGGTAGGACACATCAACCAAACTTGGCTGCTTGTTTGCTGTTTTTGCTTTAAAATTAAAGTTGGAAGGGGAATAAATTTAAGATTAGCAATTAATGTGCATTTTTGGATAACCTGTGGCTTTCAGTAGTTCGTATCATCACTATTCATCCCAATGCTCTGTTAGAACCAAGAGTTGGCTGTATGGAATTCTTTTCCATTTGGAATGAGTCACATCAGCATTGTACTTTAGGTGCACACAAACCACAATAGTTAAACATGAACTTCATTTGGCACAGGTACTTTTTTGTAAACATCATGCCATATGCACCCTACCACATAAATAACAGTGCCAATTTTCCAAGACTAAGTAAGATTGCACAAGTCTAAAAAAAAAATAAAATAAAAAAAATAAAAAGAATTAGGAAGAAAAGCATGCAGCTTAATTACCGGCTGAAAGTAGACAGGACTGAACAAACGTTGTCACATGCCTTTCTTATCAAATGAAACACCCAACACACATACAAAAAAAATTTCTGATAATCATCACACCTAGTTTTAATCACATTCAGAGCAATACTTGGATATCTGGTGGTCAGTCAGATGCTCTGCAAAATCTATAATCTAGAATGAACAGGTCTGCATTTCAGAAGTTAGGATGGAGGAATGACAAGAAAAAATAGGTTCTGTATTTATTCAGGGCATGAACTTCATGACTATTCCTTGCTTCCAATTTTTGGATAATTTCAAGACCACAACATTTAACAGTGATTGCTTCTCAGAAAATTAAAATATGCTATTGAAAACTTTTCAAAATTATTCAAGAATAGGTGAAAGTGTGTTTTGTTTCAGAATACAAGCAATTCCTGACTTGAACTACACTAGAGATATGGGCAACTATGATGCTGGTACCCAATGCCCAACCCTTCTCTTGCTGGAGCTTCTGTTAGATCTATAATATATTGTTATGTTTTTCTCCTGTTACTAAAAACAAACAAAAAACCCAAAACAAAACAAATTATGCCTAACGTCTGAGAAGATTATATCCCTAATGTTCCCAAATCCCTTTTCAGCTAGCATAGGATTCTGAGTACTAGGTGCTTTTCTTGCCTGATGTAGCATACATATGCAATGAGAAGAGGTGACTAATCTATTTCATTATTGCTTTGGAGTCTACAGTAGTATTTATGTAATAATTCAGCTTTATTCCCTATCAAATATACTTTTGCACTCTGCCAACTTAGCTATCATTCATAAGAAATTTTCTCTGAGAAACACATTTTAACTTAGAAAATAAATAAGACTACATGAAGATTTTTGAGTGGCAGGAGCAAATGTTATTAATAATATCCTAATATGTGTTTTATTTTCCTTAATTTAAGTAGATGGGATGAATAACACAGAATAAAATACCCAAATTTAATTTCAATTTTTGTATTTCAACTACACAATACCGGAAGTACATATTTTGGAAAAATAATCGTCTACTTTCACAAGCTTGCATAAAGAAAAATGCAATGAGATTGTAGAGCAGGAACTGGAAGTCACCTTGCAAAATTCATTGTCTTTTAAGCTGCCTGAGAGAACCTTAACTTTTCTATAAAAATGGACTCCCAAAATCCAATACACAATTCTCTGAGAACATGCAAGGGACTAGTGAAATGCCACAGAGTTATGAGTGTACTAAATTAATAAGTTAGCACCCAACATGCAGAGCTACAATGACATCATCCTTTGGGAAAAGGTTTACTGACAAATTCCACACCACTGCTTCAAGTCCATTCATTTCCAAGTTCAGGCAGTGGCTTCTGTGGTCATCAAGTTGAACAGAAAACACAATTTTTCCTCATCCTTTCAAGTTGTAGTTTTGTCCCACATCCAACAGAAAGAAAGGTATTAGACTCTGCTGAAAACACGCATAGGCTTTGCAGTTTTCAGTATACTTTCTGTATTTCCAAAAGTGACTCCTTTTTATCTGGAATTTCTTGTTAAAATTACTGCAAACTTTTAATTTTCTTCCTGGTGTTTGTTTTGTTTTGTTTTCATAATTACTTAAGCATTATACCAAACTGGAGAAATACAAGTTTGCAGTAAATCTGTGATTGTTATCATAATAGCTTTAGCAATTTAATCTAGGTAACAGCCAACTGGAAGCCCCAGTGGCAGGTTCAAAATATAGAAACAAAAATACAAACAAAAAATCATAGAAACTATTTAGCCAAATTCAATCTCTATGCTCAAGTGATAGAAAATAAGAGTCATTTGAAAATATGCGAAATATTGCTCTAAGGAAAAATTAAGTTTCCCATTAAGACTTAAGAGAAATGCTTTGGAATCTTAAAGTCACTGTAGACCATAGTGGCCTTCTTGTTATTTGCATTCTGACACTCAGACATAATAATTGAGTGATAAATGTAGGCAACTCCTGACATTGCAGTTCACTTTCCACTGGAGAATATTTTATTATTTTAAATATAATTATATTAAATTGTATTAACATATAACTCGATTAATATATAAGTGTAATTAATATAACTTTATATATTGATAAATTGTATACATTAATATCAATATATAATTTATATAAAATAATACATTAATATAATATATAATATAACTATATAAAATATAAATATACTAATCATATATTACATATCAATGTAATTGATATGTAATATATAATAAATTGATATAGTTACATAATTATAAAAATTATAATTTTAATGCTTTCAAGTAAAAAAATCTTCTTATAGTTTATTCGAATCCTTAAATTGGTCTTGAAATAGAATACAGTTGTCCATACATCATTTTTGCCAACTGCCTTTCCTGTAGTTTAACTGAAAAGCTTTAAAAACTCGTAAAAATTTAAAAACTTAAAAATTAAAAGCTAAGCCCTCTAAAGCATTATTCTGAGAGGACTATATCTCCATCTGTAAACTTTTTTAAGACCACATATCTGTTCACCTTTCACCCTCCTCACTGCCACCTAGTTCAATCAACATCTTTTCCCATATGGATTAATATATTAACATGTTTGTGAGGTGTTTCCTCCACCCAGTTCTCTGATTCTGTAACAACAACAATTCAATTCAATTCTACAGGAGTCCAGACCTACAGATTCAGTCCACAGGACAGCTTCCAGGTCAGACACCAGTAGCAAATGGCATGCTGTGCTGCCCACGTTTCTGCCTGGCCAACTGCAAATTCAGGGATTCCCAGGACCTCTCCTCAGATTGGTTAACTCCCTAGAAGGATTCACAGAACTCTGGAATGCATTCTCCTTACTAATGCTGGTCTATTATAAAGGATATAATTTAGGAACAGCCAAATGGAAGAGATGCATTCCGGTATGCATAGAAGTAGGGGGTACGGAGCTTCTATGTTCCACAGCTTCCCCCAGCATACTACCCTCCTACCACCAGTATTCCCCAACCCAGAAGCTCTCTGAAGTCCATTGTTTAGGGGATTTTATGGAGTTTTCATTAAGTAGGCCTGACTGATTAAATAATTGGCCATTGGTGATTAAACTCAACCTCTGGCCATTCTTCCCTCCCCAGAGTCCTGGGAGTGAGGCTGAAGGTTCCAATCTGCTAATCACATGGTTGGTTTCTCTGGCTATTAGCCCCCATCTTGAAGTTATCTAGCAGCCCACCAGTAGTCACCTCATTAGCATAAACTCAGGCATGGTTGAAAGGGGCTTGTTATGAATAACAGAAGACATTCCCATCACTCAGAAAAGCCCAAGGATTCTAGGAGCTCTGGGCCAAGAACCGGGGTCAAAGACCAAATATATTTTTGTATTATGCCACATTTTTCACCGGTCTTCTACTTCAGCTTCTACCTTCTGAATGGCAGCCAGCATCACATCATGCTTGTTTGTCTTTGGCTTAAATCTTTCAGTGGCTGCCTACCGAATTTAGAATGTTACCATGACCTATAGAGTCCTACATGATCTTGCTGCCTCTTATCTCGCTAACCTCACTTCTTTCCCCTTCTCTCCTTCCTGCAGTCCCCCAGGCACTGCCTCAACTGTATTCCTTGAACATGCCAAAATCTGTTCCACCCAAATCTTTGCCACTGTTGTGCCCTTTGCCTTCATTAATCTTTCCACTTTTCTTTACATAGCTGATTTATTTTCATCATTCAGGGTTCAGCTTAAATGTCACCTCCTCAGAGAGTTCTTGAATCAGCCTCTTTAGAACACCTCCCACTCCCTGCTCTGGCTCCATCATCTATTCTCTATCATGAGTTTCTTTTGCTACATTGATTGCAATCATTCATGGTCTTGTTTTTAATGTACTGATTGGTCATTGGTCTCTTCAATCCCAATTTTTCTAGTCTTGCTGAATTCAAGAAGAAACAAACAAACAAAAAATGGGGGCGAGGTGGAGAAAGGAACGACTAAAATGAAGCTTCCTAAAATAATACAACATATAAAATCTTGGCCACATTTTTACTCCTTTCTCACAAAAACAAAAAAATATCAACTAGCACTGTCTATGAGTTACAAGCCTGATGCCTAAATATTCATTTCACTTTCAATATTTTGACTCCTGTCTCTTCATTCTATTAGTCACCAAGGCCTGTTGATTCTTGTATCCAATTATTCCAACATTTTATGCTTACTCCTGTCCTTCCACACCAACTCCAATCATCCCAGTCAATACATCCCTCCTTCCCTGGATCACTGCAATGCCTCCTAACTGCTCTCTCAGAAAAACTGTCAGTATTCGCTAATCCTCTTCCTGACAAATGCTTCTTGTCACTTCTAAACTTTGACTTCACTTTTATTAAAAATCCAGGTTCTATCTTATTGCAGTAGATCCTCAAACATGGGATTATTTTCAATGCATTTTTTCCATCTAAAGCAGTCAATATTATTTCTCACTACTTCTTTAAACAAGTCTTCTTTAAACAATTTCTTTAAACAAGTCTACTCCAACACTTACCTTTCTATCCCCAAAATAAATCCAGCTCATTCCCCTTCTTGGATTTTTGCTTAGTCATGCCACAGACTGGGAGGCTTTTTCCCCTTCCTCAGTCTAAATCAAAACATCTTCGGCCAGGCGCCGTGGCTCACGCCTGTAATCCCAGCACTTTGGGAGACCAAGGCGGGTGGATCACGAGATCAGGAGATCGAGACCATCCTGGCTAACATGGTGAAACCCTGTCTCTACTAAAAACACAAAAAACTAGCCAGGCGAGGTGGCGGGCGCCTGTAGTCCCAGTTACTCAGGAGGCTGAGGCAGGAGAATGGAGAGTGAACTGGGGAGGCGGAGCTTGCAGTGAGCCCAGATCGCGCCACTGCACTCCAGTCTGGGAGACACAGCAAGACTCAAAAAAAAAAAGAAACATTTTCTTCAAGGCACAGTTCAAATCCAACTTCTCCACTTAAGACTCTCAGTTCCAGCCCATGTGTTCTTCGCTTTTTCTCAATTCTTATAGCACTGAAACTCCTGTTCTATGTTACATTTCATTATCCAAGACTTATTTTTGTTATTCTTCAGTCATTTCATATGTGTAAATGTTGTCTCCCAAATGAGACTGCAAGGAGGGACTATGTCCTTACTTCCTTTGTAATCCTGGCAGCAGGAGAAGTAGCACAGATCAGCAGGAGCTTCTTACCTTGACTTACAGATTAAAATGATTCTGACGATGACTCCCGTCAACTCCAAGCAGCCATTCTAGATAACTGGCACTAGCCAAACAGAGCACACTGTCTCTTACCCCTGGTCTTTTCCACATGAGCTCCCTATGCCTGCAAGGCTCCCTTTCCAACTTTCTTCACCTGGCAAATTCCTAATTCTATCCAGTCAACTGGGACAATGCCTACTAAGGAAAAGGAACCATCCCTCGCCTCTTTCTCACTCACCTACCCACCCAATATCTGTGTAAAGTGTTGCATCAATACATTCCCATTAAATGCTCTTAACTCACAACTCCTGGCACACTGTATTGTAAATGTGTATTTATCCACATTTCTCCCTGACTGATCTATGTACAACTTAAAACCGCGGGAATTTATTTTTTATCTTTATAGCAATAGAGCGATAGTGTTTTATTATTTGTTGAATTAACATATAGACAAACAGACT
Source organism: Macaca mulatta (assembly GCF_049350105.2). NCBI lineage: Eukaryota > Metazoa > Chordata > Mammalia > Primates > Cercopithecidae > Macaca > Macaca mulatta. Next base: position 72,841,341 of record NC_133406.1, on the reverse strand, counting down.
GGCAACGAAATATGTTGAAAGGGCTAATAACTTAGCCTCACAGGTATCAATATGGTGTTATGTAATTTCCAATAAGTCATAGTTCAGACCATATAGAATGCCTATTTGTTTTTAGTTTCAAAAATAATTATTATGCACCCAATATGTATCAGGCATTTGGAGATGCAGGCAAGACCCAAATGATTAAAAATCCCTAACTTCATAGAGCTTGCATTTTACTAGGAAAAATCAGCAAGGGACTATGGCTTTTGCTCTGACTGAGTTGGAAACCACAGAAGATTTCTGAGCAGAAGGTTGCTGCAACGCTGCTGGCATGCGATGATGCTACTTTGGACAAAAATGGTGGCAACTTGAATGCTGAGCAGTGGTTAAAGCATGAATCTAATATAAAGGCAAAGCCAACAGGACTGGTATATGGAATGGAAGTGGCATATGAGAGAAAAGGAATGGTCAAGAATGGATTTCAGTCTGTGCAACTATGGAAGAGGATTTGTGAAGAATTTGGAAGGGTATAACTTTGGAAAGGGTGTTTAGATATATGAACAGATATTCTAAAATTTGGTCTTAAATTTTAATATTTTATTTTGTATTACACCCCTTGGGCATATTTCCAAGGAATAGTGAGGATTATGTTTGCTTCTTAGAAAAATTGATGAAATTGAACAGAAAATCCTTGGACAACTGTGGCCAACTCAGCTCCGTGAAACACTGCCTGTACCAGGAACCCTCTAAAAGCCACTGCAATTTATTTTTCAAAACTCTCCCAACTTCTAATGTCATTTTAAAATGTCTTATGTAATGCAGCTATTACTAAAAGTCATAATTTCCATGATTGCTAAAAATCACTTCAAAGCTCACACAATTATTATCATTAGCAATTTTATTAATTATACTTTGAATTTTATGGAATAATGACTTTGATGTCAAGTGCACACTTAGAAAAGAGGACAAATTTTTTCTCTTGCCCTAGACCACCATAACCTAGTCCAAGATTAGAGGACATGGTGTTGACCACAAGAGTAAAAGACCATGCAGTAAAAAGTCCTCATATGGGTTACCCGGAATGATTTAATCCACTGAAGACTAAAGCCTGAGATAGAAGAGTAGAATATCTGGGCTGTCAGGCAGCTACCTAAAGAGCCTAAATGATCAGCTACTGTGCTTAATGGCTATAATTTGCAGTAAGGCTGGTAATAATGGTTTATATTTTTTCATGTGTTGAAGTGTATGTCTGCAAAACTTACTGTATTTGGGGATTCAAAAAATGAGACTGTTTATAAACATACAGGGCAACAGTAAGTCTGTATAATGACTGAGTCTCCTGCAAAATAATTTAGTGGTGGTCATGATGAGTTATAACTTAGACTTTTGAATTTTCATTGGCAGAAACAAACCATTCTCACTCAGTCTGTGAGCTTTTTTTCTTCTAGACTCTAAGTAGTTTACACAATAAATAGTTATTTCCATAGTAGAAATGGCCAAGATGTCTAAGCCCCAAACTTAACCTGTTATTATGGTTAGAAATCAAGGTTGCCATTCTTCCAGATTTTCACAGCCACACAACTTTTGACCTAGCTGATGGAAATGTAAGAGTAAACATAGTTTCTTGACCTCTCAAAAAAGGCAAAAAATCAGCATGCTAAAGTATGTATTTTGCTGGCATGCGATCCAGTGCAAAGAGGCACTACAGTGGATTCATATAACGATAGAACAGTACAAATACCTGTAGAAAAACTTTTAAGTGAGAGTTCATCCATAAATTTTCCGTGTTCTCCTATTTAGTACTTTGATATAATCTGCTGACATGAAAACGTTATACATGTCATAATTTATGAATGATATCACAAAAATAAGATTGAAACTTTCAGGATTTCAATTTATTCCAAAGGTATGTGGAAAGAAAGAACTCCTTTTTTAAAACATATTTTCTCACACCTGAAATTCCTTCATAACTATGATGAGTCCATTTCCTTCTCTTTCTTAAAAAATACACTTTAAACGCATCTCTTTCCATTAGCAAGCAGCTTTTCTCATTCTCACAGAATGACAAACATGGCTTTCACTATGAGATCTGTGTTTAGGTTTCCTGAATAGCTTTTGGGCACTGAATGACAAACTAGCAGAGAGGACATCTACATGTACCCATTCTGCTGCTTTAGAAGATACCAAGCATACGTGTGGGTAAGTTGAAAAAAGAGACCACGTTCATTATGCAACCCTTTCAACATTATAACAAACAACGCGATTTTAAAAAATCATCAGGGGCCTAAATTTTCATACTTTCATAATCCTCACATTTCAGTGTTAAATTTTTATGTATTTATGCTACTAGCAAAATATAATGTATAAAAAACAAGTCCTGAAGTAATCATCACAAATGACCATATTAACAGGCACAATCTGTTAAAATGTAGAGTTAAAATTTACAAATTCGAAAAGATTATATCATGTAAGAACTTCCATGAAAAGAATGTTAAAATTGTATTCAAATCATTTTCTGCTACACAAAAAGTATCAAAAATTCAGGAAAATTAAAAACTAATTGTCTAAAGAAATAATCATTTTAAGCTGTTTCTTGACATTACTACCATTAGTCAAATGACTGAACTGCACTGCTCCTGTTTCACATGTATTTTAAAGTCAACTCAGTATTCTAAAATAACAATGAATTCATTTCCATTATTCCTTTGTTTAAACCTTTAAACCCCCTTTGCACAATCAATTTACTATAATCTAGTTTTTCTATCTTAAGTAAAATGATTTTTGACCAACTCTGCAAAAAATTCAAACAAATGGATTTTATCTCACAAACTGTACCAAAACAAAAAACAAAAATAAGTTGTCTCCTACCTATGGTTGTAATAACAGTGCCAGCAAAGAAGAAGGAACTTCCCAAATCCCAGTGACTGATTTGATTGGAGGTGTTTCCTAAAGGTATAATCCCTGCATTTATTGCTGCCACTATTTGCTGCAAGTTTAAAAAGAAATTTATCAGTACACATGAATCACACAGAGGCATCAAACAGCATATTTTCCACCCCAGAAATGACTTATTTGACAAAGAAAATCAACTCTAAGATTTTGTTTTTCCATTTAAAATGTATACTATAGCTTAAAACTTTATACTGAAGAATTTAATACCACTTAAGTTATAAGAAACTGATATGTGATATCAAGTGAATTGATTGGCATGAAGGTTATAATATTGTACCAACATGCATTCATATTGTCATCCATTAACATATTTAATTACTTATCTGAATTAACAACTAAATATAACAATGTTCTCTAGTAAGCACCACAGCGTAAAAATAGCAGGTTGTAAACTATAGTTACAATAATACATAATAGCTTCATCAGAAAGAAAGTATTTCCCAAGTGCTGCTCATTTCAAATGTTAAATATATGATCCAAGTCTGGGTTGGCTATAACTGTACCAAGCCTATATCAAAAAGAGCTAAGGATGAAAAGGAAAGGCAACAGGACTTCACTTTCAGGCTTGAGGCAGTCCATGTAGATCTAGACTCAGAATTTCTACAGAGTTTAGTAAATTCTATGACAATGAGAATCACCAAAGCTCTGTAGATGACAATCTGTCAGTAATATTACATAAAGACCACTAAGATCTGTTGCTGAGAATGTTGAGTAGTACTAAAAGAAAGACAGAAAGATGACATTATAATCCCTTCTTCAATCATCACATGTTGGGAGGTGGGGGTTGGAGGAGGAGAAGCACAAAAGGTAAGACAATATGTTAGGTGAAAATGTATAGTAGAAGACAGACAGATTACAGGGGATGATGTTTCGGTTGGAAATATAGTTTTGGAGATCTTTACTACTTAATTTTCAAATTATAGAATTGGAAGAAACAACATTTGATAAGGAAATTAAAGGCCAAGAGAAGAAAAGTGGTTGGTTTAAGGTTACATAGTTTACTGGCAAATGGATAACAAGTACACTCTGAAAATGGGGTACGACTCAAGGAAGTCACTGGCGTATGGAAAAAAACAGGTAACCCACAGCTGAAATGTAATATAAAATCTCATTTCAGAACTGTTATGAAACATGTCTGTTGTCTTAATCTATGAATTAAAAAGTCAATAGGGGGAGGGGGGAGGGGGGAGGGATTGCATTGGGAGTTATACCTGATGTAAATGACGAGTTGATGGGTGCAGCACACCAACATGGCACAAGTATACATATGTAACAAACCTGCACGTTATGCACATGTACCCTACAACTTAAAGTATAATAATAATAAATAAATTTAAAAAAAAGTCAATAGTTCTGTGTAAAATTAATTAAATTGCATTGCTTTTATTTACTTTAGCAGTGATATATGATCTTTGTAAAAAAAAATAAGAAAATACAAAAAGGCATAAAGAGGATAATAAAAACTATCCATAATTGCAGAATCCAGAGATAACCACTTTTAATGTATTACATTATCTACCCCTGGTAGTTTTATATCCTCTTTTACATAGTTGTATTTTCTACTCTTAGTTAATACTATTCCACATGCAGGTTTTTTTGTCATTTCCATATTTATTTAATCATTGCTCAAGATATAGATACATATGTTGTCCTAAAATTTGAATTAATATAAAATTTGCTGTTGTGAACATATTTATGTATAAATGTTTTCCTATTTCTGAACATTTCCCTAGGAGAGATTGCTAGGAATAAATTGGCCACGTTAAAGATTATGAATGTTTTCGGTGGGGCACGGTGGCTCACGCCTGTAATCCCAGCACTTTGGGAGGCCAAGGCGGGTGGATCACGAGGTCAAGAGATCGAGACCATCCAGGCTAACACGGTGAAACCCCATCTCTACTAAAAATACAAAACAAATTAGCCGGGCTTGGTGGCGGGCACCTGTACTCCCAGCTACTCGGGAGGCTGAGGCAGGAGAATGGCGTGAACCCGGGAGGTGGAGCTTGCAGTGAGCCGAGTTCTCGGCGCTGCACTCCAGCCTAGGCGACAGAGCAAGACTCCGTCGTCAAAAAAAACAAAAACAAAAACAAAAACAAAACAAAAAAAAGATTGTGAATGTTTTAAAGCATTTGATGTATAGTAGCAAATAGCTATCTTAGAAGGTTGTTTCAATTTACAACTGCCCCCCCCAACAATTTACAAATGCTTAGCAATATTTTTAATATTAATGACATTTATCTTTAATGAAATGATAAAATATATTTCCACTTATATAACCCTTATCATGAATAATACTGAACATGAATTACTCCTTTATCTAATATTAAATGCACACAAATATATACCTATACACACATATGCACAACACACAGTGAAGTTTGAGCTAGTTAATTCTATTCATCTGACTCTGTGTTGTAACTATAATATCAGATAAGGTAGGTCTCCCTTCATTATCTTTCTTTTAAACGTTTTTGTAGTTATTGCTCTGTTATTCCTATATAAACTTTAGAATTTAAATCTTATAAAAATTTTTATTTTCATAGATTTGACATATTTCCACTGAAATTTGTTATTTAACATATTTCCACTGAAATTTTAATGGAAATATGCTAAATACTTCACATACATTAAATGTTTGAAAATAGATGAAATCTATAAATTAAAAAGTAAACACTATTATAATACTCAAACTTCATGCCAAGGAAGATGGTATGAATCCCTATTTATTGAGTCCCCTATACTATACTGATTATATATTCCACATAGATCCATAAGGTTATTCCCAAATATTTCACTTTTTCAACTTTGAATTATAATTGGTTATTGCTGTTGTATATATACATACATATTACCAATCCTCTGCACCAGCAATTCTCAAAGTTTTTATCTTAAAATAGTTTACAGTCTCAAAAATTAATGAAGATGTCAAAGATCTTCTGTTTGTGTCAGTTATAACTATTCATATTTCCTGTATTGGTTTGAATTTCTGGTTTTTAAAATGTTCATGTAAAAATATCAAGAAAGTCAACCTAAGTGATCTATTTCTACAATAAATAATTATGTCTTCTAAAACAAAATACATAGTGAGAAGAGATGCAGTTTTACAATTTTATAAATCTCTTTTAATATCTGGCTTAATAGAAAACAGATGTATTTTAATATGTTTCTGCTTTCAATCTGTTGGAATAGCACATCACATAGTCGCTGGCAGACTTCATTGTAAACTCAGAAAGTGAGACACATTATGATGTATTTTTTATATTGAAAAGACAAAAACATATTAGTACTATAGAGAAAATATCTTTGGCCAAGTGTGGTGGTTCCTGCCTTTAATCCCAGCACTTTGGGAGAATGAGGCAGGTGAATTACTTGAGCTCAGGAGTTGGAGACTAGCCTGGGCAATACAGTGAAATCCCATCTCTACAAGAAATACAAAAATTAGCTGGGCCTGGTGGCATAATCCCAGGTACTAGGGAGGCTGAGGTGAGAGATTAGTTTGAGCTTGGGAGGTCAAGGGGACAGTGAGTTGTGATCATGCCACGGCTCTCTAGCCTGGGTGACAGAGCAAAACCCTGTCTCAAAAAATAAATAAATAAAATAACTCAGATCTTAACAAACCTCTGAGGGGGCCTTGAGGACCACATTTTGAAAACAACTGTTCTATACTGAACTTGTTATTTTTATTTGTTTGTTTGATTTCGGTTTTCACCTGGAAAACCAAAGTAAGCAAACTTATCACTTAGAAATAATGGTATTTTGTCTCCACATCTTTCAATAGCTATGTATTATTGATTTTCATCTCTTATTGGACTGAACAGTCTTTCCAGATCTAAGTTAAATAAGAATAATGACAACAGATTCTTTATTTTTGTCACATAAAATCATCAACGGTTTAAGCGTTTAATCATTAAATATATTGGCCATTGGCAAGAAAATGGCATTTAATTAAATAAAATATGACAACAAGCAAATAAAAAAGACATAAAACTTTTAAAAACTAAAAAAGAATTTGGAAAATATTTTAAGATAGCAATAAACATATAGGAGATGGAACAGAGGTAATAAGTGAAGAAATATAAAATGGTTCAATTTTAGCATAAATCAAATAAAGTTATTGGTTCATATACTCTAATCTAGTGAATTCATAGGCTATGTAGCTTAAAAATATGTATCAAGGCTTCACAAATCTGAAAGAGTTGCTTGTGATAATCATGCTATTATCTAGTTACTCTGGAGGAAATGGCTTCACAGTTAATATACATGGAAATGCCACAGATTCACGTGCACAAAAACAATTAGGCACAGGAACAAGGGCATCTAGGCTTGTAACTCTCAGGAAGAACTAAACATTTCCAGTAAAAATCAGGGAAGGGGAATTTGGACAGATTATAATTGAATCAAAAGTATATTTTTAGATTTTACGTACATTTCTTCAACACATTCATTTATTCAAAAATATTCAGCAGTTGTAAATGGTACTAAGTGATGGGGAAGCAACAGAAAAGAAACATACATGGTGTTGTAGATGAGAAAAGATAAGGTAAGCCTTCAGACTCCGCCCCCATTAATTAAAATTATTTTATTGATATAGCAATTGATTTAATATAGTCTTCATAACCAGCACTATGATTTTAGCTTATTCTTTTTCTCATCAATAATGAATTACAACATCACCCAGACACTTGGATAAAGTCCACAAATTATTAAAATTCAAAAGAAGCAAATGCAGACCTATAATCAGAAACAGTAGTGTCTGGCAACATGTGGGTTGTAAATAATTATCACAAGAGCTGTAATTATTGAAACAGAGGTTTGAGATAGAGCTAAGGGTATGTCAAATCACTATGAGAATGAGTCTACCATGAGGTCTTTCTCTAGAATATTCTTGTAAGTCTATTTTGTATTTTTGTGTGCGGTGTCTTGGTCAACATCCACAGGAAATTGGATGTCCTTTCCCACTCACTGACGTAGAGCTAAGAATCTCTGAAATTTCAACATCAGTTCAGGTCATCAGAGTACTTTTCCAATGCCTTCATGAAAACTGTTTCTGGGTGTGCCACATTATGTGGCTAAAGTAACATAACCACTGAATAGATAATAAAATTTCACTTTTTCATTAAAAGCAACTTTTCTGTACAATCAAGTCATGTTGACAACTTATGAATAAATTGAATGGTTTAGGTTAAGATAAGCGAAGATGGAATCCTACGTATTTCATCCTAATATATGATTACCTGAAGTGCTGATTAATAAGAAAGGGCTTCCAAACTTAAAACCTGCCATAGAAACAGTAAAAGATAATCTTGATTGGATTCACATTTAATTTTGCTCCTCAGTTTATAGACAAGCATAGGATGTACACTAAGGAAAATTAGTTGAATACATGCTTCCACTTAAGAGTGTAGCATTAAACTTAAGAAATAGAGCTCTAGGAGGTTTATACTCATACACATGATAAAGATAATTAGGGAAAATCTTGGTTTCCATGACAATGGTGGCTTTAGAATCAAAGTTCACAGAGTTCTACTGTGAATTTGTGGATTCTTGAATTGTAAATGCTGATGTCTCAATGCCATCTGGCATTTTGGATCTTTATTCAGCTTTAACACCAAACAATGATAAGACACACTTATTTGTAAGTATATGGGACTAGTACAGACTTGGCATTCAAGGAAGTGACTGACAATCATGAAAATGTTTCTGTCAGTCCAATTCCAAGGAACAGCTTTTCGTGTGCTATAAAGTACTAGAATGGCCATGTTTTCATTAAAGAAAAAGATATAGGGAATTTAGCAATTTTGGAAAAGCCTGAAGAATGTATTGCTTTCAGAGTAGGCTATATTGTGGATCTTAAAATACAAATAGCACCAGAAGTTCTGATTCTACTTATTTTTCCTACACAGAGATGTTTATGTTCATCAAAACAACACAGAATGTTTTGAACAAATTCCTCCTCTGTTACACCATAATCAGGATTCCATTAAAATATGCTGTCACACCTATCATCCTGAAAGTAGAATCACAGTAATAATTTGAACACTTTTAAGTGATAAAAAAATTCTGAACTGCAGGTACAAGAGATTAACACCTAATTAGTTTATACCAATGATGTATGTATAACTGGTTCGATGCCAACTTATTTCAATTGGATATTTAAGATTGTTTCCACTTTTTCTCCTTTTTAAAAAAAACATAGTTTCCAATAAATTGTACAATGACAAAATCGGCTTATAATTATATGGACATATATACAGTTACACAGCTCCTCAAACAGTAACAAGTATTGTCTTGCCAAATTTCTAGTAGTTGCAATTATAGATCTTTATTTGTGACCCTTTCCTTGGGTGCTAAACCAGTTTCCACCCTGAGAAGAAACTAGTCTTTAGGGAAGGAATCCAATCACACATCCACAACACTGCATCTGACCATTTCAACCCATGTAAGCAAGATTATTTTTGAAAACTTGAAGAATGTGGGATGAGGAAAGTAAAATAATAAATGATGCTCTCATTGCCAAAAGACATTGTGGGAAGATAATGGTAGGTATCATTACAACTTACAGTTGCACCACAAAAATAATCATCACCCATCAATAATACACAGTCATGTGTGAGTATTGTTGCCAAAGTCTACAGGATCCTCATGCATCTCATTCTTAACCTCTGACTATGTGTCAACATTATGATTACCTTATTCCAGATGATGTGAACTGTTTTGAATGGTCCTGCTATTAAAACTAGAGAGTATCTCAACATGGCCCTTACTCTCACAGGCTCAGAATTTCACAGATAGCACTGGTGGAGCCTAGGCAACCTTGACTGGCATGTCTGAAACAATGAGGAACCACACTGGATTATCCATTTTCTAAGTAAGTTTAAAATATACTGGACATATATGTCTGGAATGTTATGTTATTTATGGACATGATTTATACAAGACACTCTTCCTCTAACATCAGTAACATGTCTTAATGATTGGGCTGCTTCTTGGGCCATTTCACATATCAAATTAGGTTCCACTAAGGGGCAGCAGGATACCAGACCCATCTTCTTTACCTCTTTGTCCTTTCATGATATTCTGGAAACTAAAGTATGTCACTGGATTCCTTGCGTGAAATAATATTCCTGTCAAGTGCCACTAGGACCCTTAATAATCACACAAGAGAGCAAACAACTTCTTGAAAACCGCACTACACTAGCATATTGCTCTTCAAGAATATTCCATGAGCAGTTCTCAGTTAATGCTAACACTAGGCTGAAGCATATAAAATTGCCAATATCTGAGCATTTGGTGCATGCAAAATGGCAATTAAATATGAGCATGCAAAAGAATAGTACTTGTGTTTTGATCAAAAGTGTGTAATAACTTACTAAATTTCACTGCAGTGTGATATTTATTAGTGCAGAATTAACGCTAATTTCCATGAACAGGAAGGACATTGTTACTAGCAAATTAATCGATTAGGCTCTCTTTACAGTTCTACAGCGAAGGATACATATTTATTAAAGGAAAACCCTTTATTACTTAGAATGTTATTCTGAGAAAACATAGACTGATTGTTGAATCCTTATTGGAAATTCAAGTTGTATTCCATTTTTGCACACATCTGAGAAATCCAGAGATACTATTTAGCATTTAAGATAATTAAAATTTATAGAAGTTAATTCATACATCCACGATTTGATATCAAATTTTGTGACTCACTACATGAAACTAGTTTTTCCGAAATTCTGTAGTAATATGGACATGGTACTTGTTTTATTTTTTTCTAGGAAAAATACAGGTATCTGCCTAAATATAAAATGCAGAAATCACAGAGTTATATTCCACAATTAAATGAAATGTTATAGAGTATTGACATATATTAGATTTTCAAAACCTAGCATCAATAATCTTTTTTCTTTTATAAAAATACATTTCTGATTTCATCTGGAGAAAAAAGATGGAGTAGTACTTTGCATATTTTATACAAAACATAGGGGTTAAATCATACTATATTTAGCGACTGATAAGCATACTTTCAAGGTTCCCCCCCAGTATATTTTGTAAGGAAGATTTTGTAAGAAACAATATGCCATAATGATTTTAATCCATTGTTTTTGTTGGAAAAATTATGAGTCAAAATATATTTATTTCACGAAGATTTTTTTTAAATAAAATTTAATTCTTATTACTGAAAAGGGATATTTTCCACAGAAAGCAGTTTTTGCACACCAGACTTTAAGGAAGCACATCTAAAAGTGAATGTCTTGCTTACCTTCTCATCTATTTCCTTCTATTTGGGGATTATGCAACTGAGTGTCAAAGCTATTTTTAAACAGACTAATGAAGTGTACAGCTTTTTTCTTGCTCTTTTGAAAGTGTAAATTTACTTTCTATTAGTAGAAACAAAAACTTAAAATTCAAAGCAGGGAACAACAGATTTGAGAGCGGATATCACTGAAGGGCCAGAAACCATGAAGCATACTGCTGGGTATTTGGGTTGTCTTTCCTGATCATATCCATTTAGGGAGATTTTTTTAATCATAAAAGTAATATACATATTATTGGACATTTGGAAAAATAATACTAAAGTAAAAAATCAGTCACCATTCCTAAAACAGTATTTTGCAACATGCATATATTCATGTTTTAATAGTTATAACAATAAATCTGCTGAAAACTCTTTTCATATAACATAAGCATATTCCAAGGCATTTTGTAGTCTTCAGAGCCATCATTTTTAAGGACTGCAATATCTCACCGAGTAGCTACATTTAACATAGTTTACATAACTATTCCTCTATTATTGAGTAAACCTGTCTAATGTCTAAGGGCAAGTAACCATTAGCTGACTTGTTACAGAGAAGATTTATGTATCAGGCAAGGGCTGAACTGGAAACACTGAAATTCTTTCTTCTTTGAGTCTCAATGAAATGAGCACAGTGCTGTATAGGGAAAAAAAATCATGATGAAGACCCTATGCAACTCTAAAGGAGCCAGACTACATATGTGAAGCAAGCACACCAAAGCGGCATTTCCCTGGCGTGCATTTTTCCATGAGTCTTCCTAGATTCCATATTATTGTATGGAATAATATTTTATGGGACTATTAATCTTTGTCTATCTTTCCGGCCACCTTATACCCCATCTCAGCATGAGTGGAAGAAAAAGATTAATAATAATAATAATAAAGGAAAGCATGAAAAGAAAAGGAGGTAGAAGAAGTCAGAAAGAAACCAAAAGGCAAGGAGAGAGGAAAAAGATCAAGGTTGTTTAGTTTAGTAAGGAAGACACAGTTCTAGGAGAGTAAGATATTTATTGAGGCAGTTCCTTTAAAAGAGGCGGTCTTTAAAATAGGATTTGAGTAGGCAGGAGACTGAGATCAGGGAGACAGTACCTGAGACAATATTTTTGTACCATGTTGCCCAAGGCATGCTACACTAACCCACATTTATTTACACACTATTTTCCTAAGGCCTGAATTTCTAAACTGATGAGAAGAAAAAGGCTAAAATGTGAAAAAGGATGTTTTTCTCTGTCAATTACACACATCCATAGGGTTCCTAAATTTGGAAAATCTGTTGTTTTTTTCCAATAGAATGTCACTAATCTCTGTTCATTTGATTTCCCAGGGCACTTAAGCCTATAGTTCCATAATGGATACAAGTTGAAACAAAAAGAAAGTGTTTTATACCTATATAAAGGTAATCACAGGGAAAATAGTTATGAAAATTATTCAAGTTTCCACAGAAAGGCAATATTTTTATGTAAGTTTTAAAAACAAAAGGATTTTTTCCTGTTCTTCCAGAATCATGGTGAGAATTGAAACTAGAAAATCATGGTAACTAAAATATCATAGTGAGGATTGAAAATCTCAAGCTTTGTACACACTACACACACACACACACACACACACACACCCCTGACAAAGTAACCAGTTAACACAATTTGTATTTGAATAAATCAAACTTCCTACAACCCAAATTAGTCATGAGTAAAGGCACTATACTAAGACATTCCAATAATATCCTGATAGACAGATCCTGTTTCAGGCCCCATAAAATGTGTATTTCTCACTTTGAGTGAGTTGACTCATTGCCATTAATAAGCCTACAAGAAATTTCTGTGCTTTTAGGCTCCAGGTAAAACTTCTTAATATACTGCAGAGGAAGTTTATTAATGACTTGCTAACATTATGCAGAGAAAAGGAAGTCTTGCAAAATTGTTTAATATGTTTGTATTTCTTGGCTCAATGTCACAAAATCAAGACAGCAAAAATAATATATAACTTCCCAAAACATAGTGATTCATACTCATTCTGTCTTAGCTTCTTAGCTTTTTCCAAGGTTCCCCCGCCTTTCTCAATTACACACCCATACACTCACCAGTTATGGCAAACACTGAATTGGTTGAAATCCATTTTGAGAAACAAGAACCTGATAGAATTTCTTGCCCTTTTTGAGCCAACTGGAATAATGGAGCTACCCTTTGACATCTGTCCAGTAGTTATTACACAAAAATGCAATTAAACCCTTCCCTTAGGCACTTCTTTGGCTGGCATGAGTGTGTCACACGACAACCATCAGCGCTGAAAACGAACTTGGCACCTTTCCTCGTGTTTTCTACATTAGTCACACACGTATGCTGTATTGTTCATCTTCGTTCACACTAGGATACTAATCTCAACAATGCTTCAGAGCACAGCACCCTATGAAAGGGAAGATGCTTCAAAATCCTCATAAGCATGAGGCTGGTAAGTCTTCTCTCCACTTCATCTGTCTCCTAACTCCCACAGTCCAAGATATGTTTATGTTGGTGAAACACACAGAAAACTTTTAAACCAAGCAGGGAAAGAGAAGAGTAAAAAGTCACAAAAAAGCGACATGCAGTCTCTCGAGGATTCAGAAGAGGCATGGAGGGGAAAGGTTATGGGCATTAGGAGATGACTAAATACACTTGAACCTCACTCACACTTTCATTTTTAATCACTTGCTGTATATCTGTTGGGGCTGTACATCTGTTGGAATTACATGCCTGTAGTCCCAGCATTTTGGGAGGCCAAATTGGGCAGATCACTTGAGGTCAGGAGTTCAAGACCAGCCTGGTCAACATGGGAAAACCCCATCTTTACTAAAAATACAAAAATCATCTGGGCGTGGTGGTGCACACCTGTAATTCCAGCTAATAAGAAGGCTGAGGCATAAGAATCGCTTGAACCTGGGAGGAGGAGGTTGCAGTGAGCTGAGATCGTGCCATTGCACTCCGGCCTGGCAACAGAACAAAACTTTATCTCAAAAAATAAAAATAAATAATATCTGTTGGGTGTCTTCTAGACAGCTACTTCTCTTTAAGTTAACTAGTTGAAACAGCAGTGCAAGAGCTGAGGGGCTTCACCAGAACCTTGTGAGCATTATGCATATAGTGTTACTTAAGAGGGATCAGATACATACTTATCTTTCATAAAAGCTGAGGCAGAAAGAGGCTAAGTGGGTCACTTGGTCAAAATAAGTAAAATATGCCAAAAGAATAATAAAATTACTTGGCAAGCCAGGTTCAGGTCTTGGGGTTGTATTAATAGTTCAGCTGTATTACAGCTTTGGTTGCCTAGCCTTAGCTATCATTCACAATATTATTTCTGTGTGGAAACACTGAAAGCTCTAAGCAAAAACAAAAATAAATAAATTTATAAATAAATTTTTTAAAGAACGAACTCATAAATGTGAATGTTGGTGAACACTTTATTTTATCCACATGGGTATGATGCATTCTAAATAGTCATCAGGCCTTGCCTTATATGTTTATGTCGCATACGGCCTATGTGTCCAGTATAATGCTAACTACTCAAGAATCATTTGTAGTATATTCTCTGCTTACTGATTTTTTAGTAGACATGAAATCACTATCATGACCTGACAGAATATAGTCAGCTATTAAGTGACACGTGACTATATGTATTCTATAAGTTTGTGATAGTGAGAAATGTGATAATGAGAAAGGTGTTATTAGGCAATTTCATCATTTTGTGAACACCATAGAGAGTACTTCCACTAACCTAGATGCGATAGCCTACTGCACACCTAGGCTATATGGTGTAGCCTGTTGTTCCTAAGCTATAAACCTGTACAGCATGTTTCTGTACTGAATACTTCAGGCAACTGTAAGACAATGGTAAGTGTTTGTGTATCTAAGCGTATGGAAACATATGATAGATACAGTAAAAATAGGGTATAAAAGTAAAAAACGGTACACTTATATGACTGGAGTTTGCGGGACGGAAAGTTGTTCTGGGTGAGCCAGTAAGTGAGTGGTGAGTGAATGTGAAGGCCTAGGACATCATTGTACATTTAGGGTACACTGAATTTATTTTAAAAATAAAACTAACTTTCTTCAGTAATAAATTGGCCTTAGCTGATTGTAAATTTTTCACTTTATAAACTTTCTAATTTTTTGACTCTTGTACTAGCACTTAGCTTAAAACAAAAACACATTGTACAGCTGTATAAAAATATTTTTTCTTTATATCTTTATTCCATAATCTTTTTTTAACTATTTAATTTTTTAAAAATTTTAAGCACTTTTAAACAAAACTAAGACACAAACAAATTAGCCTAGGCCTGCACAAGGTCAGGATTGTCAATACTACCGTCTTCCACCTCTACATCATGTCTCACTGGGTTTATCCCGGGGAACGGAAAGAGAAGACTGAAACATATGTCCAACAAGCAGACTTTCCAAAAGGCTTCTTGAGGGACTGGTGCCTGTCTTGTCCAACTAACAGCATTAACAGGACCTAATATGCTCTAGAAGTCTGGGAGCCACTGAGAACAAAGACGAGCTGAGCAGCATGTGGTAGCTCCAGAGAGAGCAAGAGATTACAAGCCCCTGAAAAAGAAAAGAGTAAATCCCTGTACGTGGTAACTTACATGCACAAGTCCAGAGAATGCACAACTACAAAAAAGATTTGAGGCCCACAGAATCTCTAGGCAGGCTGATTAGGGCTGATTGGTGATTAGGTATTTCCCCACAAGAATCCAGTCCTAAGAGATTTACAGTGGTGACTCTTTATTTCACATGCATAGGTCCCATCACAAAAGTTACAAGGCACATAAAGAAACAGGGAAACATGGCCCAATTAAAGAACAAACTAAATCTCCACATACTGATCCTTAAGTAACAGAGGCATATGAATTATTTCATAAAGATTCAAAGTAACCATCATAAAGATGTTCAACAAGCTCAGAAAAATAACGTATGAACAAAATAAGAATGTCAACAAGAGACACAAAATATAGACAAGAACCCAACAGAAATTTTGGAGCTGAAGAATACAGTAATTTAGTGGGAAAATTTACTAGAGTGGTTCAACAACCAACTTGATCAAGCACAAGAAAAAAAAGAAACAGTGAACTTCAACAAACATCATTTGATAGTATCCAGTTAAAAGAGCAAAAGGAAAAAATAATTTAAAAGAGTAAAGAAAGCCTAGTGACAGAGGATACACCATCAAATGAATGAATATATGCAAAAAATAATAGTCACATATAACAGCCCAAAGTTAACATTATACTCAATGGTGAAAAACTGAAGCTTTTCCTTTAAGATCAGGAACAAGACAAGGAAGCCCACTCTCACCATTCATATTCAAATAGTACTGGAAATCCTAGGTAGAGCAACTTGGCAAGAAAAAGAAATAAAACACATCCAAATCAGAAAAGAAGACACGAAATTACCTCTGCTCTCAGATTACATGAAAAGACATGCAGAAAATGTAAGTGCATATTACTAAGTGAAGGAAGCCAATCTTACCAAGCTACATGCTATATAATTCCAACTGTGTGACATTCTGAAAAAGCAAAATTATGGGGACAGGAACAAGACTGTGGTTGTCAGGATTTAAGGGGTAACGCAGAGCACAGAGTATTTTTAAGGCGGTGAAACTACTCTTTAGGCTATTGTAATAATGGATGCATGACATTCTATGTTTGTCCAAACCCATAGACTCTACAACACCAAGACTGAGCCTTAACGTAAGCAATTAGGTGATAATGATGACAATGATGTGATAGTGATGTGTCAATGTAAGTTCATGAATTGTAACAATTGTGTAACTCTGATGAAGGATGTTGATAATGGAGAAAGCCATGCATGTGTGGGGGCAGGGAGTATATGGGAAATCACTGCACTTTCTGTTCAATTTTGCCATGAACCTAAAAGTGCTCTAAAAAATAGTATATTAAATTTTAAAAAAAAGTTTGGGATTAGAAAATGTTAAAAAATCTAAAAACAAAAATAAATATTAAACCATATGACACTGTCATAAAGACAGGCATATGGACCAATGGAACAGAATCAAGAATCCAGAAATAAACCTGTGCATATATATAATCAAATGATCTTCAGCAAGGGTGTCAAGATTACATAATGAGGAAAGGGCAGTCTTTTCAATAAATAGTTTTGAGAAAATTGGATATACACATCAAAAAGAGGGAAATTGGACCCTTAACTTACACAATACACAAAAATCAACTCAAGATGGGTTAAAGACTTAAACATAAGCTCTAAAACTATAAAACTACTAGAAGAAAACATAGTGAAAGCTCTTCAAGACATTGTTCTAGGCAGAGACCTTATGGCTAAGACCTCAAAAGCACAGGCAACAAAAACAAAAATAGACAAATGGGACTATGTTAAACAAAAAAGCTTCTGCACAGCAAAAGAAATCATCAACAAAATGAAGAAGCAACCTGTTGAATGAAAGAAAACATTTACAAACTATTCATCCAACAAGGGACTCATATCCAGAAGGTGCAAGAAACTCAACCCGACAAACACTAAATAATCTCATTATAAAATAGGCAAAAGACCTAAATAGACATTTCTCAAACGAAGACATACAAATGGCCAACAAGTATACAAAAAAATGCTCAACATCACTACTCATCAGAGAAATGAAAATTAAAACCACAATGAGATATCATCTTACAGAGTTAGAATGGCTATTATTAAGAAGATTAAAAAATAATAGATGTTGGCAAGAATATAGCAAAAAGGGAACTCCTATACACTGCTAGTGGAAATGTAACTCAGTACAGCCACTGTAGAAAGCAGGATAGAGATTCTCAAAAAGCTAAATAGAACTACCATACAATCCAGTCCAGTACTGGGTATTTACTCAAAAGAAAAGAAGTCAATAGATCAAAGGGACATATTGTACTGTACTCCCATGTATATTGCAGCACAATTTTAAATAGCAAAAATATGGAATCAACCTAAGTACCCAACAATAGATGAATGAATAAAGAAGAGGTGTGACACACACACACAGACACACACACACACACACGGATACTATTCAACCATGAAAAAGAATTAAATCATGTCATTTGTAGCAACATGGATAGAACTGGAGATTATTACATTCATTAAAATAAACCAGGTACAGAAATACAAATCTCACATGCTCTCACTCTTACATGAGAGCTAAAAAAAGTCAATCCCATGGAGGTAGAGAGTGGAAAGAAAAACACTAGAGACTAGGAAGGGTGTGCAGGTGGGAGAGGGTTGGGAACTACTACAGCAGGGAAAAAGGAAGGGAGGAGAACAAGGGATAAAAAACTATTTGGTACTATGCTCAGTATCTGGGAGATGGGATCAGTAACACCCCAAGCCACAGCATCACACAATATACCCTTGTAACAAATCTGTACATGTACTCCCTGAATCTAAAATAGAAATTGAAATAAATAAATAAATAATAATTAAAAATAAAAGAATTGAAAACTGGACCTTCAAGAAACATGTGCATTTCCATGTTTATTGCAGCATTATTTACACTAGCCAAGAGATGGAAATGTCCATCGATGGATGAATGAAGAAAGAAAATGGGGTATAGACATACAATGGAATATGATCCATCCCTAAATAGGAAGGAAACCCTGTTATATGCTACAACATGGATGAAGCTTGATAATACTATGCTAAGTAAACCAGTCACATAAGGACAAATACTGTATATTTCCACTTATATGAGGTATCTCTAAAATGGCCAAACTCATAGAAGCAGAAAACATAGTGCTGGTTGTTAGCGGGTGGAGGAAGGGGAAAAAGGGAGACTTGCTGTTCAGTAGGTATAGGGTTTCAGTCATGCAAGAGGAAAAGTTCTACAGAGATCTGCTGTGCAGATAGTCAACGATACTGACGTGCACACAGTCAATGATACTGTATTATACATTTGTAAATTTCTTAACTGGGTAGAGCTCTTGTTATATGTTTTTTCCCACAACTAAAAAAGTATTAAGTGCCTGATATAAGAGAATAGTTTAAAAAGATGGTACATCCATAAAAAGGCATACTACAAAGCCTCTAAAAAGGGTTCTACAAATCTATATTTAGAGATATGGATAGATGTTCATGATATATTACAAAATGAGATAATCAGGTTATGAAAGAATATGTATAATAAAACACAATTTGTCTAGAAAAAAAAAACCCCATAGACCCTTACAATGCTAGGCACTTTTAGGAACTCAATAAATATTTGTTTATGTCAGAAAATTTTCATTTGTTTATCATACAAAATAATTTTTAAAATTCCAAGTTGTCTCATTTCTCTTTACTAACATGTTTTGTATTTATGATCCATTAATTTGTGAAGTCCTTTCCAAAAATCCATTTATAACCTCACTTGGGCATTTTGGTGATGAGATACTTCATAAAGACACCACCTGCTTTTATTTTACCCAAGATTCAGGAGGATTTTTCCCTAGTCCTAAAATTCTGAGACGTTTCACTAATCATTCAGCAATGCACAGGAGGCAGCAAGCAGGCACTAGCAAGAGAACAGATGATCAATGCAAAACAGTGAGTCACACCTGCAGGGAGTTTGGGGCAAACTGCTGCTCTGTAGGGCAAAGAAGAAGATATATGGATTACCGACTCAAAGAAATGAAAAGTGCTAGAATACCTAGCTCTGATCCTAGAATAATGATGGTATTTATAAGAGAAAGAAAAAGTAAAAAGGGAACATTAGGAGGAGGAGAGTTTGAAAAACCAGAAGTCATGGATCCAGTGTTTGTTCTATTGCTAACTAGTAGTATGCTCTTAGGAAAATGACCAAATTGTTTATTTTCTTAGCTCTAAAATGACAGAGTTTGAATAGGCAATATCTGTGGTAGATCCCAAGTTCCAAATTCCAAGAGTTTATGCCTTTGTTACATGCAATTAATTCAAAATATATTTTGATACAATTTTGCTGATTCTTTCTTATAATTGCTTGTCTTTCAGATGTAGTCGCCATTTATGCTGGTTCTTTGCATTTCCTTTTAGACTCAAAAACACTCATCCCAGTTTGGCCTATATATAAGATTAGCTTATTTTTTTCCTCTGCTTCAATAGAAAGGAATCTCAGTATGTTCCTATTAAGAAGGCTTATCTGAAGCAATTTAATCCTGCATCAGGGAAAACGATAGGGAATAAAACAGACACACAGACACACAAGCTGTCTATGGATCAGGAAATAATATGATTGTGAGGTTTTGAATAATGGAGAATAAAGCAGGAGTTATTGTCCTGTCAAAAAATACTTATTTGCATAATAGCACAGTACAGCTGTCCAAGAAAAATGTGCCTCAGGAATGATATCATTATTATAAAATAACATCATTTACCATTTTAATTAAGCCAAATTATTTAAAATTACCCTCATGAAATAGATTTTTAGGCCTGCTTAAATCAAGAGCCAAATGTCATTGTCTGATAAAACATCTCCCAGAAATTAAAACTGACGTGAAGCTTTGGAACTCGTTCACCAGAGAGAAAATAGGAAGCCTATATTTATTAAGAATAAAATAATTACACAGTCATTTCTGGTAGGATGTAAGCTGTAACATGCCCAGTACTATCAATCTTGTGGAAGATTTTTAATAAAAAATAAATTTCAGAGGTGAACTAGACATCTTTTATCTCAAAACAGATGTTCGAATTTGTTGTGAGAAAACAGAAATAAAGAGCTCTGCCACACAGAGCCCATGCATAAGAATCAGCTAGTATCATCTATGCTCATAAAAATTTATTTTGTTCTTGAGGAATCTCAGACACATTAAATTCAATACCTAGTACCTTCAGAATCCTTAACCAGCCATCTCCTTTCTCCCTATATCGTCCCAGAAGTACACACATTACCTGTCTCATCACCCTAAGCACCTCTTTCTGAAAAGTTCTCTTCTCTCCTACTATCCCAAACTCTGTGTGTTCCCTCTTGGTCCTCATTCTTGAAAATTCTTCATCAAACCAACTTTCATAAACATTTCTCCAATTAATCTTTCTAAATGTATTTGATCTAATCCCTCTAACAGGCCACTGCACGACTGTCACATGTTTCTTACATGGGAATATGTTCTGAAAAATGCATCCTTAAGCAATTTCATCCTCGTGTGACCTTCATAGAGTGTACTTCCACAAACCTAGATGGCACAGCCTACTACACACCCAGGCTATATGGTAGAGCCTTCTGCTCCTAGGCTACAAAACTGTACAGCATGTTACTGTACTGAATACTGTAGGCAATTGTAACACATGGTAAGTACTGGTGTGTCTAAACATAGAAAAGATTTTTTTAAAAATAGTGCACCTGCTATACAGCATCTACCATGAATGGAGTTTGCAGGACTGGAAGTTGTTCTGGGAGAATAAGTGAGTGAGGGTGAGTGAATGTGAAGGCCTAGGACATTACTATACACTACTGTAGACTTCATAAACACTATACACCTAGGCTACTAAATCCATTAAAAATACTTTTCTTTCTTCAATAAGAAACTAACTTTAGCTTATTGTAACCTTTTTATTTTTCAAGCTTCTAAATTTTTTTAACATTTTGACTCTTTTGTAATAACACTTAGGTTAAAACAAACACATTGTAGAGCCATACAAAAATATTTTCTTTCCTTATATCCTTATTCTATCAGTTTTTTTATTCCTATTTTTTACTTTTTAAATCAAATAGTTTTAATGAAAACCAAGACACAAACACGCATATTAGCCTAGGCCTACACAGGGTTAGGATCATCCATATCACTGTCTTCCACCTCCCCATCTTGTCCCACTGGAAGTTTTTCAGGAATAATAGCATGCATGATGCTGTCATCTCCTATGATAACAGCCTTCTTCTGTAGTACCTCCTGAAAGATCTGTCTGAGACACTTCTACAGTTAACTTTTTTATATATTAATATAAGGGATCACAATTACCCTCATTTAATCATTACATATTATATACAGGCATCAAAATATCACATGTACACCCAAAATATGCACAACTATTACATATCAATTTAAAAACTCAAAAAATATTTAAAAAAATAAATAAAATAAAATAATGGAAGCAGTATAGTATAGTGAATACATAAACCAGTAACATAGTTGTTTATTGTCATTATCTAACATTAGGTAGTACATAATTGTATGTGCAATACTTTAATATGACTAGCAGTACAGTTTGTTTACACCAGCATCACCACAAACACTTGAGTAATGCATTGAGGTATGACATTTTGATGGCTACGTTGTAGGCAATAGGAACTCTTAGCTCCATTATAATCGTATTGGACCACCATCATGCATGCAGTCCATCATTGACCAAGAAGTCATAATGTGGCATGAGACTGTATTTGCCTAGCACAATGATGATGCAATTATCTATTTATTTTGAAATTTTCTATTTGTTCACTTCCCATTGCACCTAAAGCCCAGACCTCTTGTCCTACCACGTCTACCTCCCTCGCTTCATCCCCTACAGCTGTCCTGATCCACCAGTGATGGCCCGATCACATCAGACCTTTTATGGGTCTTAGAACACATTAAGTGTGTTCTAGCCTTTGCATGTGCTGCCTTTTCCTTGAACACTTCCCACCTACCCCCAAAAACCTTTATTTGACTGACTTTCCTTTATCCAAACCTTGGCTAAATGTCACGTCCTCAGAGAAAACTTTTCTCATCAGGGCCCATCTAAAGAAACCCACCTCCCATCTCTATCTCATTAGGCATTGTTTAGTCTTCAGAAGATTAGCACCTTCTGAAATTGTCTTGTTCAAGTAGGTATTTGTTATTTAGTCACCTCTCACTAGCATAGCAGCTCCCTGAGAACAAAACTCTCAGTTTAGTTAAATGTTGATTATATCCCATGCATAGAACGATGCCTTTCAAAAAACAGAAACATAAAATGGATAAATGAACGAACATGAATTTTAACTATTTCTTGCTTTATATGTGTAGATGATCACACCAACTATCTTAACTCAGGCCTCTATAACAGCTAATATGCTATCCGAGTAAAATAGATAAATGTAAAAATGTTTCTAAGTAGGAATTCAGAAAGAGAATTCAAAATAATCAGTATGTGTCCAAGTGTCCAAACAAATTCAGATTCACAAATCTATACCGCAAATCAATTATCCTTTTCTTTTATATGAATCATAAATTATTTTGCCCAATAATTACAGGTAACTTTGTCTTACAAAATTTTACTTAGTAACAACTGGGAATAATTGTCTCCCATGTTTTTGTTACGCATTTGATAGTTTGTTGATGGTTTGCGACAAATGAAAAACAGCAGAAGCCTGCCTCACTTTCTGAGAAGCAGGATTAAATTGGGTGTTCTGAGAAACCATTTCCTAGTACAATAGGAAACATCAGAACTGCAACCAGCAATGTTTAAATTTCTTTATGGACTGTGATGCCATTAACATTGCAAATTGTTTTTAACTAAAAGAGGCAGAGTCACCAAATTAAGCTTTAAAGTAAAGGTTAACAAGACCTCCATCATATTCACTGGCTTCAATGCTTAAGAAATACCTAGGTCACAGGCATCAGAGATCCTACTGTATAAAAAAAAATGGTGCCCACTAAACATAATTTGTAAGCCTCTCTATGGCTATTTTTAGGAAAATAAGACGTTCCATTTAGATCCAATGCAAAAAAAAATATGTGAACTCTAAATTCATCTAATAACTATGCTTCTCCTTTCTCACCTATTTTGGCCTGCCCTGCTTGGAAATCTGTTTAGGCATCCTGACCACTCCGTTACCCTGTTGGGAACACACACGACACCACAGACCCATGGTGTAGTGACTCCTGGGTTAACAGGACAAAACCTTACTAAGGAATCCCCTCCACATCTAGAAGATAAATAAGGTACCTCTGCCCTCTAGGTTAACCCCAGAATGTCTACATGGACACAAACCTGTGCCTCTTTATTCACAAATTTCAGAATCTGCTTTCCTAGTACTATTCATAGCACACTGGTGCAGAAACCACACGATGTTCAAAGAAAAAGAAGTTAATTTTATTGGATCTGTCACTGAAATCAAATGTTTTCAAATCACCCTTTATTGCATATAAATAATAGTGGCAGGAAAGGAGAATGTTTTATTGTCCCAATGGGAACATGTCCTGTTTTAGCAATTATGAGTTCTTGATGAATTCCCTTCTTCCTCTAAGGAAGTGTTAGCGAAATAATAAGAACAGATGCATAACTGTAGAAGAGGAACTTTACAATAGCCAATATGTTGAGACCTTAAAATGGAAAATTTAAGAATTAAGGCCGGGTGCGGTGGCTCAAGCCTGTAATCCCAGCACTTTGGGAGGCCGAGACGGGCGGATCACGAGGTTAGGAGATCCAGACCTTCCTGGCTAACACGGTGAAACCCCATCTCTACTAAAAAATATAAAAAAACTAGCCGGGCGAGGTGGCGGGCGCCTGTAGTCCCAGCTACTCGGGAGGCTGAGGCAGGAGAATGGCGTAAACCCGGGAGGCGGAGCTTGCAGTGAGCTGAGATCCGGCCACTGCACTCCAGCCTGGGCGACAGAGCCAGACTCTGTCTCAAAAAAAAAAAAAAAGGTTTAAAGACTTTTTTCCTTAAAATGTGCTTCACCTTAATCTGTGTGGTCATGTGATGGGGTCTACTGAGCTCCCCCTCCCTTTCCTCTGTCCTGACATGTACTGCTTTTAAATAAATATTTACTTATTTCCCTAAGCTTTCCTTCACTGCCACATCACCAAAGAACATATTACACATTATACTTCTACAAGCTCCTGGTAAATTTCATTCCTCAGGTACTTCTAAAAAGAATACAAACTTTTTAACTTAGCAGTCCACAAATATCAGCACTTTCACTCAACATTACTGTAGACTGAGGATACACTAACTAGAACTCTCTTACGTATGTATAACAATAAATCCAAAAGAATCCTAAGTTTTCTTATATAAACTCCATTGAATACTATGCAGCCATAAAAAAAGAATGAGATCATGTTCTTTTTAGGGACATGGATAAAGCTAAAGGCCATTATTCTTAGCAAACTAATGCAGGAACAGAAAACGAAATAACGTGTTCTCACTTATAAGTGGGAGCTAAATGATTAGAACACATGGTCATATGGAGAGGAATAACACACACTAGGGCCTATCAGAGAATGGAAGATAGGCTGAGGGATAGAATTAGGAAAATAACAGGTACTAGGCTTAATACCTGAGCGATAAACTAATCTGTACAACAAACATCCATGACACAAGTTCACCTATGTAACAGACCTGCACATGTACCCCTGAGCTTAAAATAAAAGTTAAATAAATATATGCATACATATATTTTATCCATGAAAGAAAAACAGAAACCCCAGTTTTCTGAGAAACACTTAAAGAAAACAGAGTGAAATCACATATAGAATAATATCTCTGGACACACATGCTCTCCTAAGTCATCACAGAGAAAAAAAAAACAGCTATGTGCAGAGAAACCACCTCTACAAATCAAATAGCGACTATAAGGTAACAAATTAGGACAGAGAGAAAAATCAATTCACAAAATGTAAGTTGTCATGAAAAGAAGATAATCTACAAAGACTAAAAAATAATTGATTCCTCGTACAAATAAGTATGTTTGGCCAGAGATCTAAAAGAAAGAATTTTAACAGTTAAAAAATGTAGATAAAATAAATATATATTTGAAGACATAAGTGTAATGCTAGATATCTGTTCTGTGATGTTTTAATATAAAATTGAAAAGGGAAATATCAAAGAAATATCAACATAATCTTTAACAACGAGAAATATATTCAATGTTCAATTAAATTTTTAAAATCTCACAAGCCAGGGGAAAGAGACACATAAATGAGAGATGAAGCTCATCCTTGTCACGTGAAAACTAATGGATTTGGGGGAAAATAAGCAGTCTGCCCTTTTCAAATAGTGGTTCCAGTGACTAGAAGAAGGCTCAAGAGTCACCATGACTCTTTGCCTAAGGACATCATTAAACAATGCCAATACCACTAGAGAGATAACAGAATTTTTTTAAAAAAGAGAGAGAAAGAAAACAAAAAGCCACCCATGGTAAATTATGATTCTCCACTTCTGGAATACTGCCCACAGTTCTAATTGACACTTATCAAAGTCTTAACTAAGCAGAATGTATGTCTGCAAAGGACAACTCAAAGAGGCAAGGGACACTATAACTGCCAAGGAACAGATTAAAAAACAAAACTACTGGGAAGAAAAAGACCCAAGATACACATGATCATAGATTATAAAAACAAAGAGTTGAATGATAATTAATTCTAGATGTGATCGTATCATCCCATTCTCTCACTGGTAAGAATATTACCTAACCTATGTGGATATTTAATAAATGATAAAATAGGCATGAAGGAGACCATTGACCATGCCTATGAGTTCAGAGCAGACTCCAGTTGAATGGCTGAAAGGAGCCACCTTTCATTTCCCAGAAGTCTCTTTTGCAATGTCACAGGTTCTATTCCTCTCTATTTTACTTATTAAAAGATTGAGCCATTTGGACCAAAGGACCACAAGGAAATATAAACTTGTGTTGTTCATCTTCAAATTCCAAACTTCACTTTAAAAGAATCACACCGTCACTTTCACAATCCTAACTAAGTATCATAAAGGAATTGACACCTTCTAGAAAGTAATCATTAAACTTCATCTGCTACTAACCATTAGAGAAAATTGTCAAAATTAAAGCAACTGCATGACACCATAAGGAATGAACTCAGAAAGGTAGCAGAGGGCAAGAAAATTGTGTAATTTCAAATGATGCCCAAAAAAACATTTTTCTTAATTAACATTCACCCCAAAAGGAAGCCATAGCCAATAACAGAAGAGCCATTTAATTTTTTTTTTAAAGGGAAAAAGGAAGGTAAGGATGGGGGAGGGAAGAGAAAGAGAGGGGAAGAGAAGGTAGCAGAATGGAAGGGGGCAGGAAGAGGAAGGAAGAAAGAAGCGCACGTCTGTAAGTCCTAACCTGAGAGCAAAACCATGGCTGTCAATTTAAGAACTTTTACTTCTATACTACCAGATGTGTCTAGAATCTTCTTACATGCCTGTCCAAAGCATTATTTTTACCATAATCATACTTTTAGTCCAGACATTAATATGTCATTGGTTAAATTTTACCATGATCCACCGGCTAAGAGAACTATTGTTGGTACCTGCAGGTATAGATTTTTACAAATGCATTTTAGGTAAAAACTTCCTCCTTTTCGGTTGATCCATTAATTATTTTGCTTGCTGTTCATGTGGAAGCAGGACTGAAAGGCAGATCCCACTCACATGCTGGCCTTTCTATCACTAAAGATCCAGGTTCCACCCTCAAAAGAACACAAAGCAAAGCACTATTGTTGAAGAAATTTTAAAAATTAGAAGGGTTGAGAGAAGAAAACAGCATGTCCTAGGACAACTCTGACAGGCTCCACTTAATGCAGTTTTGAACACTGTGAAATCAGAGGTATCTCAAAAACATCATAAATCTGAGAGGGAAGCTTTCTACTAGAAGGAACTCAATATTGTGGTTTAGCTCCATGTTCCATGTCTTTAAAAATGTGTTGTATCAGTTTGTCTGTGTTGCCTATCAAAACATGTGAATTCAAAACGGCCCATGTCATGAAGATTCTTAGAGCTACTTTTACCACAGACAGTCACTGTGTGAGGTTCCCTATGACCCACCCTACCCTTCCCCACCATCACGAGGGGACTCATGAGTCAGAACCCCACTGTATGAAGTCCTCTGTGTCAAAGCCCTTGAAGACTATAGTTTTAAACAAGACTTAGAAAATTCTCTGATGTCTATGAAGAGAAATCATGAATGTTTGAGGTTATGAATACCCCAGTCACCCAGAGTTAATCATTGCGCACTGTATGCTTGGATCAAAATATCACATGTACACCATAAATATGTAACACTATTGTGTATTCATAAAAATTTTAAAATAAATATTTTTAGTAAGAAAAAAAATGTTACTAAATCATCCCCTAACAGTGGTGATTGAAAAATGGAGGCAGCAAAATGGCATGCATACATGATCCCATATGTGTAAAATCTTGTGTGGAAAGATGTGCATGTGTGTAGGTTCACACACACCCGCCTCGGTATATCCATATATGCTTATAGGTCTAACGAGAGGTTTGCTTTCTTCTTTCTACCTTCCTATATTACTTGAATTTTGTGCAACAAAAAACTATTACTACTTTGTGAATGCTAGCAAGCAAGAAAAGATAAAAGTCCTATAATCCCGCAGGTA
Organism: Macaca mulatta; assembly: GCF_049350105.2. Taxonomy (NCBI): domain Eukaryota; kingdom Metazoa; phylum Chordata; class Mammalia; order Primates; family Cercopithecidae; genus Macaca; species Macaca mulatta. The sequence goes on along the minus strand of NC_133406.1, from coordinate 72,812,838 downwards.
GCGCATTAATTTAGTGTGTCTTTGCAACTATTTCCCCTTGCCTTCCCTCTTGCCTTCCCTGATTTACCTCACCTAGTCATGCCCCAGCATGAGGCATGCCCAGTCACACAGATTTTAGCAAAATATTTTATTTGCCCTTTTGTGTCCTTATAATTGTGCTCAGTTTACCATGAGTAAATGTTCTGCCTTCGCATCTACAGACCTGCTGTGTCTTCAGCTGCTCATCTTTCGTAGTACAGCACAGAGCACAAAGACGCCTTAAGCAGTGTTTACTGGGTTTACAATCCAGCAGCAGTTTAAAATTAAGGAAGCATGTCCTTGATGCACAGATCATAAATCTGATTTGGTTTGTAGGGTTGGGTAAAACAGGAGCCTGGGGTGAAAAAAACACCACCCAATAGCATCACTTCTAAAGAGACCATTTGGTACTGTGGAAAGAAGCGTCAGCGCCACCTGAAGAGAAGCTCTGCAATTCTAACGTTTCCTGTGCCACTTTCAGCATCTCAAGCTGAAACAGGCAGAGTGGTCTTTGGTTAAAGAGTATGTGCCTCAATTTACTCATCTGTAAAACGGTGCTCATGAAGAAAAACCTGTTTCCTAACAAAGCAAGACAGAAGATTTATCAAAGTACCTCTAGGATGCAGACTTGAACTAAATATTTATTGGGTATCTAATATGGCTAGACATGTGTTGTACACATTCCTGTATAACTGTGTAACAGGAAAGCACTGGAGATGGAGTTATCAAGAAGAATCTGGTTAAGGTGCCATTTGTTTCTTTTTGAACTGCAAGGCACTTAATCTGTCTGTCCCTCGGTTTCTCCATTTTACAAATATGAATTACTACATATGTGCCTAAGGGATGTGAGAATTAAGTAATATAATTTACTTTAAAGTGTAAAATGATATATAAATATATGATAAAAATACACAAACATGGAATATACAACTCTCAGAATTTTAGAGCTATTACTATAATTAATATTGACAGAACTACACTGGTCCAACCTCACTCTAATACTGGCTATTTGACTGAGCTCTACATTTAAGTCTTGTTTTCAGCTTAGACTAAATAAATTTTTTGCCAAAAAATATTTTGAAATATATGAAAATTTACATGCAGAATAATTTCCCTCCTTCTCAAATAACCATCCCATCTATCAAATAATATTCTAGTCATTATTTTGAAATAATATTCCTTTTCAATCACATCAGTTTGAGTGATATTTTATTGATATATACCACTCATATGGCATTTTTCTCATTTTGTATCCAATATTAACTTGTTAATCTTCATATGTTCTTCAAAGATAAAATTTTCTGACAGACTACTTTCAAGTTTTATAATAAAAACCTAATTATTAATAAATAGATCACGAAAATGTCTCAATTGCTACTCGATGTAGTTATACAAGAAAAAGCATTTTGCAAGCCAGCATGAACATATGGGCAGAGAGTGAAAGCAAGAATGATTTATTCCTCTAAGAAAGTAGCACGTGGGGGAGTCCTACGAAAATTGGAAATTGACACGGTTTTCTTTAAGACTTCTATATCCCATTTGGTAGCCCAGTTCCCTCTTGGAACTCTCACCTTTGGAGCACTGACATTTAAGTAGCATCTAGTTAATCTGGTAAAATAATTCAAGCTACTAGGTTAATGTACATCCAAGAAGGTTACGCATGGCACTGCTTTAAAGTGCTTTTTTCCAGAGATTAACCCAAAGGACATAAAGTATTTATGGGATGTTTAGACATTTTGCAGGCTATTTTTATGTTCCTAAAATCTATAATTAAGTACAAAAAGTTTTATGAGAAGAGTAAAACCACTGGTAAGAAAAGAAAGCCTTTTTAGATGCTTTCTGGACAGCATGTTATCTGTCCATAAATAAAAAACAATTATACTCTAAGACTGAGGTCAAATATCTAATATACCTGAGTGCTTACACAAATCAGAATGACAGGCACCAAATCATTGTATTAGGTTGGTACAAAAGTAATTGCAGTTTTTGCCATTGAAAGTAATGACAAAAACCACATTTGCACCAACCATATATATATACACACACACACGTATGTGGATATTTATATATATGTATACACAAGAATATATTTATATATATGTGTGTGTATATATATATAAAATAATGTTTCTTTTAAGTGGCCCTTAAAGGAAAATAATAAAATAAAATCTTTGTAGGTCTAGGGGCATAGAGTGATACAGTTTCCTAAAATGAGAGAAATATCCTTGAAATCTTTTGGATTCTAGTCCTTACAGATTGCTACATGTTGAAGTGCTCCTGGAATCACATTAGAATCTCTGTTCATTTCAACCTACACTCATTCCCCAGATGTTTTTATCCAGTGTCTTGATTTTAAATAGCTTCTATATAATGATGACTTCCAAATGTGTATCTTCAGCCTGGCCCCTCCCCCAAACTCCAAACTCATATTTGCAGCTTCCTACTCAACGTCTCCACTTGGATGTCCTAATAATCAACTCAAATTTCACATGGCTGTGCTGACCTGAAATCAGTCTGAGCTGTTTTGCCTAAATACAGCACCGTCCCTTGGTAAAGGCATGAGACACGATAACCGAGAGTATCACTTTATAGCCATGGTCTGAGGAGATTCAGGGAAGTTGGCACCAGCTTGTCAGCATTGCTTATTAGTAACAGTGCAATGCATGATTTGCACCTGGTCTTGGTGAGACTCCGGGGAACTATGTCGCTGGGGCTGGTTACATGGGAAACATAGCCCTGTATGACCAGCAAGATATAAGAAGCCCTGGCTGACACCTCTTTTTAGGCTATTTGGTTCCAAAATGTTCCATGCACACATCAGTGGTTCTTGATTCAAGAGAGGAGTGTCCTGGTATGGCCTTGCAGAGGAAGTATCGCTGGAGCTGGCACTGGCCTCTGCAGACCCCTTGCTGTCATGCAGCCTTTGCCTCTGATGCATGGCTTTACTTGGGTACTGTTGCTATATATCTATCATTTTCCTGCAAATAACCTGTGGATCTGTAAGCCCTGCTATGTGGCATCCCATAAATTTTCCTCAATAACTAAAACATGTCTAACTGACACAATTAGTGCAATGTCCAAAGCTAAGCTCCTGACATTATGCCCAAAACCAGCTCTTTTTCACTCTTCCCCATCTCAGGAAAGTGGGAGCCCCATTCTGTTCATTCCCTGAGACAAAAACCTTGGGGTTGTCCTTGATTCCTCTCCCTTGCACTGCACCTCTGGTCAATCAGCAAACCCCACTGGCTTTCCTTCCAAAATATATCCAGAATCTGATCACATCTCACAACCCCTTAGTTCAAGCCTCCCTCATTTCTTACCAGGATTATTACAACAGCTTCCTGCCCGCCTCCCCTGTTGCTACCCACAGTCTTGTGTAGTCTATTCTCAACATCACAGCCAGGGAAATTCTGTTGAAATGTAAGCCGAGCTGGATATTTATCTGCACCAAAAAGCCAAACTCCTTATGATGATGACTTCCAGGGCCCTACATGACCTCGCCCCCATTACCCGCCTGACACCACCTTCTACCTCTCCATCCCAGCATCCTTGCAGTTATTCTACATGCCAGAAACTCTCTCCTCGGTGAGAACCTCTGTATGTGATGAGTATTCTGCCTAAGTGTTATTCCCCAGACAGCTACTTGGCTATTTCCCTCACTCTTCACTTAAAAGTCACCTTATTAGTGAAGCCTCCCTAGTGACCATATCTGGAATTAATCACCAACACCATCCAACACTTTCTAGCCCTCTCCACTGCTTTATTTTTTCTCCTGAAACTTACTTTATCAAACATATTACCTTCCCCAGCAAATGTAAACTCACTGATGGTACAAATTTTCATCTGATTTTATTCTCCACTGTCTTTCAGCACTTAGGACAATGTACACAGTAGGCATTCAACAAATGTTTTTGAATGAATGAACGATTATAGAATTAATATAAAACAATGTTTTGTTTGGTTTTTGAAGGCCACTATCACTGGTATTCTAGAGAAGGCATGTTTATTTATCCTGTAGCTCCAAGTATCCTCTGCTACACAGCCAAGTGCCCACAAAACTGACACCAGGTGGAGGAGTAGACCTAGGATAAAGCCCACCTCCCTGGTATGGAACAATGCTCCGCGGTCTACTTTGTTAAACCTGCTCATGCCCCTGCCCCTCACACCCAGATATTCAGTTACTGGAGCATACCATACCCATTCTGCTTAGAATGTCCACTAGTCCCCTCGTCTTCCCCTAGAGCACTCTGAAGCACCTTAAAATCAAGTTTCCTTTCACATCTTTTGTACCTTCCTCTCACTAAACGCTTAATTTCTTCCTCAGGGTCCCAATATTTAGGGATTCCAGCTCCAGTCTGTAAGTATTTCTATGGTAATGCTATTGTGCCTATGTTGATAGCTATCTCCTTTGATTGACATGTAGAAAGGAGAGCTTGAGAGAAGCCATATTTTTTTTCCATCATCTTAAATGGCTCAACACCCACCATTGAGGTAAACACATTGGAGGTCCTCAATAAATGCCACTGGATGAACCAAAATGAGATGCCTAGTGTAAAGAGAAGATAATCCCTTCAGCAGGAAGACTTTGAAGATCTAGACCTGAGGCCACCAGATGACCTTGTCCAAACATGTGAGTTTCTTCACTCCAAAACAGACAATATCTTCCCAACCTAGCTCAAGAAGGAGTGGGGTTCAAGTTAGAAAACAAAAAGGTCAAGTGTCCTATAAGATATTTATATTGTCAACATATAGATCATAGATTTCACTCTATTTTTTAACCCTATAATTTATTCAGCTCACATGGAAATAAATGAAGACCAGATATGTCTAATGTGACCATCCTCTACTGCTTTGCCACATTTAAATGGGAAAATACTGATATAATCCTGTCATCCAGAAAGAATTTTAAGATTCCAGTTTATATACTTTTCAATTTGGAAAGAAAGATATGCTATATGTACAGAGAACTATAATATCCATTATACCTTAACATATGGAATAACAGGAAACTTTACATCAAATGTTTACTAAATTATTTTTAAAAGCAGTCAATACCAGAACTAAGTGCTAGATTTTATCCAAAGATTTGAATGACAGTTCTTCCACCACGCACTCTTGGAAACTGAAGTGCCCCTTGCTTCAGTGTCCCTATAAGGTAAAAGCAGATAATAAGGCACCTACCACTTAGGATTGTTTAAGAGAGTTATATGAGATAATATAGGTAAACAGTTAGAATAATGCCTTGCACAAAGTAAGTGCTAATTAAATTTTGGCTATTGTTAATGGTATCCATGGCTCTTAAAATTTAAACAGGTGGGGCGCAGTGGCTCACGTCTGTAATCTCAGCACTTTGGGAGGCTGAGGCAGGTAGATCACCTGAGGTCGGGAGTTCGAGACCAGCCTGACCAACACAGAGAAACCCCATCTCTACTAAAAATATGAAATTAGCTGGGCGTGGTGGCACATGCCTGCAATCCCAGCTACTTGGGAGGCTGAGGTAGGAGAATCACTTGAACCCACGAGGCAGAGGTTGCAGTGAGCTGAGATCACGCCATTGCACTCCAGCAACAAGAGGGAAACATTGTCTCAGAAAGAAAAAAGAAAGAAACTTAAACAATTTGCCATATATGTTTCTGTACTGACATCACATAAGTTTAAATGTAATGGGAGTTGAAAATCATATGCTCAAAACACGTCAGGCTGGCAAAGGTATCTGTTTTGATATCTTTGCCCCTCCCCAACCTTGTCTTGAAAGTCCAGTGCCAAAAACAACACTTAGTACATACACACATGTTTCTACAACAAAAGCAGTTGATCTCATCTGCCTTAATGCTCCATTACCTATATCTTCCCTCACCTCCCCAACCTCACCCTGAGACACAACTACAGCATGAAATCAAGTTGCTATAGTCCAACCAGAGGAGTAATTAATAACCTAGTGCCTGAGACCAGACTAGACTAACTGCACCTGATATTGGCCCACTGTCAGAACACTCACTTCCTCCTCTGTCTTCACTCTCCATAATATGTAGCAGAATTTCTTCAACAACACTAGAACTGAAATGCTAACTACTCCAACTGTTTCTGCCCTCAGCACTGAAAGTAGATGAGCTCCAAAAGAGCAAAGACTCCTAGGAAAAATGCCTGACCAAAAGATTCTGAAGACCTGAACTCTAATCCGAATGATGCGGTCTAATCCTTAATGTTGGGGTATTGCTGCCCAATAGACACACTCATGAGGTTTTAAGCGATGATTAAATGGGAAAATAAATGTGAAAAAAAAGATTGGAAAATTTATAAGAATCATATGAAGGAAGTATAATTCTAATATATGATTACTGGCTTATTTAATTTCCTCCCTGTTTACACACTAATCTTGATCCTTGAAGCCATGGCATTGTAAAGATTTCTTTTATCAAAATAAATTATGTTGAAAAAGAAAAAATGATTATTAAAACCAATGGGTTATAAAGGTGAACAGTATAAGAGTAAATAATAGGTAATTTCTGCGTTGAAAAATATTGAATCAGCATAAAAAAGATTTTTACAAAGCAAAAATAATCAGCAGAGAAAATTAATAAAGTTAAAATGGATTGCCCATGCAGAGCATAGAGAAAAATCTTAGGTCATATTTTGATTTCTGCTTGTTTCCATTTCAAAGACGATGTAGCAAAAAGTGGTCAGTATTCACCACCAGATTGCTCCTACCTGCCATGACCTTCAAGTTATCTTTAGAATTCTTAATAAATCTGGGTAATACTGGATAGTGAGACCATTTTCAAATTCACACAAAATTTCTTCCAGTGTTGTCCTGAAACGCTGGTCATGTCTTTTTTTTTTTCCCCCGTCCTGTCCAATCAGCAAATCATTCCAGGTGATAAGAATGCAACTACATGAATCAGAGGCTACAATCCAATGAAGGGACAAGAGAGGAAAACAATAACCACAGAAAACAAATCTAACACTTTCTGAGCACCAAAACACTTTACATGGATTATCTCTTTACCTCCCAACAACCCTACTTGATAGATACTCTTTCCTCATTCCAGATAGATCATTTAAGGATTAAAGAGGAAAACTACTTGTTTAAGATGACACTTCCAATAAAACACTCAACTGCAGTTCAACACACATCCTGTCTGCTCCCAAAGTTGAAGCTTTTACTACTGCACCATGCTGCCTCCACCAAGATATCCAAGAGCTCTTCTTCAGAAACCAAGGGAAGTGAGGATTCTTCAAAGATTTTTAGTACCTCATAAGACTATGTGGCCCAACGAGAGAATGAAGTGAAAGTGACCTTACATGGGACCAGGGAAGGGGGCAGTTGGGACAATAATGTTAGCTGGTACTTTCACTGTCAATACTGAAAAGGTCACCATCATCTAAAAATCCTAGAGAATTCAGTATATAAGTGAACAGCATTTTCAAAACTTAAATCAAATTTTCAGATGCAGAAATTTCTGAATGTGGTAGAAACTAAATAGGTGCTAGAGAACACTAGTTTTGATATCTTTCAATAAAATTTGAATAAGAACATGTATGCATATGCTGTAAATTGAGAGGACTATGAAGGACAGAGATAGCATCTTGAGATCCAAGGCAAGAGGAAATGAGAGAAAGGGTCCTCAAACAAAAAGCAGGATTAAAGTCAACAATAATTTCTCCCCTCAATCCACTATTCCAACTCATTCAAACAATGTAAAACCAAATATGAAACAAGAAACAACATGCTCAGATGATGTCTCACAGATAATTTGCATTCCAATTTGAATTAAATCAGGTAAGAAAAGTAGGCTCTATAGGAAAACAAATGTGTATACAATTAAAACATTTTTAACAACCAGTCAAGTCACTCCTTGTGAGAAAATTCTAAAGCTTTCTTCTTGACTAAGATCCTGATTTGATCAATGAATTGTTTTATGCAAAAGAAATCTACAAAAAACAAAATACTGTCATCTCTAAAGAGCCTAACTGAAACTTATTGGGATTAATTTTTAAAACAAAATGTTTTTCTGTAAGGATATCGTTCGCTATTATAGGGTAAATTAGAACTAAATTAGTTTTATTCAAAAACTCTTTTTCTGTGTAGTAGTAAATTTATCTTAGCTGGGAGTTAGAGAAGTAATAATCACTTATCTGCAGATACTTTAAAAAGGTAGTTGTCAAAGTTACACCTTGGCTAAAGAGGTAAGCTACAACTTGTTGACCTGAGGGGTACTCATCTCAAGAGGGTCACATCATGAATTCATCTTTTCTATCTTATGATGGCCACTGCCAAGATTAAAGCACATTTCTGTATATTTTGTTTCCCTCTCCTTTGCCACAGCAGTGTTTCTCAGTTGACAAAGATCATCCTAACCATGAGGACCTTCGGCATGGTAACCCCAACCCTATGGGTGTCCACTGGTACTTCTAAGACAGGGGAAAGGGAAAGAAAGCGGAAAGACAACAGGAAAGAAATACAGAAGAACAGAAGCAGAAGAGGATGTGAAGGAACACTGGGAGAGAGAACTAAAAGAGGAAGAGAAGAAAAGATGAGACAGAAGTGAGAGTATAGGCAGAAGAAGTGGAAATGAGACAAAGAAACTGGGGGAAAGAGCTATATGTTAAGGCAAACGAGGTGGGATAGGGCTCCCACCAGCACACCCGTAATACACTGGGCTACAAGTTGTCTCCTATCACTTTCTTTCCCATTTGGGGGAACGGAGTAACAACTCCTCCCATGCCATTACCTGAATGAGTTCGTCCAGCTCTGTCGAATTGACACAGGAATGTTGGGATATGAATGTTTGCTTCTGGATCACAATGGTGGTCCTCTGTGAAATCTCATGAGGCTGCTCCAATGCTTTGAACACGGTGGCTCCGATGATCAGGTAGAGGACAACCACCAGGAATATCGTGGAGACTGTCTTCCATTTCATAACATTAATGGTCGTGTCACTCTCCACCCGGGAAGCAAGCACTGTGGGTTTCGTGGAAAACGAGAGCCTCGGTTTGGAGTTCTGAGCGGCAGATTTAGGATCCAGCAAGTCAGGTGCCGCCACTGACAACAACAGAGAATGAGGGTTAGGTTGGAGGAGATGAGAAGGGAATTGGTCGGGCTTCTTCTTTAAGGGGTCAGAGAAGGTTGACTGAATTCCGCTGGCTCTCCTGGTGGAAGCTCTGGAACCCAAACCAGGAGTGCTGTCACTAGATCTCAGGACCACATATATTGGTTCAAGGAAAAGGGGCTGGATCTGTGCTCTCTGCTGCTACTAGAGTTTCAAATAAAAGGGAAAAAACTGGAGTCGAACCAAGAAACTTCAAAAAAAGAAAAGAATGCCTCAGGGCTTCTTAATAAATTTCTAAATTTACATCTGTCCACTGTGCCAGTCCACAAAGAGATACTGAACTCCTAAAAGTTGATGGAATATTCAGGAAGACGGCTCACGGTTATTCCCGTTCTCAAGAAATTTATCCAGTATCTATAACTAGATATTGGAATATTCAGGAAGATGGCTCACGGTTATTCTCGTTCTCAAGAAATTTATACCACAAGCAAGCAATATAAAGAACATTCTCTATTTAATTTATTACAATAAATGAATTGCATTATAAGAGAATTTGTGATCCAAACATTGTTGCTCAAAATAAATCATTCATCATTTTCTGGTAAAACATGGTGGTAAATAAACCACTCGATGGTCAAATCTTGTCTTTTTGCCCATCCTCCAAAGTGGGCTCGTGATGAAACATTCTCTGTATTTTGTTTTTCAATCTCTGACCTGTTTTACAAATAAAAGTTACTGCTAATCATTGTGTCAATCCTAGACACAACCAAGAGAAGACAAGTACCTTCCTTTTCAAATGTGAACAGTATCAAGGAAAAAAAAAAAAAAAAAACCGTGGCTCACAGCTTAGACTCTCTACATGCTCTGTTCAAAGCTAATTGCTCCATTAGAGTGGATTTATATGGTTCTCTTACAAATTGCCATATACTCTGAGGTGACTATAAATCTATTTATTATTTATCACAGATGTTCAAAAATATCATTAATGGATTTCTTTTTCAAAAATATAAGAGATACTAGACTTCTACTTGCTAAGAGGAAAATAAACCACCTACTACAGGACATTTTACTGAAAGACAACATTCAACTAAAAAGGGTTAATAGAATGGCCGAAAAATAAGACTTCTAAAAACCATCAACTCAAACAGAATAATCAACTTAAAGTCCATAATTGTTACAGATTTCAGTTAACTTGCTATCATGTATATAATAAAAATTATAAAATGATAATCTTATCTAAAACACACTTTCAGGTAAGTATATAAGAAATCTCCATGGAATTGCACTCAAATACCCTACAGCCACCTGAAATTACTTCAGTATGAGAAACTAATAAAAAATGCCAATTTTCACATGGCTGCCTACCCTGCCCTCTTACCTAACACTGTGAGTTAAATGTAGGCTACCATAGTTTTAATTTATAAAATACATCTCTAATTGCCCATCAAAAAGAAGCTTTGCAAACAAAGCTATTTAAAACACTAGACCTAAGTAGTGTTGTAAAATGATGGCAGAAGGCAGGATCCTCAATCAGCAAAGCTCTGAATGGATCTGATTTGGAAGAAATGAAATTAGAGCTGTGATGAGGTTTCTGTACCCATGGCTCCAAGTGGAGACTCCATGTACATACAGTTTATTACAGCAATTTCCTAAGGTTCAACCTACTACACAGAAGAATGCACATGTTTCTCTCCTGATACATTCACCTGTTCCAAATAAAGCCACAGCTAGTAGACACCTTTAAAATATTTATAAAGACACCTTCACTCAAAATTAGCACTGGACATGTGTTAAATACTATAATTTTAAAAAACCTGTTAAAATAGAAGTGCTGATAATAGCTAAAATCACTACAATCTGCAGACTCCCCACAACCTCCTAGCTGCTTAGTGAGTCTGAGTGAAAAACAAAAGTCGTAATTTAAAATTTAGCCATCTTTGGAATAAAAACAACAAAAAATTACATAGAAGTTCCACAGTATCACTCTAAATGAAGCTTTCCAAGCCTCTCCTCCTCAGATCTCTGTGCTCTCCTATTTGTGATTTTTCACATCAGTGGTTTCCACTCTGCAGAACCAGAAAGCACTAAGACTGTTTACCTTGATGTCACCAAATCCCAATCTGAAATTCCTTTAAGACATTGCCACATTGCCATTATATGCTTTTGGGAGAAAGCGGCAGGTATTTTTAAAATATTATGTGTGTGTGTGTGTGTGTGTGTGTGTGTGTGTGTGTGTGTGTGTGTGTCTGTGCATTAACCTAATACATTTCCAGAAGGAGTTTAATTCTTTTAAGCTGTTGCCTTATTTTTTAATTAGCAGAAATATATGTAATGTACATTTGGCAGACGGAATGGACAAAAACTGATGAAATACCGAAATAATATTTAAAAAAATAAAAGCAGACTTTTCTCTTTAATACAGGGAACCTCTCGGTTTCCACCTCCACGCCATTTGATGTATGATCAGGGAGAGAAGCTGCCCCTTCCACACACACTCAACACCGTCACTACCCACTCCCCTCCCCCAGCTCATCACAGTCTTCTGTTAATCCCGGTGTTCTGTTCTCACCCAGATATGTCTTCGCTCCAGCTGTGACTGACCACTGAATAGCAGGGGAAACAAGCTTTTTTCAGCACCACTGCCTGTCCCACCAGGCAATGGGCAACAAGTGTGACCAGGGTCACCATGAGTCCTGCCTGTCGGCTACTCCCAAGGGCTGACCCTCCTTCTCCATGGGAAACTCCCCCAAGGTGTTCCAAACCCATACCTCAGGCAGATGCAAAAACCCCGGGCACCGGCGGGAGAGGGGGGAGAAGCGGCGAGGAGAGGATCTGGCAAGGGTTTGCCTCCAAATCCAGATTATGACCCAACACTTTGGACACGAAGCGAAGATGGGAAACGGCCGCTTGCTGAGAGGGGGCATTTGCAGTCCTCCCAGAACAGGCTGGGGCAGGAGAGCTTGCGGCCAGAAGGGTGGGGGTACCGGAGGGGGGGGGTCTCACCTCCTGCTCTATAGCCGGGTCTCTCCCGCGAGGCGCTGGGAAGCATGAGGCATGCAGCATTCAAAATGTTTTTTGAAAAAGACGGACTTGAAGCTTTTTTTTACAAACACGCCATTGTACTCACTTCTTATTCAGAGACGGGCTGCGCGCTCCGAGCTGCACGGACAGGCATTTTCCCCGGCTTTGTTTTACAAGGTGGGGAGAGCGGGGCTGGACGCGGGAGGGGGCGGGGGGGGGAGCGTGAGAAGAAACGAAATCGCGGGAAGGAGGGGACACCGGCGGGCTGGGCAGAGGGCGAGGCGGAGGCCAAGTTGGGCTTGGGCGCCGCCGCCCCCGCGCGCGCCTGCTGCCGGGCCCGGGTCACCCGGAGACCGCGGGCGACCCGGGTCCCGCGCCTCCCCGCCGCCGCCGCCGCCGCCGCCACGCGCTCAGCCCGGGGCTCTTCGCTGGCCCGGCCCCGGCACGGCGCGGCGCGGGGGCGGTGGGTGCAGCCCGAGCTGCCGTGCGCCCCGGCGTCTTTGTGCGCGAGCCTTGCTCAACCCCTCTTCGCATGTCTTTGTGTGTCTCCCCCGGCAATGCCCTCCGTGCCCCGCGGGGGGTGTGTGGCACGGTCCGGGCGCCCGCAGCTCTGCAGCCCTCCGCAGCTCTGCAGCCCTCCGCTGTTCTCCCTTCCCGGCTAGCTCCTGTCGCCCCTCGCCGACTCGTTTCCCTCCTTTAGGAACTCCCTCCTCTTCGCCTCCTCCCCCTCCTGTCTCACCGCCAGGGCTTGCTTCCCCGCACCTCCTCCTAGCCCTACCCTTGCCTGCGTCGCCCCTGCAAGATGCTCCCTTCTAAAGACCCCCTATTCCCTCCTCCTAGGGGCACAACCCCTTGGCTCACCTGCTGCCTCTTCCCCTCTCAGCCCCTTCCACTAACCCCCGTCCCCACCCCCCAAAAAATCCTCACTCTCGCTATCTGGCATCCACATCACACTGCGCTTCATCCTATCTCCTTCCCGGCCAGCGTTCGGGGTGTGGGACCGAGTGTGGGTCCAAGCTCTGGGACGCAAGTCCTTGAACCCTTGCATTTGGGGGTCCTCCTCGCCCTCGTGGCCCCCCAGACTTGTACAGGGAAGTGTCCCCATTGGCGCCTTGAGATCCCTGGAGTAGGGGAGGTAATGAAGACCCTGGCTTCTTCCACCTTGGGGAAGGGTTAAGGAGTCACCAGGTCGCCCCACTTCACCTCCGGCGGTGCTGGACTTAAGCAGGGCGCTATAATCAGCAGAACGCCCCGGACCGAAAAAGATGGGGAACGCACCTGGAGCCAGGGCGAAGACACCTCGAGATGCAAAGGGAATGGAAGAAAACCCGGTTAGGTTCTCTCAGAGCAAGACCCCTTTGCTGGAGACATAGGTTTCTAAGCGTGGCGGGTGGGAGCTGCAAGGTGGGAGAACTCCGACCCCAGCCTGAACTCAGCGCTACCAGACCTCTTCCCCATCAAGATCCCTATTTGGCAGGTACCAGACCCCGCCCAAACTCCAAGACCCCGGCGCAGGGACAGCCAAACTCTAGGCGACAGGGGGACGGAACGGAACCCGCCAAGGAGGGGAAGAAAGCCAGGAGATCAGACGTTGCCGTCGTCGTAATAGGCGAATTCTCTCACAACACACGTGATGTAGCGGAACTTCGATCCGTTTCTAAACTCTCTTCCTTCCCACTTTCTCAGCGGGAATCCCCTGATGACCTCCACCCTCCCACCGCAACTGCTGTTTGCGAGAGTTTTTCTTCCATGACTGCTGCTCGGCCAGATTGGAGTATTTTCCCAGTTACAAGAACTTCTTAGTGAAAAATACAGACGTAATTGTAGGAAACAAAAACAAACAAACAAAAAAAAAAGCTTTTGCAAAACTGTTACCGTCAATGATAAAAATGCAATTTTCTCTAGATTCCAGAATACATTCAGCACCTCTTTCCCCATTAAAAAAAAAAAAAAAAATCTTCCTAATATCCTTCCTGTTGGAATTCAAACACATTTTTCTCAACTTACGTGCTCAAAAGTAATACAATCAGATGTCCTTTTTAAAATGTGCATCTGATCCTCTCACAATCTTTACAAAGTCTCTAGGTCACCTATAATGTGCTTCCTGATCTGGCTACTCTTTATCACTCTAAGTCTTCCTGGGAAGTCACCTTGCCTGAGTGCACACCCCCACACACACCAACTTTACATGACTAAGGTACCTTATCAGTAAGGTTCTCTAGAGAAATGGAACATGTGCACACACATACACACACACACACACACACCTTTATGTGTACGTGTGGGGGGTAACAGATTTATTTTAAGGACTTGGCTCAGGATGATGGGGGCTGGCAAGTCCCTCTGAAATCTACAGGGCAGTCTGGCAGGCTGGAAACTCAAGCAAGAGTCGATGCTTCAGTCTTAAGGCAGAATTTCTTCTTTTCCAGGAAATCTCATTTTTGGCTCACAATTGCTTGTGATATAGGCCCACCAATATTACCTAGAGCAATCCCATTTTGAAATTTGACTGTAGATGCTGAACACATTTACGAAACACCTTCACAGCAACACTTAGATTCTAGATTCGTGTTTGATTAAATAACTGAACACTGTAGCCTAGTCAAGTTGATATTGACATAAAACGAACCATCGCAGGTGTTATCCTCCAAATTTCCATGCTGTCCAGAAATTTTCCTGCAATCATGGCCAGTCAGGTGTTTTACTATTTGCTTCCCAGGTCAACTTGTCTTTCATCTATCTTTATACTTGTCACATTATGTTTTGCTTATTTAAACTAGATTGTATGCTCAGTGAGGGCATAAACCATATCTCTGTTCACCATAATATCTGCAGTAACTAGCATCTGCTGCTAAATACCTGTTTGATAAACACCTGAGTGAAATCGTTATTCCTAAGAAATAGCTGACATTTTCTTATATTTACCCAGTCTCCCTCCAGGTATTTGGAACCAGGGTATATCCTACATACATGAGAAATGAGATGAATTCACTATCTTCTGAATCATTTTTTACCCTGTCCCATAGGTTCTTTGTTCTCCAGATGAAATTTCCTCAAATGTTTTTTGAATATTCTTTTCACTTTTCCCATTTTGTTCTGCAACTTGATGATTCTTTTTTATTCCCCCCTCTGAGTTTTCTGCAAATTTAACCACATCTTGCCCAGCACCGGTTCTGTCAAACTGGCTAATGCTTACTAGACTGGGAGATTAATAGTTTAAATATACCTGTTTACTAGATTAAATATGTTTTGATATATGCTTGCATAGTGCTTCTGTTTTTCCAGACTCATGGGACTTAGGTCTTATCATGAATCCCAAATGCTGGATTGCCATCTTCTCCGCTTTTTGCTATCAGTTCATACATAGCAGTTTTCCTCCACATTCCCCTTTGTATTATTTTCATATTAGGCCCCACATTCATATAGGGTGCTTGGGGGTTGGGGGAGAAGTGATGTACATTACAGAGATGTTAAGATAAAAGGATAAAATTTCAGACTGTAACATTAGCAGGAATCATCCTAACAAGTCAAAGGCTCAGCCTCACAAATAATTTGAAATAATCAAGAAACCACCCAGTCCTCCCATTCCCCTTCTTTAAACACATCTGCCCACGTTAAAATCCCTCTTGTTCCAAATGTAGACTTACTCATGCTGTTTGAAGTAAGAGGGGAAAAAATGTAGTAGACTAGTTTGTATGTCATTGCAACTGGAGGAACAAGGAAATAGGATGGTTTATCCTGTTTAGCTTTATTCCTGCATTACTCAGTGATATGGTTTGGATTTCTGTCCCTGCCCAAATCTCAAGTCAAATTGTAATCCTCAGTGTTGGAGGATTGCCCTTGTGGGAGGTGATGGGGATCAGGGGTGCAGACGTTCCCCTTGCTGTTCTGATACTGAGTTCTCCTGAGATCTGGTTGTTTAAAAATGTGTAAGCACTTTTCATATCTGCATTAACTGGCATCTGGTACTAAATATGTGTTTGATAAACATCTGAGTGAAATCATTCCCTCACTGTCTTCTTCCTGCTCCAGTCATATAAGATGTGCCTGGTTCCCCTTCACCTCCTGCCATGATTGTAAGTTTCCTGAGGTCTTTCCAACCATGCTGCCTGTACAGCCTAAAAAACTGTGAATCACTTCAACCTCTTTTCTTTGTAAATTACCCAGTCTCAGCTAGTCCTTTATAACAATGCAAGAACGGACTAATTCACTCAATATATATAAACCTCATCAAAATATAATAAAAAGAAAAGATGGAATATATTTCTTTCATGCTGCAGGACTACTCAACACCTCTTTAAATTAATGAATAAGAAACCTGAAAAATAAATAATTAAAAAATTTAGCTCTCCAAAATTCCATATTGCCCTTATTCTGGTGCTTTCAGATCTATTGTTCTGCTCCAACTAGCAGCATGAAATCTACAGGACTTCTCTTTTATGTTTATTTTGATTTTTGACCTTGGCCTATTCAAAATGTCATAGTGAAAATTAAAATTAAAAAATGAGCGTGTCACTGCCTTTTCTTGTAATTCCAACCGTATGTGGGATTTTGGAGTCAAAGAGACGTCTGTGGGTATTCTGCCTCTACCATATCTGAGCCATGTGAATTTGAAGAAGTCACTTTTGCTTTCTGAACATCAGTTTTCTCATCTATAAAATGGAGATAATACACAGAACTCACAAGAGATTGTTGTAAGAATCAAAGTGAGACAGCATTTATGTGTACAGTATGTCCATTCCTGATATGGTTTGACTCTGTGTCCCCACCCAAATCTCACCTTGAATGGTAATCCTCATAATCCTCACATGTCAAGGGTGGGAACAGGTGGAGGTAAATGAATCATGGGGGCAGTTTCCCCATGCTGTTCCCATGGGAGTCAGTTAGTTTCACAAGATCTGATGGTTTCATAAGTACCTGGCATTTCCCCTACTGGCACTCATTCTCTCTGCTGCTGCCCGGGAAGAGGTGCTTTCTGTCATGACAGTGAGTTTCCTAAGGCCTCCCCAGCCATGCAGAACTATGAATTAATTAAACCTCTTTTTAATATAAATTACCCAATCTCAGATATTTATTCATAGCATTGGGAGAACAGCCCAAAACAGTTCTCAAAAGAGTTTTATTATCTCCTGCATTTGATCTAACCTTGTGAACCAGGGGAGCTCCTGACCAAGCAAGACCACCAATGAATTCCAACTCTATAATACAATCTTGTCCAATCCACAGCCTGAGAGCTGCATGTGACCCAGGATGGCTTTGAATATGGCCCAACACAAATTCATAAACTTTCTTAAAACATTATGAGGTTTTTTAAATGATTTTTTTAGCTCATCAGCTAACATTAGTGTTAGTGTATTTTACGTGGGCCCAAAACAATTCTTCTTCTTCCAATGTGGTCCAAGGAAGACAAAAATTTGGACATCCTTGCAATGAATCTTGCTATTTATTTAATCTTCTGAGTAACACAACTGCACAGGTATGAGAAGATGAAAAATAAATCACATTAATCAGATATTTACTGAGTGCTTAAAATTCTGATAAGCCATAAGAAGAAGGCACAAGGTAACATAAGAGTATTTACTTCTAGAGGGTCAGGGAAGGTGGGTCTAAAGAAGTAATATAAAAATTAGGTTCTGAAGATGAGATGAGCAAGGGTGGAAAGGGAGAAGTGTATTGGAAGGAAAGGTCTTCCCCAACAGAGAGAAGAGCTTGTAAGAAGACTGCAGTTGGAAGAAGCTGGGAGAATTTGAAAAGTTTAGAGTGTGAGGCTTGGTGGGGGACAGTAATCAAGCTGAAGAGGCAGATAGAAATCAGGTTAGGTGGCATCTGGGTTTTAATTAATGAAACGTGGATGAATTTTCACCCCAGAAGAAATCTCATCAAATGCATTTTTTAAAAAATCCCTCTGGTTGCTATGTGCAGAACAGGTATAAGGTGAACAAAGAATGTAAGCATGTAGACAAGTGAATCTGGACATTATTGCTTTAGCCCAGGTGAGGGCTTCATAGTGACATTATTAGGAGTGGAAGATTGAAGAGGTGCTAGTAGATCAACAGGACTCTGCATCCCATTGGATGTGGGGAGTGGGTGGTGACAGAGAGGGTGGGCATATTCCTAGAAGTTCCAGTTGACTGAAAACTCAGGGAGAGACAACAGTTTAGGCAGTACTTCAATGAAAGGTCTGTCTGATGTCATTCCCAAGACACTTACCAACCCTTCTCGTAGCTGTTGTGTTTTATATGAGACTCATCCCTGATTGTGAATGAAGTGTGTGTCTTGGGCCTCAACCAATACAGTCAGAATTTCTCAGCTTCTCAACTGGTTCAGGCATGGGCCTGTGACACACACAGAAAAGCAACTTTCGCTCTGTACCACTGACCTTGAGCCTGAAAGCCTTGGAGCCTACTATGCTAAGAGGAGAGAAGCTACCTGAGAGTGAAGCAATACAGAGCAAACAGAACCAGGATGACCAAGTCCAGGTGACATTTGATCAATCCTTCATGTCAAACCACACCTTAAGCCACATACATATTCTTTTGGTGTAAGCCAGTTCGTGCTGAGATTTCTGACACTTGATATCCAGAGCCTTAATTGAAACCGTGCAATACAAGAAATAGGAGAAAATGACAAATAACTCAGCTCTGAGGAGGGTCCCTACGTTGACCCCCCCATGATTCCTGCCTCATAGTATTCAGACCCTTGTGTTTCCCCCCTCCCATCGAGTGTGGGCTGGATTTACTGACTCCCTTCTGATAAAAAGAATATGGCACAAGTGATGGAATATCCCTTTCAGTATTAGGTTACAAAAAGTCTGGGGTTTCTCTTTTGTGCCCTCTCGAGCTCTCTCTTCGTTCTCTTTCTCTGGTAGAAGCCAGTTTCACCATCATAAATTAACCCTCTAGAGAGGTTCATGTGAGTAAGCCTACAGGTGGATTTCCTGATGTCTTCCAACAGTCATGTAAGTGAGCTTGAAAGCAGATCCTTCTCCAGTCAAGTCTAGAGAGGATGATAACCTCAGGCAACACCTTAATTTCAGCAATTATATTACAACTAATATAACCTCTAACAGTCAAATTCCAAGTCAGACTATAAAGTTTCAGACCTGATACACAAATTATTTTAAGAAGATAATTTTTCAAAGGCCAAAATTTATTCACTTTGAAGAATTCATATTCCTAAAATTAGAACGTGTTAATGAGAAGGGAGTTGGACATCACTGGAAGAATGGAAAAGGGAGCAAAGAGGTAAATGTTAGCAATGTCCATACAAGCATTGTCTACAGTTATATGTCTCAAACTTGAATATGCATCAGAATTACCTCAAGGGATCGTTAGAGCACAGATTATGGGCCCACCCCCACAGTACCTGATGCATCATGTCAAGGGTGGGCCTTGAATAACAAGTTCCCCAGTTATTCTGCTGATGCTGCTAGGGCAGGGACCACACTTTGAGAACCACTGGATGAGAGGCAGGATTCTAATTCATTCTGCCCTGATAGCTCAGTGGTGAGAAACTGGCAGTTGTGAGAAACTGGGCAGTGGTGAGAACCTGGGCTACATGGCAACTCAGGTCCTCTACCAACACGACTGGCTAGAAATTTGTGGCAGACACTAGCACATAGCAGTATCCACTTTCAAGCTTAAACATGTGAAGTTCAAAAGTTCTTTTTATTTGCAACAGTACTACAAATTTTTTGCCATTTATGCCAATAAATATATTTATTCATTCAGTAAACCAGTACTTATCAAGTACCTACTATGCAGCAGAAAGGAATTTTCCAGTATTTGGGGACATAGTGGTCAAAAAGATGCAACAAATCCTTGTCATCATGGAGTAAACATACTAAGGAAAGAATGACACTAGTGAAACTGTGTCCATATCTATTCAGTAAAACACCATTGAGTTCCTGAGTGGGTTTCAAATTAAAGTGCCTCACCCTGAAAATTGTTTTAAATGTTACTTTACCATAAAACTTTGCAAGATTCATTAAAATTTGCTGGTTCATTTTATAAAAATAAAAATTCCTAACATATATGACATTCAACAATATCTTTTTAACAGCTTTGTATATTTGCTTACATTAAAACAAACATATACACCCAAATATATGAAAAAAGGTAAAGTTTTGAAAATTCATGCAGGTCAAAACACCCATGTTTTGCATATAAAGATTAGTACTTTAATCAGTGTACATACAGCATATGTTAATTATTTAAAATAAGCTAACATTAATATTTAACTTTGACCAACAGGGAATAAGATATTGAATAGGGCATTGTAAAATAAAAATAAATCTTTATTTAAAGATACTCTGTTATAACAGAATAAATTCAGAAAACATTAGAATTTACTCCGTTTTCAGGAGGAAATTCTGCTGTGGGATTTCTTTTTCCCTTTCAAAACTGAGTGACATAATAAAGTATCACTAGGAAATGAAAGCAGCATATCACATTTAGACTTCAACATTTCCTACCTCTGGCATCACAGGTAAATCCTCCACTGACAATCCTCCACCAACGAATTTGTCAGATAATTTTTTAAGTGTGCCAATACTAGGCAAAGCAATTATATCAAAAGTGATGCTTTTTAAAAGAATCAGCCATAAATCCAGAATGAACCACAGCATTCTCAGTTTTCTTGATGGCTTTAATTATCTAATGAATTCCTAGCACATCCAGTACTTTGTTTAAAACTTATATTTGTTGTGAACATTTGCCAGTCCAGCATTTTGCCTTCACCTGAGATCACAAATTCTGTTAGCACTGAATTTGGCTTTATGAAGAGCAAATCAATACAATTTCCCTTCTAAAATGAATTCACAAGACATAAATGGAATAAAAAAGAAAATAGAATATGTATTTGGAATCTCCTAAAGACATTTTTTAATGCGTTCATTAACCAAAGATGTTGACTTCACCCTATATATAGAATCTAATTTTCCCTTTTACCTTTTTGCATCATGATTAAATGAGCCATATGAGGCTTGCTCAAGGCCACTTGTTAAGTTTATGGAAGGATTGAGACTAAAAATCCATGCATCACCCTGGGGCATATTTGTTCTAGAAGAAAACCCTTAAACATAGAAGAAAGTGTCCTTTGCAGAATTTCAAAATCTGTTAAGACAGTTGTGTGATCTCCTCAAATTATACAAAGAGATCAAGGTAGGACTGCCACCACGACCACCTCAGTCACTTCTCCTCAGGCCTCTACTCCATCGATGCCAGTCCATTTTCCACACTCAGTCATGTGGAACTTTTACAAACAAAATCTGGCTTGAAGTGTTGAAGTTCTCATTAAAATCCCGCACTAGGCCGGGCGCGGTGGCTCAAGCCTGTAATCCCAGCACTTTGGGAGGCCGAGGCGGGTGGATCACGAGGTCAGGAGATCGAGACTATCCTGGCTAACATGGTGAAACCCCGTCTCTACTAAAAATACAAAAAACTAGCCGGGCGTGGTGGCGGGCGCCTGTAGTCTCAGCTACTTGGGAGGCTGAGGCGGGAGAATGGCGTGAACCCGGGAGGCGGAGCTTGCAGTGAGCTGAGATCGCACCACTGCACTCCAGCCTGGGCGACAGAGCGAGACTCCGTCTCAAAAAAAAAAAAAAAAAAAAAAAAATCCCGCTCTAGCTTCCCATTGCCTTCAGGATAAGGACTACATCAATAAGGGCATCCCAGGCCATAAACATCCCTGTCCTGTCAATAATAATAACAAAAACAGGAATCATAATATTAAGTAACATCTATCAAGGGCTTACCATGTCCAGCCATTTCACTCAGTATCTCATCTAATCCTAATAAGACCCATGTGAGGTAAACACTGTTGTTATCCTCAGAGAAGTTAAGTAACTTCCCCAAAATAGCACAGCAAGTAAGTCAATACATCCTGCTATGTAGGGTCCACCCCTACAGGCTCCAAGATTTTCTCCTTGGGGTTTAGTCACTGGCTGGATTCCAATTTCTTGAATATACCTTACTCTTCCTTCTTTCCTTAGAGCCTCCCCACAAACAAGTCCTTCCAGCCTAGACTCTACCTGTCTCCCTGATTACCAGAAAAATAAGTTCTATTTATCCATCAGACCTCAGTAAAAACACATCTTCCTCAGAAAAGCTCCCCTGACCTCCAAACAAGATCAACCAACGCATCCCAACATGTACTCTCACAGCACTTTGCACCCTCCATTTATTACCCCTTTGCAAGAATTATTAGTGCTTGTTCCAACTGTTATTTAGTAACTTCCTGTGTTTCCTAGGGCTGCTCTAACAAAGTGCCAAAAACTCATGTAGCTAAAGTAATAGAAACATATGGTCTGAGGGGTAGAAGTCAGAAATTCAGGTGTCTGCAAACCCTTGCTCTCTGTGGCAGCTCTAAGGAAGAATACTTCCTTGCTTCTTTGGGGTTTTGGGGCTTACCAGAAATCATTGGTATTCCTTGGCTTGTAGACACAGCACTCCAGTCCCATGGCCACCCTCTCTCTGTGTATCTTCACATCATTTTCCCTTTGTGTGCATCTGTCTCTGTGTCCGAATTTCCCCCTTTTTAAAGGACACCAGTCATATTGGATTAAGGTCTATTCTAATGACTTCATTTTAATTTCATTACCTCTGTAAAGACCTTATTTCATAATAAGGTCACGTTCTACTAGGACTTCAGCATATCTTTTCTATTTATTGTGGTGGGGGGACGAAACTAAGCCCATAACATTGCCTATAAGACCAAAACAAATTCCAAGAGATGGGGACCTTGTCGTCTTGTTCCTCAGCACAATATTTTACACATAGTATGCATAAAAATCATTATTTATTAAATGAATGCAAGACCATCTTTAGGAGGTATATCGTAAGGATGCTGGAGTTAAGCAGAATTCAGAATCTCTGAATTTCCAACACCTACAGCACCAGACAGGTAATATGCCCACATGAAGTGGGCCCAGAGAACTGGAGAAAATATTCTCATCAGCTTTAGTTGATTCCTGCTGTGACAGAACATAAATCCAGTGTGTTAGACCTTCCAACTTTTAAGAGAAGCCTGACATCCACATTGTTTTTAGAAGAAATTTTCCAATTTTTAAGAGAGGCAACTAATTCAATTTTTAAAATAAACATTGTTTAAGGCAAATAAAATGTGTCTGCAGGCTAAACATGGTCTTAAGTTCTCCTGGTTGCAGCTTCTGCACAAGCTCTCTTGCCTGACACCATGTAAGAGGTAAATTTGCTCCTCATTCACCTTCAGCCCTTCAGCCATGATTGTGAGGCCTCCCCAGCCATGTGGAACTGTAAGTCAATTAAACCTCTTTCCTATATAAATTACCCATTCTCGAGTATGTCTTTATTAGCAGCATGAGAACAGACTAATACAGGTAACATCAGATATCCTATGAGATCAAACCGACAATAAAATGCAATGGTTCTATTTACTCATATAGTGTAAGTGTTAAAATATCTCACTTAAATTGCAGTCATGCAGGGCCAGCACTAAGGAGATACTTTCCTCTGGAGTAAAATGTAAATGGTGTCAAAAAACACAGTAATCAAGATAAATAACATTTTAATGCAATATTTTAAAAATCAACATTAATACAAAAAATTCATGATGACCCAAAGATTACAATTCTAGACAAAGGCAGGATCTAACCTTGTACTTGCACAAGTTGGCCTCTCTCGCCTTACCCTAATCCTTTCCTGCTTGCCTGTTTCACTGACATTTACCCTCCCTGCTGGATCACTGTTTCCGGGACCTATCTTCTATGGCATTGATTCCCGCTTCCTGGAGCTCCAGTTACTGCAGTACATTACAGAAGAAGCAACTCCTCATCCACCCAAAATTTTATGCTCAAACATGCATTGCACTGAAATTTTGATGATGCGATTTATGCCTTCTGCAGATTCTTCTGTTCATCTCCTTTCTCTGAAAGAATAAATCATTTATTTTCCTACAAGGTGGTACCACTCACTTCTGACAGAATTGCTATAATTATAGCTTTCTCCTAGGCTTCTGCTTATTACCTGCTGACTTCTGCAACACTACTAGATGCTTCAGATGGGGATGTGTTTCTAGTCCTGCAACAGCCTGCTACTGGAGCATAACAGATGCAGCCTAGTTACCATGGAATGCTCTTATATTGATTCAGGTCTCAGTTCGGAAATCACATCTGAAGTGTTTTAAGGCTTGATATTATAGAAAGCACTTCTGACCTTTCCTAAGCCATCACTCAAAATATAGACACTCTCATCTATCATCCCTGATAACCCCTTGATGTGATAATGTGCATGATTAGGTAATAACTGAGGACAAAATGTTGGTTCAGGGTTGTCATAAGCTTCTCTCAGACCTTCAGAATCACAAAACATGTCAAAATCACATGAGAACTAACATAGCCAATTATGCAAATATATTTATGGAGTGTCAAAACACCCATTGGGAGAACAATTGGAACCAGCATGGAAACTCCGCTAGTTCAGAATTCTGATAACTATAATTTAAATAAAAACGAGATATGGTGAGGAAAATTAAGCTTGGCCCCAGGTTCCTGTGTAATCTGTTTCTTCATACATTAGAAAATAAATAAATTAGAAAAATTTAATTAGATTAATAATTGATTTCATTAATTTAATTTGCTTAGGACAATTGCCTGATCATATATTCTGTGTATATTCCTCTGTGAATCTTTCCCTCTTCTTTACCTCTGATGAATTTGATCGTAATTGCATGTGTCTTGATGTATGCTCATAGCATCTTTCATGCCTTGTGTCTTTTTGTCTATATGTCTGGCTTCCTCTACTAAACTGAAAGCTGATAGAGCAGCTGAAGGAATGCATCTGACATGGTTTGTCTGTGTCTCTACCCAAATCTCACCTTGAATTGTAGCTCCCATAATTCCCATGTGTCATGGGAGGGACCCAGTGGGAGATAATTGAATCATAGGGTCAGATCTTTCCAGTGCTGTTCTCGTGATAGTGAAAACGTTTCACAAAACCTGATGGTAAAGGGGAGCTCTCCTGCACAAGCTCTCTTGCCTGTCACCATGTAAGACGTGACTTTGCTCCTCATTCACCTTCAGCCATGATTGTGAGGCCTCCCCAGCCATGTGGAAGTGTAAGTCAATTAAACCTCTTTCCTTTCTTTTTTTTTTTTTTTTTTTTTTTGAGACGGAGTCTCTCTGTCGCCCACGCTGGGGTACAGTGGTGCGATCTCTGCTCACTACAAGCTCCGCCTCTCGGGTTCGCGCCATTCTCCTGCCTCACCCTCCCGTGTAGCTGGGACTACAGGCGTCTGCCACCACGCCCAGCTAATTTCTTTTTGTATGTTTTTTTTAACAGAGACGGGGTTTCACCGTGTTAGCCAGGATGGCTACGATCTCCTGACCTCGTGATCTGCCTACCTCGGCCTCCCAAAGTGCTGGGATTACAAGAGTGAGCCACTGAGCCTGGCCTAACTCTTTCCTACATAAATTACCCAGCCTCGAGCATGTCTTTATTAGCAGCATGAGAACAGACTAATACAGCATCTCATCTGAATTCTTCTTTGATTTCTTAGTGCATATGATGAGTATTCAAATATTTTTTGAATGGGTGTAAGTAACCACCATTACTCCAATACACACAAAATCATCAGTTCTTACGAACTCCAAGAAGGATTTCATCATAACCATTGACTTTTATCATCAAAAAGCACTTTAATTCACACCAAGGGACTTTGGGTACGTTGAAAATCATTGTGTTCCTTCTATGACCTTCATTATCCCAAGTAATTCTATTACGACATAGATTCACATGAATATCAGCATTGTTTACAGATAAAGACTGTGAACTACCTAGATTTGATTCGGGCCCAGCCAATTGTTAGTTGTGCCTTGGTTTCCTCAGCTGCAAAATAGGGTTGAAAATTATATAAACCCCAACTTGTTAATGAGACCCAAAAGAGTTAATATTTGAAAATATGTTTAGAATAGTACCCAAATATATTCAGAACTCAATAAACATTAGTCACTATTAATACTAGTATTACCACTGACAACACTGAACCACGGAAGGAGGGAAGGAAGATGGGTCTGGGAAGAGAACACATAAAGGAGGAGGCCAATTATCCTCTGGGGCTTGGCTCAGAAAACACTGGAAGCTGGCTTTTAGGAATCAAATGAGCAATTGCAATTCAGGAAGAAATCAGGTAATTCAGGTTGCGAAAGAGGGAGTCAAATTCCAGGCCCTCTGTTCCAGAAAGGAGAGGACCCTGCAACTAAGACAGCTCCTTCCTAGGGCAGGGAGCTTTTGCTAGACAATTCGATGTGGGAGTAGTCCTTACCAGGATGCAGCCAACAAAGGGCAGATAGGTGAGAGCCAGTTCAGTTAGAAAGAGAGACATAGGGGTGTTCACAAGGCTACACTGGGTGTCTACACATCTATCCTCACTGTTAAAGATGTGAGGATGCCACCTTCTTTACCATGGACATACTCAGATTTCCCTGAGTACATTTGCACTGCTGCTATCTGAAACTGTCCATTAAATTGTGTTGACTTTATTTTCCATCTCCTTAGAAACCATGATTGCTTTAAATGCTTTGGGTTTGCTTGATTTTTGTTTCCTTTCATTGTTATCAATGTTGTTTTCTGGACACTGATAAAACTTTTCCACAAACAGGATTTCGGTTAAAGTAAAACTTTTGTAACCCCAATTAGTCAGTTGCTAAGGGGCTCAAAGTGTGAAAAAAAACATATAAACACAATAAGGGCCCCAGGAAGGGATTTTTCTATTAAGCCAACAGGTATAATATGTATATACTACTAGGACTCATATGTTATACCTGTCTCTTCTTTACAGATTTACCAGGCATGTCCCTTATCCCTATCACCCCAGTATCACATTATGCTCATCTTAATTAAGACTGAGATGTCAAATGTTTACTGTTCCATTTTGAACAATTGCCAGTGAAAATCTATAAGCCACCAACTGCAGCTATTAATAGAATAAATTATATTTTTGTTTGTTTATTTTTGTATCTACCCCAACAATGGAATGCTAAGTTTTTTTATTTTTGTTTGTTGAGTGAAAAACAAAAACAAAACAAAAAAACTTGTTTAGTGTTTAGCGTTTCCCACTGAGACCCAGTAGTGCATTGTTCAGATTCCAGAATGCCTTGCCAACCTTCTTGATAATCAACTATAGTGTTTCTTTCGCCTGAAGTGATGGATGTTCCCTGTACCATTTTCATATGTGGCATTATATTCTTCATATATTGTACCTGTGTATTTCTGGCAATGTGGATCTTAACTCCACATGCCTTATCTGGTGACAGTGGCCCCAAAAATTAAGTTTGGGGTTGAGTACCCCTTTACTATGTTCTCATAACACATACTAGGAATTACATAAGAATTGAACTATTATTATCATTTATATAGTACTACGCCAAACGCTCCAGAGAGTGGGTGATTAATATATGAAAAACAGATAGCCCTCACTGAAAAGTTGGATATCTAGCTGGGAAGATACATTTCCAAGAAATTAAAAAAAAAAAAAAAAAGGAAAAGAAACATAAAGACAACAGACTTGGAAGAGACCATACAGAAACATATGCTAAGTTACATAACATTTCTTGAAATAAATTACATGGGAGCATTTCCTAGTTGTATTTTGAGGATCTCTCATTAACAATATTTTGTTTGCAATTAGTTTGAAATATTAAATATGAAAGTAATTTTTTTTTTTTTTGAGATGGAGTCTCACTCTGTCACCGAGGCTGGAGTACAGTGGCACTGTGTCGGCTCACTGCAACCTCCATTTCCTGGGTTCAAGCAATTCTCCTGCCTCAGCCTCCCAAGTAGCTGGGATTACAGGCACCCACCACCACACCCGGCTAGTTTTTACATTTTTTTTTAGTAGAGACAGGGTTTCATCATGTTGGCCAGGCTGGTCTTGAACTCCTGACCTCAGGTGATCCACCCGCCTTGGCCTCCCAAGAAAGTAAATTTTTAAAAATTTGACAGATGTGATTATGTTTTTGCCATGACTCTGACCTAGATTTCCTTAAAGTTTTCTAGGAAAGGGTCATTATAAAGTCAATCATTTTATTTAAAAGCCATTACATATAACACGATTGTGATCATCACGTTTTGTTGGGAGTATTTGCTATATCCCTCTCCCCTCTTGACAATGAGGTCCTTCAGGTAGAGTCCCCATAACCCTAATATTTGTGTTCTCAATGTCTAATGCATGGTAGATTCTCAAACTATTTCAGCAGCCTCACAGACTTTTTAAAAAAATTATATATATCATGTAATTTTTAAAATTGATAAATAATAATTGTACCTGCTTAATGGGATACATGTGATATTTTGATACATGAATTATGTAAATGTCTAATTAGTAAATATTTCAAAGTACAAAAAAAGAACTGAAAATAGTATCAACCTGGATGTTAAAAGTACTAACAGTTGGCAGATTTGCTTTAGATAGATTTCCTCCTTTTTTGAGGAAAAACAGTTACAGCCATAGTCCCAGTTCAGCCCAGCCCACCCCGTTTATTTTTTATTTCCCCCTCTCCACAAAATAAACCACTCTCCTGGAATTGGTTTTATTCTTTCTTGTGGGAATAAATGTATTTTTCTGATGTATGTATGCGACCTTAAAAATATAAAGTGTTTTAAAATTTACAAAAATTACATCATATGAATTCTTTTCAACTTTCTTTTTTTCATTGAAAATGTATGTTGTCAAGATTGACTCATGTTGAGGCACACAGAGCTTTTTCTGAATGATACATTTTCCCTAATCAAATTTAGAGTAAAAATCTTTATCCTTCAAAATCTACTACTTGGCCTGAAGTTATAAAAAATAAAAGAAGATTCCAAGGCAAAGAAAAAGGGGCAAAGAGTCTTTTTCACACATTTTCACACTTTCAGACTACCTTGGTCAGCCCTCTCTACTGACTACTGCATGGAAGCAAAAAATCCTGAGTTTAGAGCCAGGAATCAGAAATGACAGGCAGGCTTGAACCACCTGGCAGGCTGGCCCAAAGAGCTACACCAAAAACAGCCCCACAGTCACCAGATTCACACTCACTTTTGAGCACTGGCAAGGAAAAGAGGTGGATTCTCTTTCTTTGATTTTTTTTTAACAGTCTAATTTATGTCTTTATTAAATAGTATTTCTCAGTATCCATACTGATTTTGGCTACATTCAGTAGCCAAAATAAACAGGAATACAGGAGTAAATTTGGTAGCCTTTTAAATACTTGTATCATGTTTTTATCAATTATTTTTGCACTTATTCTTTTATTCAAACAGACAATTATTGAACATCAGTTATATATTTTTTCAATTACACTTTAAGTTCTGGGGTACATGTGCAGAATGTGCAGTTTTGTTACATAGGTATACAGGTGGCATGGTGGTGTGCTGCACCCATCAACCCATCACCTGCATTAGGTATTTCTCCTAATGCTGTCCCTCCCCTAGACCCCACCTCCCGACAGGCCCTGGTGTGTGATGTTCCCCTCCCTGCATCCATGTGTTCTTATTGTTCAACTCCCACTTACGAGTGAGGACATACAGTGTTTGGTTTTCTGTTCTTGTGATAGTTTGCTGAGAATAATGGCTTCCAGCTTCATCAAATTTTTAGAGACAGAGTCTTACCATGTTGTCCAGGCTGGACTCAAGCTTCTGGCTCAAGAAATCCTCCCAGTTTAGCTTCCTGAGAAGGTGGGACTAAAGACCCATGTCATTACCTCTGGCTTTCTTTGCAATTTTAGAAGAGAGATCCTTGCTTTCTTTTGTCCCACTTTTCTTTCAAAAACATATATCTTATCAATAGCCAGACCAAGTCAAAGCATGGGTTACTGATGCAAGGTGTCCAAATTTTGCCATCTAATAAAGATATATAACATTTGTAAAAACAAAGTAGTGACTTAGAGAGACTTGGTAGGTAATCACATTAACAAGTTCCTAAAATCTTTTGCCTTCACAAAGTTCCTTTTACCATGTGGCTCCTGGGCGCCTAATTCTCATTTAACGTGAAACTGAGACATTAAGAAGTCATAATTTACCTCTAGTCAGTAACCAGATAATCACTGCTAAGGAAAGAACTTTGGTTTTGAGGTCCTAAATGATCCAATAAATATATTTCATATCTTAATTCATGAATTTGATGCTTAACTTCACTTCCTCCTTTTCTTTATTTTTCTGAATATTTGGGTAAGGCTAACGACCAAGTCTAAGTCATTTGGGGAAATTTAAAGAGCATATAAGTTTCTCCACAACTTCTGGTTCACAAGTAGACATATTTAAAGATACCCATGTACAAAATCAAACTTTGGAAACAGATAAAACAGATGACAGGCACTGATTTTGGAAGATTTATCTCAGGGCTTCTACAACTTAGGAGTGCCCCTAAAAATCTTGTTCCATTTTCAAAGTTCTGTTTACAAGACATTTTTAAAATATTTTCTGAGAGTATTTAGATAGATATGTGAGAGTAAGAAAACAAAGCCTTGATTATATACCATCTAATTTTCCAACTTAGAACTACTTTAAATAAACACTATATTGAAATACCTAAGATGTTTAAATCCTGTATTGCTTTCCAAGATTCCCCAAATCAAATGACAAATGAATCTGTTTGACAAAACACAGTTAATGTCTAAACACTTTAATACAATACTGTGACATCCCACAAACATAAGAAATAAAGAGGGCATATAGGAGCAAGAAATTGGGAGGAAGAGAAAGAACCTTTTCTGTTTGGAATGGCAAAGGAATGTAATAATATAATATAATGACAAGATACGGACTTCAGACTGGACATTTCAATATAAAACAACTGTGCTGTCAATGAAGCTTGGCCTTGATGTTTAAGAAAAACAGAGTGGCCCCTATTTCTCAGCTCTCTGAAAACCATACTCTTAGATGGTATCAACCTCTTCTTCCCTGACCCAGGTGCCAGCTATGCGTATAGCAAGCCATGGTTTTCTGTGTTACCTGCATTTCTTTATGGATCAGCTCTATGTCTGAGTAGTGAGCTCCCTGGAAAATACTGAGGAAGTCCAGGCCTGTTGGAATCACCCCAAGAAGCAAATGGTGCCTTTTATGGAATCCAGGCAGTGGATACTGCAGCCTCATCATCAAGGTGATGCAGTCAAACATCCTGTCTAGGACTTGGGCAGTTTCTAAATTTTCTGAATTACATGAAATTCAATTGTATTTATTTTTATTTTTTTGGTTGGATTCATATTACACACACACACACACACACACACACACACACATATCCCTGAGGCATTATAGCACAAAATATTGTTGAAAATGCAAAACTGACACATTTTGTCTCAGTTATCAAGATATTTTAGATGTTACAGGAAAAAGCGGTACTTTAGTGTAAATGTTTCACATGGAATCTCCTTTCTGTAATTTTCTTTGCACCACCACAAGTGAATCAACATAGCTTCTTTCTATTACAATCAAAAAATGCTAAAAACCTGGTAGCTAACAGTGATTTATTTTTCCTCAGTCTTGTCACACACACATTCCCCTCATACACACATCACAGTACTTTTCCTACGTTTGAACTCTGCTCAAGCGATTTCATCCATAAAATCTTTCCAGACATGCTCTGTATGCCTCTTGCCCCTCTGGTGACACTTTATCTATGACCTTTACAAATCTAACCAGCTGTTAATTTTGGTTTCCCTTTGAAAATATTGTGAAGGGAGCTCTGTTTCTTTGCTTTCTTTTTCCATTTGCATTTGCCACCCTATCCCTCCGGTTCTAATGCGTGCCAGGACCCTCAGTGTGACACTCTTTTAAGGAAAAGAAGGCTAATGTACCATGTATTCTACCTCTCCTCTATTCTCATCCCAATCACAAGTGACCTGCTCTGCATGCCATTCTTTCAGAGGAGTCTGAGCAAGAGAGGACTAGCTAACATGGTATGTTAATTTATGATCATTGCTTCTTTCAGACGCTATAGGTGCATTTCAAGGAGGTCTTCCTTAGAGAATGTAATGGTATTATTATTGCTAGCACAGTTCCTCCCTGAACAAGCAGGAGAAAGTAGCTTTCAGGTACTCATGATATGTTGAGTAGAAAATCCAAAAGGCAAGAATTTATGGAGATGTGGATGGGGACAGGTGAGTAAAATGGACCTATTACCTCATCCTGTTCACCTGGGTGACTGCAGTAGTCTCCACGTTGGTGCCCCTGCCACCACCGTATCTGTTTCTAATCTTTTCTCCTTGCTGTGGTCAGACTACAGCTCTGACAATAGTACAATCCAGCTGAAAATCTGCTAGTGGCTTCTCACGACCTTAGGGATAAAATTCAAGCTACTGGCAAGAAATAGGAGGTTCTTCAATCGCACGTTTCTCCAGCTTTGTATTCCACCTTGCTGCTGCAGTACCCTAGTTCCCAGCTTTATTATTGTTTATTGCTTACTGTTCCCACAAACAGACCACTCTCTCGTTCTTCATTCTCTCACTCCTTGATCCAAATCCGTCAGGCTAACTTGCACTCAACCTTCAAAATTCCTTCCAAGATTGATCATTGCTTTCCCTGTTTTTTCTTCACTCACAGGAACCTTTCTGGAATCCTTCTTCTAGACCCAAGTTTATCCTTTTTATTCTTATCCCACTATATTGTATGTAGTCATGGTTTTCTGGTGTGTTCATTCTCCTATAAAATCAGGGTCTCTATCTTTTCCTTCTTGTATTTCAAAATTTCTGACCGGCAGCCAACAGCTAGTTGAGTTAGTGTTGTAATACATGTTTAAAGAGTGAATAAATGAGTTTGGAATCAGCAAAAATTAAAAATACCAAAGAAATTTAAAAGCAGGCCTTTAATTTAAACAAATCTTCTGTGGTCTTATTTGCACAGTTCTGTAGCCAACTCTCTCTCAATAGTGATGAAATTAACTTTAGCCCATCCCACATCTAATTATCGTGAATAAAACTCTAAGCCTAAAACAAGAACTCTACGCCTGAAATGATTCAGATACTATCTAAATCACTTCAGGCGTAGAGTTCTTGTTTCTATGTTCATCTCACCTTCCCCTTAGAGGTTGCCCTGTTTTGAAGCCTGATACCATATTCATTTTCCCAGGGTGTTCCACCTGTGTGTAAATATCTGATGTTGTAGACTAGCTAAAGTACTAGCCATAGGATTAAACAAGTTTCGCTCATGAGCTGAGCACATGCCTTCTTCATATCTGAAATGGTTTAAACTGATCCAAAGTGGTACATTAAAAAAAAAAGTTCAAACCAGTACTGACTGCCTTTGTTTGCTGCCCAGCATTCATCTCCTCTCTTCAAATAAAAGCCCAGACTCTTATCTTGTCTTTGGTTTTCAGTATAATGTTTTTTATTCCCAGAGAGCAATTTTTGGCCTTTTGAACAGGCTTAGACAATTAACTCTGTCAGAGACCTGTCTGGTATTTAATGAAAGCTGTGTGTTGGTTAGAGCAGAAAGGGAGAGTGTTACCATTATAATCATAATATTGTGTTGAAGATTGTTAGCATTTATTATTATATTGTAAATTACTTCAAAGTGTTGTATAATTTATTAATAATTTTTAGAATTTACAGTCTGTGTTTAATTAATCAATCTATAATTCCAAGATGATTTCCTTTTAAAAATAAAATAAATGAAATCCACTAATTATTCCTTCTTTATTCCTCCTACCCCTAGACAATTTCCTACATAATTTGCTCTAAGAAGCATCCTGAGCCATGGCATCTCAGTCTTACCCTTTATTATTAAAACTAGCAACAAGGACGATCATCTTTTATTCTGAATTGTTTTTTAAAAAATTTACTTCCCTTTTAAATCTGTCGAATTATCCAAACTACAAAATTAACTCTAAAATATTTTTATATGAAGGCCCCAAGAGTTGCTGCTAGTGAATTAACTTTTAATCCGTAAGACTATTTGCATATTTGACAGACTATCAGAAGTTTCTTTTTTAAGTTTTATAAATGATTTTTGAATCACAAAAATCCCATGCCAATAAAGCAATTAAAATACTTGTTCTTTGCTTGGAGATTTTTTTCTTTTAACTTTTAAACCTAGAAACATGTGATAGTCTTATTTCTGAACCCCTTCCTCCCAAAAAAACCAAAGTTCCTTTAAGAGGAACATTGAAACTCAATTTGAAAAAGAAATAAACCATATAAATACTGGGAAACTCACACTTCTAACTAATTTCAAAATTTAAAGAATGACAAACTTGATTTTTTTTTTACATGAAAGCTGAAAGCAAATGCTTCAAAACATTTTGAGAATTAAACGTAGGCCATATTGTTTGATGTTGATACTTGGTGGTAACGGCAAATCCATTAATACTGAACTTTCATTCTCGTATAAGCTAGTTAACATGTTACCATTTCCTGACTGATTAGATAAAATTGCAAAGTTTTATGTATACACAGAAGTATTTCTAATAGGAAAAATGGTGTAGTAAGTTTATGTTTATCATTAGAGCAATGGTCAAAAAATCGTAATATCTATACGTTGTTGTATATTATATACACATTAAATACTTTTGAAGGTATATATTTCTATTAATATACAGTTGTGTGATCCAAGTTTTCCTAACATTCATGTCTTCTGTAATCAGAAAACTTAATTAGAAATTTTAAAAATATATAATCTTCTAGTTGTACAATCATAATATTTAGCTTAAATAGTTCATTGTGTTCCCAAATTTATTCTTTCATATTTTTATAGTGATGTACCTAAGAAACCAGATTCTGTGCTAATATTACTAGTCTCATATTTTATAGAGAAGGTAATTTATATTCAATGAACACCCAAATCATCAGAACAAAAGTGAGTTTCAGGTGAACACTGTGAACTAGATGATACAAAAGTAACTCACACTGCTCTCGGGCATGTAGATAAATATAGATTCATAATTTTTTTCTACAGCTCCTCTGATCTTCCTCAAAGCCCTCACCTCCTACATGGCATGAACATTTCTTAAAAGGAAGCTGTATCCAATTAAGTTTAAAAGTATATTTTTGAGCCAATAATGTATACCCCGCATCTACATGTTACTCAGTCCTTTGGGAGTATTTGCACTGGCATTCAGACTCTTTTCTTCTTTTGATCCTTTCAAAGACAGTGTCTAGGCTATAAGAAAATGTTTACCTCATCTCTTGGTAGTAGGAGGATAGAAACAATTGGTCACACCACGCCTTCGTTGTGCATTAGCTGATGCCTCTGAAGTATCAGCTTGGTCTTTCCTGTAGCCTGCTGCTAGCATCTCCCCTTGACTCCTCTGGCCAATACATCTAGACTCATTTTTCTCTGATTAGTTGTGGATGAGGTCCTGCCTGCTCATTTAGCCTCCTCTCAGCGCTTTCTGGCTGGCACTGCAGACTGAATCTCTGCCAAGTCTACAGGTCCAGGGCAGGCCTGTTGGCTCTCACCTCAGTACCTGGGTCACAGGGAAAGTGAAGGGAGCAAATATCACAAATAAGAGGAGAGAGTACCTCTACTTTCTACCGAAACCTGGACACTCCATGTCCCTGGCCCTGCTGACTTGCCATCAACTGCATCAGAAGCCCCACACCCATCTGTCTACATTGCCTCAGCACCTCCCTGCTGGAGGGTCTCCTGGCTAAAAGGGAACAGAAGCCAGAGAACCTCAGCCATGGGTGTTCCCCAGGCTTGTGTAACACACACATCTGAAGTCCTGGGGTTCAGACCAGAGGAGAGAAGAGGATGCATTTCTGGGTTCTGACCTTCTACCTCCCAGTTCTTCTTTTCTATCTTTCTCCCCTTGTCTAGGCCCAGATAACACAGCCTTTTCTTTTTTTTTTTTTTGTTGTTGTTGTTGTTGTTGTTGTTGTTGTTGTTGTTGTTGAGGCAGAGTCTCGCTTTGTCGCCCAGACTGGAGTGCAGTGGCTGGATCTCAGCTCACTGCAAGCTCCGCCTCCCGGGTTCACGCCATTCTCCTGCCTCAGCCTCCCGAGTAGCTGGGACTACAGGCGTCCGCCACCTCGCCCGGCTAGTTTTTGTATTTTTTAGTAGAGACGGGGTTTCACCGTGGTAGCCAGGATGGTCTCTATCTCCTGACCTTGTGATCCGCCCGTCTCGGCCTCCCAAAGTGCTGGGATTACAGGCTTGAGCCACCGCGCCCGGCCAACACAGCCTTTTCTTTTACTTCCTCTTCTTGTTGCCCATAAATAAAATTTTGTGATCTAGTTGGGCCATGCCTTTTGAACCATGAAATGGGAACTATAGAATTTTAGAAAATCCTTTCTCTTTCAACAGTCTCCAAACATTTCTAATCCCAATTACACCCCAAGGCAGATGGATACCTTGAGCTGACTTGGGAAAACTGTGTGTACATTGAAAATAGAAAATATCTTGTTAATATTTTTCTCTATATAGTATATCATGTTATTTTTATGACTATTGACTTAGCAAATTTTACTTATTACTAATTTACCAAATTAAGGGAGCACTCGGAAGGCTTTCAGACTTATTGGCTTAAATATAGTGTTGATTACCTGTAAATTTCAAATACTGGCAAGGATTCTGTGTTCAGAAGTTAAATCATTAATTCAGTGGCATTCACTAAAGTAATAATTAGGTTCAGATTATATGCTGGACACATCTCTTGGCACTGGGGAAAGATTCTGTGAACTAGATGGGCAAGGCCTCTGCTCTCCTGGAGCTAAATTCTAGGGACAGGGAGAAATACATACACACACACACACACACACACACACACACACACACACATATGTACATACACACAACAGAAAAACAAGTGAGAAGAGCTCATGTAAAGAAACAAAATAGTGGAGTGTGACTCAAAAGATTGAGTGACTTTCACATGGAGTGGTAATCTAAAGCCCCTCAGAGAGTGACTTCTAAGATAAAATCAGGATGACAAGAAGGAGTCTGGCTATGAAGATAAGAAAGAAAAGAAACAGGCATTCAAAAGGCCCTAAAGGGGAAAAGAACAACACTTGGCAAGTTCAAGAACCATAGAGAAAAACATCTTCACTGTGGCTCCAGGGTAGATTGAAAGGAGAAAAGTGGAATGAAATTGGAAAGGTCAGGGGGCGATTATGTAGGGCTTTATAAACAAGGAGAAAGGGTTCTGATTTTAAACATAGTACAAAGGGAAGTCATTGCAAAGGTTTAATTGGAAGTAGGGGGTGACTTTATCTTTGAAGAAAGATTGAAGGAGCCAAAAATGGAAACAAAGGTCGTTATAGAAATCCTTGTGGTAGTGAGATAGTAGTAGAAACAGAAAGCAGATGCATTTAGCACAGCTCGAATACTATTGGTGCAGCTCAAAAATTACAGACTTGTATCTTATGGTGTCTATGATATCATTTATTTAAGGTGAAAACCCATTTTGATTAACTGAGAAAACACAGCTTTAAAATCCTCAATACACTCAAAGCACAACAGTCAGGGATTGCACTTTGTTTTTTTGAGATGGAGTCTTGCTCTGTCGCCCAGGCTGGAGTGCAGGGGTACGGTCTTGGCTCACTGCAACCTCCACCTCCCAGGCTCCAGAGGTTCTCCTGCCTCAGTCTCCCAAGTAACTGGGATTTGGAAGTAAAAATAACAGGATTTAGAATTTATTGATGGGTGAGGGAAAGAGGAATCAGGAATGATTTATTTTCTTTTGGAATTATCTGAAAAGATGTATAGAGGAGGAAAAGCATGTATCCATCTCCAATCTGCGTAACTAACGGCCCTGGATTCCGTCGTCAATTAACTCTCAGCTCCTGCTGCTAAAAGACACAAGTGCAAGATGTAATCCTGTATCTCCTAAAAGGAAAAGAGGAAGGGGGAAAAGGTCGCAAACATGAGGAGTGAGGACCTCTGCCAACCAGTCAATAGGTGAATCGCAAGTATTTATCTAGTGAAGGCACATGGCCATGAGAAGGATAAAGAGATGGCACCCTTTGAAGAGAGCTTGAGGCAAAGCTTCAGTTAGGTCCACCAGCATTCAAAAATAAATTTCTCATGTTCTCCTTTTCCAGTTTAATTCTTCATAGTCTACTTTCCCACTCCCTACTCCTGGGGCTGCTTCTCCATCTCTTTATTGTTCTCACTTTTGCCCTTCATCATCCTCATCATCATATTGTCAGCATCCCCTTCACCATCACCCTCACTGCCACTATTTTTCACTGAGCACTAAACTGTACACATTTATTGTCTGAATTATTTCTTGCAACTTCCTTGTAAGGAAGATATGATTAACCCCCTTGATAGGTACCTTTGGGCTTGGTGAGATGAAGCAGCTTGCCCAAAGTTGCCAGGCCAGGGAGCAGAGCCAAAATGTGCAAACAGGTCTGTCTGACTCTGAAGCCAGTGTTCTCATCCTGTCCTCCACTGCTGTACAGCACCCTTCTCCTTCCTGCACTGCCCTTTCTCTCCCTGACACAGCCCCCCAACTTTCTTCTCTTACCTTTGTTTCTCCCATCTTGCCATTGTTAATATGGAATTTTCTATTATAAACAGAAAATAGAAGCTATAGACTATTCGAGCAGAAAGAACTTCAGTGGCGGAGTCAACATAAAAGCAGATCACTGTAGCTTCCACTTCACAAAATCACCGTTCCTAATGTACAGAGACAGATTGAGGCAGAAACCATATATTTCACTGTCACCCATGTGGGTCCTGCCTCAGCTGTCACACTGAAAGCCATGCTGCTTGCAGAGAGTCTACTCCTCCTGCCCTGACCTCCAGTTCAGTTCCTCTGCATTTATGGGACATTTGTCACATGCTCCACCAGACTTATAAGCACAAGATCATTTTGCATCTTTTTAAAAAAATGATTATCCTACAACTCTTTTATGCTTAAATATACATATCTCAACTTCACTCCCCCCCAAAAAAAAAACAAAAACAAATTTGTACCTCTGGTTTGCTATTGTCCTAAGCGTGGGCTTAATCCAACTTTTGGTTAATAGGGAACACAATGAACACAGCTAGGAAATGGCTAGGGGCAGGTTTAGGAAAGGAGTAACAGTGTATACATTTAAAGAAGAATGAAAGGGAAATTAATAAACTTACACAAACTCACTCTTAGCTAGAGAGATGTTAAGTCATTCACATGAAGTTCTTAAATAAACATTTTAGATAAATACTCATACTATTCCTATTCTACCTATAAAGCAGTTCAGTTTCTGGGATAGTAAACGGGGTTTGAATGTGGTTCTGTGGTCTCCGCAGCCTGACTGAACTTTTTACCTCGTGTACATCCTGCCTTGAAAATAGAGTGGATGACTGAATGTGATGGCTCATGCCTGTAATCCCAACACTTCAGGAGGCTGAGGCAGGAGGATCATTTGAACCCAGGAGTGTAAGACCAGTCTGGGCAACATAAGGAGACCCCATCACTACCAAAAAAAAAAAAAAAGAGTGGATATTATCCTTTACAAATGTTTTACACATTAAAACATTTAGATGACTATGGCATTATTGTATTAACTCATTTCTCTTCTTTTTTTTTTTTTAGACAGACTCTCGCTCTGTTCCCTGGAGTGTAGTGGTACAATCTTGGCTCCCTGAAACCTCCGCCTCCCAGTTCATATATACAACAAACTACTCTAGATAACCTTATGCCTCTAGTTTTCTTTTATTTTTAGTGTCTTTATAAGTCACTCCTTCAGGTAATATGAATTTCTTTTTTTTTCTTTTTTTCTTTTTTTTTTTTTTTTGAGACGGAGTTTCACTCTTGTTGCCCAGGCTGTAGTGCAATGGTGCGATCTCGGCTCCACCGTAACCTCCGTCTCCTGGGTTCGAGCAATTCTCCTGCCTCAGCCTCCTGAATAGCTGGGATTACAAGCATGTGCCACCACGCCGGGCTAATTTTGTATTTTTAGTAGAAACGGGGTTTCTCCATCTTGGTCAGGCTGGTCTCGAATTCCTGACCTCAGGTGATCTGCCCACCTCGACCTCCCAAAGTGCTGGGATTACAGGTGTGAGCCACCGCTCCCGGATGACATATTTTTAAAAATGAAACACAGATGAATTTATCTTTGAGGTGGCCTTAGGCTCTAAATGTGTACTTTAGAATTTGCAGCCCACGAGCCATTGTACATAACAGATAAATCTCCAGGAGTTTTCCGTGCCACAA
This sequence comes from Macaca mulatta, assembly GCF_049350105.2. Taxonomy (NCBI): domain Eukaryota; kingdom Metazoa; phylum Chordata; class Mammalia; order Primates; family Cercopithecidae; genus Macaca; species Macaca mulatta. The sequence goes on along the minus strand of NC_133406.1, from coordinate 72,772,657 downwards.
GGGAGGAATCCATCAAGGACGATGCCATGTATGATCACTGAATTTAAATTTCCACGTTCATTGGTTGTAGCCATTTCTCAAGTACATCAAAAGGTCAATGGCAGGTGCCAAGCATTCCTCTGCTAGACCTAACAAACATTCCTACCAGATACAGAAATCCAACCAGGACGCAAAAGGTTTGAACTGCAATGAATGGAGGGTGGGAAGAAAGCATGGAAAGAAGAAAGAGTAGGAAACTTTCTGTCTCTATTCAAGCGGAAAAAAGTGAGACCTTAAAGAGTATAGGAAGCCGTAAAGGGCATCCTGGGGCCTGTTTTACTTCCTCATAATAAAATGAAAGCTTTTCAACCAGTAACCAAAAAAGCAGGTTCCTTTCCTCTGTTACCTACATGAGCTCCTGAGAATGTACCTGAAGCTACAGAAGCAGTTCTGTGGGGATGCCGTATTGCATCTTGTTTAAAACGAGTGAGCAGTGCAACATTCCTTTGTGAGTTCTTTTTCATAGCTTACTTTGTATTCATGAAGAACTGACATGTGGCATAGCCTCTGTGAAATGGGGACACATTCTGAGCATGTAGTGAGAATTTCTAATTGCAAACAGTGATTGGGACATAAAAGACATTTGTGTAAAGGTGTCATAAACAGACTCAAAGAGTGATAAATCTTAAGTCTTTCTTTGCTGTGTACCCAGGTATACTGGTAGTATATTTTAAGAGACAAAGCACCATAGATACTTTTAAAATAACACAAACTAGTTATTTAAAAGGTCAAAACTTTCAGAATTTCCATGTATTTTAGATTTAATAATAAGTTATGATATTCATATAATGTGCTTAAATAAGCAATTCATCTGATCCAATTACCACAGAATTTTAATTCTATGTTCATTATTCAAATTAGTGATTTAACACTTGAATTGTGTGCTCAACGTTCAAATTAGTGATTTAATGATATGGTTTCATGAACATTCATAGTATTTGGTAAAGACAAGTAGAAACAATCCTTGTGGGAAGAATACATTAGAAAAAATGAAAAACAATTTAAAGTACACATGCACTGAGAAGAGTCTTTTTGAACAAGCCTTCATTGGCTTGTGTAGAAAAATGCTAAATATTTCCCCCTTATAACTCAAAACCTGTCTCCATTCAGGTCATATTTTCATTGTCTCCACAGATTTATATGGTTTGCATTATCACTTATTATTTATAGAAAAACACACCAGCTACCTTGACACAGAACTTGCAAACTTTTCCCTCTGCACAGTAACTCATGGTTGGTGCTTTCCTGTCCCCAGCAAAGCTGGGTAGAACAGTAGTGGGTGTGCAGTGCAGCCTACAGGAGAATCAAAAATCTCAAACATGCATTTGATATATGTGTGAAGAAGCTAAGTTCCCTGTACACTGAACAGAATATAGCACCTTTTATACTCATGTGATGAATTATGTGTTCCTGGTGCAGGGATGGTCCTGAAAACAAAGGAGCCTTTGAAAAACTCTCAACAGTTTTCCAAATTGGCCTGGGGGTTTCTGCAGTCAGAGCTAATGTTTAAAAGGAGCTGGTGTAAGTAACTCTTTCAGACTTGGTGGAGAAAGACTCAAAACTCCCTTTAACAGTCTTCTAACTACCAAATTCCTCTCCACCAAAGAACATGACATTGACAACTCTGCATTAAGGGAAATCTCGGCAATCATAGGTTTCTTTAATCATGAATTAATACCTACAGAAATAGCACAGCTCGAGTAATATAGCTGCGGCTCAAAAATTACAGACTTGTGTCTTATGGTGTCTATGCTATCATTTATTTAAGGTGAAAACCCATTTTGATTAACTGAGAAAACACAGCTTTAAAATCCTCAATACACTCAAAGCACAACAGTCAGGAATTGTAGTTTGTTTTTTTGAGATGGAGCCTTGCTCTGTCGCCCAGGCTGGAGTGCGGGGGTATGGTCTTAGCTCACTGCAAACTCTACCTCCCCGGCTCCAGAGGTTCTCCTGCCTCAGCCTCTCAAGTAGCTGGGATTACAGGCATGTGTCAACATGCTCAGCTAATTTTTGTATTTTTAGTAGAGACAGGGTTTTGCCATGTTGGCCAGGCTGGTCTCGAACTCCTGGCCTTAAGTGATCCGCCTGCCTCAGCCAGGGATTGTACTGCGTTCAAAAATATCTATCTAATGCTTTTGCTCTACCTTTGTAAGCTAGAAACACAATGCAAAAGAGAGGAAGCATTCATTTATTTTTCAATTTTTCATTTTCTAGAATTTCCTGGTTGCAGTTGTGATTTGAGTTCAAGCATAGAAATATCACTTTTCCAGAGGAATTCTCTCTTCAAAAAAACTTTCAATATCTTGTACATTTAACATCTTCCACAATCTGTTTTAATTTGCCTTGTCCACTTTATCTCTTATCACCCACTTGTCTTTTCATTTGTTCATTTACTGCTTAGTCAACAAAGTTCCCAATGGCTAAACCCAGGTTCACCAGGCTCACACTAGGGCTTCAAACATTTGTCAGCTGACTAATTCATTTCTGCTATCTCTCTGCCCACCACCCAGAATACCTAGGGAAGATGTATCAGTCACTGTCACTCTTATCCCAGGAGAATTTCCAGGAGACGTGTAGCATTCTCTTCTGAAAGTTTGGTTTTCATGTCTTTCCATGGATTTGTTCATCTTGCCTGCATTTTACAGATGGAAGCCACAATCTTCTCGTTAAATGGCTGAACTAACCTGCATGTTCTGCACGTGGATCCTGGAACTTAAAATTTAATTTAATTTAATTTAAAAAAAGAAAAGAAAAGAAAAGAAACCAAAAAAACCTGCAGGTGAGAACATGAGAAGTTTGCATCCTCTGACTTTGGAGAAAATGAGTAACTTATTGCTCATCTCCTGCATCCAACCATCCAACTTTGACATAACTACTGTTTACAGAACAGAAAAAAGAGGAATCTGGTACTCTGGCAAAAACTCAAGAGAAATATCCACAATTATGCTCATCTATCATATGCTATTTAATTCTACCCAATAGTCATGATGCAAAACTGTTCCTCCTCCATTCTTCCTCATCACAAAAATAAATGACTAATAAATACTATTCTCTCATTGCTGATGTCCCAAACCTAGGAATCTACAATCCTTTCCCACGACTTCTAATCCAAGGTTTCTCAACCTTGGCACTCTTGACATTTTAGGGGGCTAGTAATTCCTGTTGTAGGGGGCTATCCTGTTCACTTTAGGATATTTAGCAACATCTCTGGCCTCTGTATGCTAGTAGCACCTCCACAGTTATCACCAAAAAATGTCAGCATACATTTTTCAAATATCCACTGGGGTTGAAAATCACCCCCTGTTGAGAACCACTGAATCTAATAACAAGTCCTGAAAGCTGAAATTCCAAAGTTTATCCTGAATCTGAATGTCTCCCACAGAATCCATCATGTGAACTAGATCTAAGCCCCAGCTTCTCTCACTTGGACACCACAGTCATTTTCCATCACATCCTGTCAGTCCATCCTCTGCTCTGTAGGCAGTGTGATATTTTTAAAACTGCAATCAAGTTATGTCCTTTCTCTTCTTAAAAACTTCCAATGGTTTCTTGCTACATTGGAAAGTGCTCACTCTATCACCACCTAGAACCAACCTCCTGCCATCCATGATCCTCTAGTTTCACTGGTTTCACCCCGTGTTAATTTTTGGTGTGATTACATTCATCATCTCTATTTGAAATTATGTTACTTGTTCATTTTTCACCTGTCTCACCTGCTGTGCTGTAAGCTCCATGACAGGAAATATCATATCCATATTATTTACTGCAATATTACCCATGGGCTAGGGCAGTCACCTGGCACATAGTAGGTACTTAATGAGTATTTGCTGGATGAATAAATTATTAAATGTTAGAAATAATAATAAATGTTATCTGTTTGCAGGAGAGCATATTGTTTACTTAAAATAATATCTTGTTTTTATATTACCAAATCTATTCAAAATAATCCAAAGTTTTCTTATCTCACCTCGAATTAAAGCATAAGCTGTTTCAATCACCTGCAAGACCCGCCCTGAGCTGGACAACTACTACCATCCTGACATGGTTTTCTAACCCTCCCATGCCACACACTTCACTCTAGCCATATGCAGATCTTCTTTTGTTCCTAAACATGCTACATTCCCATTTCAGAACCTTGCATCTGCTGCTTCCCAAGCCTGAATGTTGTGCCCCAGATATCCTAGAATTCATTCTTTCATGTCCTCCGGGTTTCTGGTCAAGCATCTTCTTGTCATAAGGACTGTCATCAATTACTTTATAGACAGTAATAAGAAAGAAAAAGCAACTCCTGGCTACTGTCAGCTTGGAGCTGCCCTGGCTCTAGTGGCTAGGTATGGCATTCCCCTTTTGAATATAAACAATTTTATACAACAACAACATTTGACAAATTTTCTCTGTAATATGATAGATCAAGACAAAAACAAGACAGCTCTGTAATTGTGTCTGAGCAAAGAAAAATGAATGAAACACTCAAATATTTTCCTTGTTCCTGCTAATATGAGTGACTGCTTTATCTTTATCAATTTTAGCTTCAGTACACTTTGTTCCTTCCATCTTCCACATAAAATTATTAATATTAAGGTCCATGCATGGTGGTGCACATCTGTAATCCCAGCTACTCAGGAGGCTGAAGCAGGAGGATTGCTTGAATCTAGGAGTTCGAGGTGGCAGTATAAAATGATTGCGCTTGTGAATGGCCACTGTCCTCTAGCATGGGCAACAACAAGACCCTGTCTTTACAAAATAAAAATAAATAAGTTTTAAAAAGATAATTAAGGCAACCATAGAATTGCTTTGACTCTCTGACAGTACTCAATCAAGAGCAAAACCACACTTCCTTGAAACATACCCCAAATTCACCTCATACAAACTCAAATCCAATAATAAGCCCCTGTTAACAACCTATTACTGTGACATCCCACAGTTCCCCATAGTGTAATGATGAAAGGACCTAATAAACTCAACTTTGTTCAAATACAAGTTTGTTTACAGTGGAGTTGTTTGGAGGACATTGGCGATAGCAACCCCCAACTCCAATGAGCACTTAACATGGCCTTAAGTAAGATGATCATATATCTCAGTTTTCTGGGGAGAGTCCAAGATTACACCTCTTGATTATGTATGTCATTTGGTTACTGACAGCTCTCATCCTCAAAAATGTCCCAGTTTGAAAGATAAATTGGCCATACCTTTAATCTGCACTATTTTTTTCAGTGGCATCAATCACCATCTGGTACATCAAACATTTTTTATTTGTTCTATCTCTTTTTTTCACTCTCTGTATCCTCCCTTTCCTCCTATTCCTCTACTAAAATATGAATGCACGAAGTACAGCAACTTTATCTATTTCTTTTTATTGTACTGTTCCCATCACCTATAATACTTCTTGGAACAGAGAAGTCTCCCAGCAAATGTCTGTTGAATGACTCAACTAATGAATAGTTACAACATAACACTACAAGAGATCTTCGAGTTCGGAAAACATTTTGAAAAATCATTCAAACCCCCAAATCAGTCATTTTTCTATATACTAACATGTAGAAACTGACATTAAAATACAGTACCATTTATGATTGCTCCAAATAAAGTGAGTTACTTAGATATACCCTTAACAAAATATGTATAGAATCTGTATGCTGAAAATTACAGTGTTAATTAAAAAAATCAAAGGAGACAAAAAATAGAATATCATGGGTTAAAAGACTCAACATAACAAAAAATCTCAATTCTCCCCATGTTGATCTATAGGTTTAATACAACTCCTATCAAAATCTCAGCAAGGCTTTTTATAGACATAGACAAGCTTATTATAAAATTTAGGGGGGAAGGCATAGCTCTAGAATAACTGAAACAATCTTGACAAATAAGAATAAAGTGGTAGGAATCACTCTACCTGATATGAAGACCTATTGTAAAGCTATAGTAATTAAAGTAATGTGATATTGATGGAAGGATAAACACACAGATTCTGAGAACATAATAGAGAACCCACAAATAAATCCACACAAATAGCCCCAACTAATTTTTTACAAAGATGTAAAAGTAACTTCACGGAAAGAGGAAAGACTTTCACCAAATGGTAGGGAAGCAAGTGGACTTTCATTGGCTAAAAAAATAAACAAATAAATAACCTAAATCTAAATCTCATATTTTATTCAAAAATTCACTCAAAATGAAATATGTGCCTCACTGTAAAATGTATAGGTGTAAAACTTTTAGAGAAAAATAAGAGAAAGGGTCTAAGACCTAGAGCTATGAAAAGGGTTCTTTGACTTGACACAAAAAGCACAATCCATAAAAGAAAATAATTAATAAATTGGACCCCATCAAAATTATCAACTTTTGTTCAGTGAAAGATCCTGTTAAGAGAATAAAAAGACAAGTTACAGACTGGGAGGAAATATTTGTAAACCAAATATCTGACAGTGGACTAGTATCTATAATATATAAAGATCTTTCAAAACAATGTAAACAAAATCTAGTTAGAAAATGAGCAAAAGACAGGAAAAACACATTTCACTGAAGTGGATGTAAGATGGTAAGTAAGCACATGAAAATATGTTTAACTTCATTCAGCCATTAGGATAATGCAAATTAAAGCACAATACAATATCTGATAGCTATCACTATATATCTATCAGATAGGCTAAAATAAAATTTAGTGACAATACCAAATGCTGACAAAAATGTGAAAAAACTGGATCACTCATATAATGCTGATGGGAATGTAAAATATTATACCTACTATGGAAAATAATCTGACAGTTTCTTACAAAAACATGATCCTAAGACCCAGCAATTGTGTTCTTCTACATCAAGGAAATGAAAACTTACGTGCCCACAAAAACCTACAAACAATGTCCATTGTGGATTTATTTGTAATAACCAAATACAGGAAGTGCCCCAGATGCTCTTGATGGATGAGTGGTTAAACAGTTTGGTACATCGTGTCATGGGATACCACTCTGCGATTAAAACAAAATATAAGCTATTGATACATGCAAATTCAGATGCATGTCCAGGCTGGGATGAAATCTTCTAGGCTGACGCAGCCCGAGCACGCAACAGAGCTTTATGAATTAGTAGGGCTGGATTTTAATCCTGACTGTCCTCTTGGTTGAGCACTCAATGGTAAGACATACTCCTAGCAAAAAAGGGCATACAATTTACTCTGGATATTATTTGTGTAAAACACTTGTGGCCCATTTGACTTGAATAAAATTTAAGTCAAAATTCATATAAGCCTTTTTAAAAACAGAAATGTGAGAGAGGTTTTGTTTTATTTGTTGTTGTTTTATGTGTTTGTTTGTTGCTAAAGTATGATTCTCAGCAACACGTAAAATCAGCTGATGTTAGACATATATTCAGAAAACCACAAAGGCTCTGAAAATTTCGCATGAAATTTTCCCTTTAATCACTAAGCATTTATTTTTTAATCTCACACCACTGGAGTTCTCATGAAAGCTTTTAGTCTGAATGCTACTCACACCTTGCTTAGAGAGAAAACAAAAAATAATTTTCACAATATTTCTTCTTCAATTCTATGGTTAAGTGCTGAACTGATGACCTAGAGTCAATACCAAATTCATAATTGATAAAAGAAAAAAATACAACTTTTTTTTTTTGTAATTAGTAGTGATGTATCTGTTGATGAGGGATTGTACGCAGCTATGTGTTCATTCAAGTATGGGAAAAATAAAGACTGTTTTCTTAAGCCAAGGGAGCCACTATTAAAACCCAGGAATATCTTTGAAGGCCTGTCCAAGTTATTTAAAGTCAATAAACTTAATTGGAAATAATATTATCAGAATGTTCATTGACATTACTCCATAAATTCTGAGTTTCTGATCAATATTGTTGGTAAAATTCCATGAAGAAAACAATATTGTGAGGGAATTCTCTGCATTTTCATCCACACACACTGACTTCCAAACTCTGCACAGTGTGTGAAACACCAGCTTATTTGCCTCCCTTGATACAGATCTAACCACTATTCACAGAGTTCTATTTATAGACATAGAATATATCTGTATCGAAATATTTCATTCCTGCCGGGCGCGGTGGCTCACGCCTGTAATCCCAGCACTTTGGAAGGCCGAGGCGGGCGGATCACAAGGTCAGGAGATCGAGACCACGGTGAAACCCCGTCTCTACTAAAAAAATACAAAAATTAGCCGGGCGTGATGGCGGGCGCCTGTAGTCCCAGCTACTGAGGAGGCTGAGGCAGGAGAATGGCGTGAACCCGGGAGGCGGAGCTTGCAGTGAGCCGAGATCGCGCCACTGCACTCCAGCCTGGGCGACAGAGCGAGACTCCGTCTCAATTTAAAAAAAAAAAAAAAAAAAGGAATATTTCATTCCATGTAAAAATTGTTAAGGGAAAATATGATTGATTAGATCTGCAAGATAAGAACTGAGTTGTATGCATTATTAAAACAAGAGGAAAAGTTCAATCACCTAACGTAAAAAGTAATTTTCAGAAGCTTGGCAAATTTTCTAGGATATTTTAAGTTTTAATGTACTAATAGAGGGAGCAAACATCAATATCATTGTTTACATTGCTTAAAAGGATTGATGTATATTCTGAAGTTATGATAAAGATTAAGATTAAAGACTTAACAATCAAAGAAATCTAGGTTCAAGTTTAGATTCTGTTATTTGCTTGATGTGTGACCTTGGGCAAGTTACTTAATGTCTGGAAACTTCAGTTACTAAACCTTACTATGCCTCAACTCTAAAATGAAGATAATGTTAACTCTTTATTCAGTTGTTTTGAGAATTAAATTAGAAAATTCAAAGATGTTAAAGTTCTGTATCTTTTAAAACTAATGCAAAATGCTTAGCACAATGGCCACATGGCAAGTATTTAATTAAGACATTATTTTTATTAGTATTGTCCAAAACTCACTATTATCATGAAAATTTATGCTAATGTAGCTGTCCATCTTCTGTGTTAAATCTTTTCAAGGAGAACATTATATCATATTTAATTTTCTGTAAGTTAAAATCAGGCAATAGTTTCCCATTATGATGCTGAAATTTCCAATTTTGAATTTAAAATGGAGCCACATTCTTAATGATTTTCAATCTTTTCCAGACTCTAAGAAGTTATGAAATTAACTTTGACTTGATCATCTTAGATAATTTCTAGAACATCACTATAGAGATATTTTTAACCCCTGAAACATGGGATATATAAAGTCACTATTTCATTTTCAGAAATATTAGTTTCTCTTTTTACAACAAGCTTAACACTGAAAGTGATCCATAATCTGCTCAAACTTCAATACTTCCTTGGATCAAAAGCTTGTGACAAGCAAGCAAATCCAAAGCTCAAACTCATATCCCACGGTAAAGTCAAGAAGTATATCTTTTGATGTAATTTTTTTACCATTACCTTGGTCTTTAAGTCATGTTATTTCTGTTTTTCTAAATTTTACATAAGAGGAAGACATATTTTATTTACACAAAGTAATACAGATTTTAAAAGCTGAGAAAACTTATCTGAACCTATGAATATGGTGATAATCCACAAAAACCTGTATCTGTTTATTCTAACAATATCCTTCTCCTAACTATGCTATATGTAGTTTTTGGCCTGTGAGCTTTCAAAGCTGAAAGCACAGGCAACACAATGAGTATTTTATATCAGAAAATGAAGTCTCCCCAAGTTCTATATGCTTAAATACTAAGAACAAACTTGACATTAGTCAAATATAGTCCCCAACCATATTCACAACACCTGGAAAATATTAAACTGATAAAGCATTGAAAACCAAAATACATATATATTTGTGTATGTGTATATATTCTTTAAGGACTTTTCCCAGATACATACCTTTTTATGTCAATGCCATCTCTATTAAATGTAGAGCTGCTGTATTTCTCAAATCATATTTTCCAAATCAAAACCATTTGGTAACAGATATTTCTATTCACTCTGGAGGACAATTCCATTAGGCCTATTTTCCTGGCAATGACCTAGAATTTACAAGTCTGAATACAACTTAAGATCTAAATATTTGTAAATCACTCCCGTATTGTGAACAATTCTTGTTATACCAGATTTTTCCATGATTACATGAACCATTAATATGTGTATTTCAACCAAGAGAAAGCTGTAGAATTCTATGTGTTACATTCTGGAGGTATTTTTACAATATAACGTGTGTCTGTGTTTTGCTAGTTATGAATTCTTCAACAGAGTAATTACTGCAAATTGACTGTACTGATATTAGCATCAAGGGACACATTCATAAAACACACGTCAGCACTTTTACAGAAGTCACACATTTGTTAGCACAGCAAATCCAAGGACAGCAGAATGGAAAATTTATTTATAGGTGAGAGCCCAGGAAAACCTATTGTGAACACATAAAGCATCTTGAATAACTATTAAGGGGCATTATTTTATTTAAAAAAAATTATTCAAGACCATATTTTACACAAATTAAAGAGGGCTTTTAGAAAAATTCAAGGACAAGCTTTTCATATGCTATCAAAGCAAACAAGGGTTATGTGGATATTTTGAGTCATTTCATATGCATTTAGGAATAACCCAAGATATGCGTAATCCTTAAAAATCATTATCTCAAATATTATTCACAAGGTCATCTTTTGATGAACAGCAACAAGCAGGATTACAGTTCTCTTTGAATTTTAGTTTGCAAAGGAAAATTGTCACATTCAGAAATGAAATTAGATTCCTCCAGCAGCTCATACAGGGACATAATTAGTAGTACAAAGACCGAGACAAATTACACCCCAATGGCAGTATTGGGTTTCATATTGGACTACCAAGGGTTATATTATTGATGAGAATAGTTGCTGCCTCACAATTTGGGTAATCCCAAAGTTGCCTTTAACTCTGTTCATCTTTTAAGAAATTCTTGCCAACTCATCATCAACACACATATGCTGCACACACACACACAAATTTATCCCTAAGTACCTAGTTATAGAAAACCACCACAGCCCATCAAGATCCCTAATTATGGTCCAACTTTTATATGTTCCTATCAAATGGTATCAATTTGTAGTTCCATTTTTTCAGAATTTCACTTTTTACTGCATGGTATTATAACCGTGATAATTGGTTAATCTATTAATTAAATCAATTAATGGGTTACTTTGCCAAGCAACCACAACTTCTAATATGTACCCTAGTAGGAAATATCTACCTTTAATATAGGTATTATTGTTACTATTCCCATTTGATATGAGAAAACTGAAAGACTCAGAGAACTAACATGCAAATCCAGGTGCTGATTCAAAAATCCCATGTACTTTCATCAATTACATCATTCTTCCCAAAGGGAGTATTGAGACATTACTAGGTGTTTTGTTCAGCTAAACCAGGGAAATTCTGGGCTAAATAAAGATTAACAGATTTCTTCACCACTGGAATTCCTAGATCTGATGTGTTGTACAAAGTAAGAAGGGTATAATATTTATAATACTTCCGAAAACTGTTAACATGTGGTTGCCCTTTCTCTCCCTGCTCAGACTATCACGTAGGACTAGTATTTTCCTAAACATACTTTGGAAAAAAAACACATTAAAGTTTATGGTTTTTTCCCATATTCATTAATTTATTTTATTTAAAGGACCTGTACATTTTTGTAACCCTGTGTCCTTCAACTCAGCAAAATTTCTCTATTTTCTTGCAATATTCTTTTTTTTGAGACTCCATCTCACTCTGTCACCCGGGCTGGAGTGCAGTGGCGCGATCTCGGCTCACTGCAAGCTCCGCCTCCCAGATTCATGCCATTCTCCATTTGTTATCTTTGTTTGATCCTCTTATTTTCTATATCTTTTGGAGATTCTTATTATATATCTATCTTTTCTCTCATCTTTTTTATTGTGTTAATATTTTTGGCATCATCTACAGATTTCTTGCATTTGTCATTAATGTTGCTAAGTCAATTTGAGGGAAGAATCTAACTTTTTGCTTACTACCTCAAGATTTCTTTAAATTTCTTATTGTGGTAAAATATATATAACAAATAACATTTTAGCATTTCATCCAATTATAAGTGTACAGTATATGGCATTAAATACATTCAGATGGTTGTGCAAGCATCTACCATCATACATCTACAGAATTTTTTCATCTTCTTCAACTGAAACTCTGTACCTGTTGACCACTAACTCTGTTCCTCCTTCTCCCAAACCCATGGCAACCACCATTCTACTTTCTGTCTCTATGATTTTGACTACTCAAGGTATCTCATATAAGTGCAGTTGTATTTGTCCTTTGGTGAATGACTTGTTTCACTTAGCATAATGTTCTTATGATTCATCAATGTCATAGTATGTGTCAGAATTTCCTTCCTTTTGAAGGCTGAATAATATTCCATTGTATGCATATACCACATTTTGTTTATCACCCATCTGCTGATGGACATTTCGGTTGGTTTCACCTTTTGGCTATTGTGAATAATGCTGTTATGAACATGGTGTACAAATATCTGTTTGAGTCCCTGCTTTCAAACCTTTTGGCTGTATACCTAGAAATGAAATTGCTGGATCAATGGCAATCCTATGTTTAATTTTTTGAGGAACTACCATACTGTTTTTCACAGCAGCTATATTTTACAGTTTCACTAGCAATGCACAAGCATTCCAGCTTCTCCACATCTTCTCAAACACTTCTTATTTTTTGCTTTTTTTCCCTCTAATAACTATCCAAGAAGTCACTTGCATTGTAAGAGGTGATTTGAATATTGAGTGCTAGACCTGTGAGGGCACATACTGGTTTATCACACACTCATGGGCACCTGGAGAGTAGGGAATACATAGTAGTTGCATAGCAATAAACATAGTAAATTTTTGTTATACAGTATCATAAGAGATAACATTAAATTCAATAAGAGAGCCTAGAATGAAAGGATACACTGGCATTTTGTCTTGTGGGTAAGTAGGAGCCATTGTGAATTTGGAAAAAGTTAATTAGGCTAAAACACAGGTATTTGCAGAAATTTTTCTGGAAGTAAGCCCACTTAGGAAATGGCAAGATAAGTCATGATTTTATGAGAGAATAAAGTAGGTACATCAACCCAAGAGGGTTTGTAAAATGAGAGGCAGGATGTGATAAAAGAGGGAGAAGTAAAAGGTGACGCTAAGTTTAGTGTCTTGGATAAGCATCAAGCAATAGTGCCAGTGACTGAATTTTTAAAACGTGATTCTAAAAACAGAGTGTTTGTTCTTTCTACTCTTCTACTCTTATTCTTAGACAAATTAATTCAGTGCTTCCTTTGTCTACTCATTTTACTTCTGCTGATGCCCTTTCTCAATGTTTTATTTGGACCAGAATATGTTCTTTGTTTCCACAAATCATCAGGCCATTTTGACTTTATCACTGACCCATCCTATGACACTCTACTTCCTCCATGAACCTTACCAAGTTTCTTTTCCTACCCCTTGTTTTCTTAACCAGGGTCTCCAATGGCAACACCTTGTTTAGGCAACCCACAACTACAAAATGCAACTGAATGATTTATTCAGTACTTGTGCCCTTGATCTTATGTCCTATCTACGTCTTTCTGCATTTGCTTAGCATACATCTTATAGCATCTGATAGGGCTTGGCTGTGTCCCCACCCAAATCTCACCTTGAATTGTAGCTCCCTTGATTCCCACGAGTTATGGGAGGGAACCAGTGGGAGGTCACTGAATCATGCGGGCAGGTTTTTCCTGTGTTATTTTTGTGATAGTTAATAAGTATCATGAGATCTGATAGTTTTATAAGGGAGAGTTCCCCTGCAAATGCTCTCTTGGCTGCCACCATGTAAGACGTGACTTTGCTCCTCCTTCACCTTTTGCCATGATTGTGAGGCCTTCCTGGCCATTTGGAACTGTGTGTGTCCATTAAACCTCTTTTTCTTTATAAATTACCCAGTCTCAGGTATTTCTTCATAGCAGTATTAAAATGGACTAATACAGTATCCAACCTGATGGTCTATGACAAAATTATGTGTAACAGGTTGTGCCCTTTCCTTAAGTTACACATCTGAAAATATAGCTTGTAATCTCATTGGCTCACCTGAAAATCATCAATGGTAGAAATGATGTCTTAATTTTGTGCATAATTCAGGCACATATAAATGAAATAATTCAACACATATTTTAAGGACAAATATCTGAGTTTAAAATTCAACATTTTCAGCAAGCTAATATCAAGATCTGAGTACATATGATTTTCTTGAGTGTCACATTAAGGTAGAGATATATGAATCCCAGAAAGTTTCCCAACCTCATTTTAAGAAAAAGTTAAGTTGTCCTTTCCTATCACTGTGGATCAGAATTGCTCACAAGAAACAAAACTTACCAACACTTGATTTTTACCTCATTTTATACCTCTGAGCTCCTCTCACCAGCTAACTATGGGTTAGCACATACTATGTACCAGGCACTCTGTTATGAACTTTATGTGTACTATTATATTTAATTTTTACTGCAACTTCTGGAAGCGGCTTCTATTATCCTCAGTTTATAGACAGGAAAACTGAGGCTTAGTGAAGAAAATTTACTTACTCTAAATAAATTGCTAAGAAGTGGCAGAGCTGCTTACTTAATCTCAAAAAAAAAAAAAAGAAAAGGAAAAAGGAAATGAGGCATAGTCTTCTAAGAAAGAGTTTGGTTTCTGACACATTGAGTGCTGATGCTGGACATCTAATGGTTTTCCTTATTTTAGCCAGAAATAAGATGGTAGATGAAGAGGAGAAGAGTGAAACATAAGAATGCAAAAGTTTAAAAGGCAGTGAAGCCTTGGGTCTGAAGTCCCATGCTGTGGCCTGAAGTTCCCATTCAGACCTTCTTTGCTTGGCTAGCTCAAGCTAGGGAGCGACTAAAGAGTACTCCACACAGAGCATGGTTCCTTCACATTTGCCAGACACAGAAGTTGCCCAATCAGCGGTTTCCTGTCAAATGTTGGATTTGAGTCTCAAACAGCCTTCAGAATTTGACATGTCTGTTGCATAATGCTTTCGGGCATTGAAAGCTGATAGCTGGCTGAGTCTCAGATACAGATGTGAGAACTGGTTTGCTCAAGACCTCATAGCTAGCAAGTGGCCACACTGTATCTAAACTCACAAAGCACTTCCTACTCTATCATGCCGGTTCACAGAGGTAGTCTTCATTTCTAATGATAGCCACTTACCTGCTTCATAAGCAGTTACTTCCATTAACTGGAAGTAACTCTGTTTCTATTAAGCCCCAGGATCCCCATTAGTCACGCAGTTACATAAATTGAGGCTCTGAAGGAATAATTATCTTTCCTAATATCACACGGTTACTTAGAAGCTAAGCCACATCTGGTGTAATCCTAATGAATAATGTCTTTAAAGTCCAACTGGCCTAGGCTCAGATTCCATCTTGCCATTGAACTAGGAGTGTGACCTTGGGCAAGTTATGTAACCTCTCTAATCATCTGTTTTGTCATCTGTAAAGTGGAAACAATAGTATTATTTGTCTTATGGACATATTTTAAGAATTAATGGTAAGAGCAGATGTTACATAACACTGTGCTTTACAACAAGCTTCTAAGGTTGATAGAAAATTATGTTCTTATTAGATAAGGGTACAAAGCAGAGATAACTCATCTAACATCCCATAATGCTAAGTGGGGAGTTCACATCCAACCCAGACTACCTGGCTCAAAAGCCTGTGACCATGGTCTCACTGTAATATAATGTAAAGTACTTAGCACAGGAACTGAAATACATTAAAACCTCAATCCAGAGCTCCTTCTCTTATACCATGCTTATCCCTCCCCACTTGTAAAAATGTCCAAAGAATGGCATTCCATAATATTCTGCAAAGTGGCACTTCCAGATTGCTCAGTCTCCAGTTAATTGTAATTCACTGTAGAAATTCCACTCTCCTGGAAGGCAATAAACAATGATAGAAAAAGCCTTCATTCATCC
Source organism: Macaca mulatta (assembly GCF_049350105.2). Lineage (NCBI taxonomy): Eukaryota > Metazoa > Chordata > Mammalia > Primates > Cercopithecidae > Macaca > Macaca mulatta. The sequence continues at coordinate 72,756,693 of NC_133406.1, read as the reverse complement.
CTCCTCTGTCCCAAGCACCTAGATTTTAGGATGTTCAGGGAAGATGAGTTCTCCAGGATGTAAATAAAAATTTATTAGAAAGCAAATTGTATGCGATGGCAAAGATCCATATCCACAGTCTAAATTGAGAAAAGTACTTGTAGAAAAACAATTTAAAGAGAAAAAATGTTTAAATAGTGCATTTAAAAAATTGTGTTTGGTTCTGAGGATAATGTTAATGGTATTCTGAAGTTATAAAGTGTTATCTTCCCTGCCTCCTCTCTAAGTTTTGTGATTACCCTTATATTTCAATTGAGTTCCTCTATCAAATTACAAAATAGCTTACCTTCAAGTTACTTGTCTTCAATATCCAATACTATGTTATTTGGCAATGATTCTTCTCTAGTTTGGAATATAATGGAAACATAACTGTAGATAGGGTTTAGTGCAAAACTAGAAAAAAGATTCTCCCAAGTGGAGGTGCTGAGGAAATTATTATATAACTCAGTGACTTCTGTGATAAGTGGCTGATCGAGCTACCCTTCATCTTTCAAGATTAATTTTGTTTTTCAAGATTAGCTTGTTAAAAGAGGAATATATTCAAGTTGGAGTAATTTTTTTTAAGTCAATGTAATTGATAAAGACCAATCAGGTCACCAAATGGCACTCTCTTGTTAGCTTTAGTATATGGCTTTAGTATACAGGCAAGACTTACAAAATGATTCCAAATTTCATTTTGCATTCTTATAGATAGTCTTAAAACAAAGTGAATAATTACTATCTAATTCATATCTTCTTTTCCTTCAGGCACAAATAGTAGGCAACTTTTCATTTCTCCGACATTGTCAGTCCAACCTAAATTCTACCCGAACTGAAATCTTCATTCTTTTCTTTTTGATAGCATAATTGCTTCCATGGCAACACCAAATGTGAGTATTCTCTGCTGCAGGTAAAAATGATCATAACGTATTGATAAACCACCTTAAGATTCAATTTTTATGTAAATGACCTTATAATAGAAGACAGAGAGAGGAGAAATAGAAGCAAATAAAGTGGCATCCAAAAAGCAGAAGTGCTGGGAATAAAATGTTTTTCAGTGGTTTCAGTGATGTTTAAAGAAGGATCAAACTGAGAGAAAATTTCAGATAATCATACACATTTACCATTAATGAAGAACATTTATTTAAAATATACCAAAAAGGCCGGGCGCGGTGGCTCACACCTGTAATCCCAGCACTTTGGGAGGCCGAGACGGGCGGACCACGAGGTCAGGAGATGGAGACCATCCTGGCTAACCTGGTGAAACCCCATCTCTACTAAAAATACAAAAAACTAGCTGGGCGTGGTGGTGGGCACCTGTGGTCCCAGCTACTTGGGAGGCTGAGGCAGGAGAATGGCGTGAACCCAGGAGGCGGAGCTTGCAGTGAGCTGAGATCCGGCCACTGCACTCCAGCCTGGGCGACAGAGCAAGACTCCGTCTCAAAAAAAAAAAAAAAAAAAAAAAAAATATATATATATATATATATGCATATATATATATATGCATATATATATATACCAAAGAACAAAGGAAAAGGATTCCCTGTTCTAGAAGTACAATCTATTGGTTCTGTTTTTACGACCCTTTGCAAATTCATTAGGGACAAAGTTAGATATATAGATTAAAAACAAGGAGTGATTCCAGAGCTTGACTTCAATGCTGGAAATGTTGGGTGAATCTTTAGACAGAACTTTCTAGACAGTGTTCACAAATTTAAATTTAAAGAATAAAGTTTGAGCCCAGAAAATCGAAGGGGCTATTCCCTGAACATACTATCTCCATTCACTCTCAACTCTTATCAAAATTCTCTATCTCCTGAAAACCCAGCAGCTGCTGCAAACAGCAGGTAAGACATTCGTAGATGATATAAACAAAAGAGTTGTGAACTTCCTTCCTGTGGGACCTGACTAAAGCTCAGAGGACAATACTGATGAGCCCTAAGGCAAGGAACTGAAGGAGGACTATTATAGTGGAGGCTTACTTGCTGAGATTCTGAAAGCCCTGGAGGGGATTGGTGGGTCTACAATGTTCCTAATGAGATTCAGGGTCTCTAATCTCTAAAGAGTTGAAGATAAAAATAAAGATGAAGAGGTAGACTGAATTTTCTGCTCCTGCCTTCAGATTGGGAGAACATAAGGAGACTGAAGAGCTAGAAGCTTCTTCCTTGTATCTTGGAAGAAGACTGACAACCTGCATCACTGAACACACCAGCTGCCTTCTACCACCTAAGGTATATCTCAAGAAAAATAGAAAATATAAATAACCATAATTATGAATAAACGAGATTATTATAGATTCTACAAGTCTTAAAAAGATAATAAGGGCATATTTTAAAAAGCAATGCCAATCAATTTGATAGAACTGGCAAATTCTCTCAATAACACAAATTATTAAGACTTATAGGAAAAAACTAGATAATCTTAATATTAATTACTATCTTAATATTCATTATTAATTGTTAAATAATTAAATTCACAATTTAAAACCTCCCACAAGGAAAAGTCTAAGCTCAGGTAACTTCACTGGTGAATTCTGTCAAACAATTAGTAAGAAATAATACAACTCTTTCAGAAAATAGTGGAGAAGGGAATTTTAACATATTCTATGAGGTCAAGATAACCCTTATCAAAATCTTGCAATGACGTTATAAAAAAGAAGACGTGAAATCAATATCCCTAATAAACTTAGACCTATAAATCCTTAACAAAATATTAATAACTCAAACCCAGAAATATATAATAAAGTCAATCCATCACAACCAATCAGAGTTTATTTCAGGAGCATAAGATTGGCTTAATATCTGAAAATCTATCAGTATAACTCACCTCATTGAAATAATAAAGGATAAAATAAAATTATATGATCATTGGAATAGATATAGAAAAATCTTTTCACCAATCATTCATAATTACAAAGAAAAAGCTCTCAGCAATTTTCTGAACCAGATAAGTAATTGACTATGAAAAGGAAACAAACAAGAAACACCAAAACCTTATGGCTCATAGCACACTTAATGATGAAATATTGAATAATAAGTGCTTTGCCCTTCTAAGATCAGGAGCAAGATGAGGATATTCATTCTTACCACTTCAATATTGGACTGGGATTTTAGCAAGTGCAATAAGGCAAGAAAAGGAATAAAAGGCATTAAGAACTAAAAGGAAGAAGTAAAATAAATCTACAGATGGCATCATTTAGTACATTCTAAGACATCTACAAAGCAAATATTAGAACAAATAAGTGAATATATCAAGGTTGCAGGATACAAGCTCAAAACATAAAATCAGTGTACTTTCTATATACTAGTACAAACAATTGGAAAATCAAATTAACTAAACAATACCATACACAAAAACATCAAAATATATAAAATACCAAGGGAAAATCTAATGAAATGTTTGTAAAATCTGTACATGGAATACTAAAAAACATTGTTGATAGGCATTAAAGATTTAAGTAAATGAAGAGTTATAACATATTCAAAGATTAGACGATTCAATTCTGTTGACATAAATAATCTCCCTAAATTGATCTACAGATTTAACACATGTCAATTCAAAATCTAAACAGGCATACTGAAGAAATTGACAAGCTGATTCTAAAATATATTTTAAAATCCAAAATATATAGAATAGCTATAACAAGTTTTAAAAAAGAACAAAGTTGGAGAATTTAAAACTAATGTTAAAACTTTTTATGAAGTGAATGTTAAGATGGTGCCATGCTGATGTAAAGATAGAAAAAATAGATCAATGGAACAGAATAGAAAGTTCAAATATAGAATTACACATAGATAGATGACTGGTTTCACCAAAGGCATCAAAGAATTTCAATGAAGGAAGGGAATGTCTTTTCACCAAATAGTGCTGGAACAACTGGATATCCATATAGAAAAGAAATGAATCATGACATTTATCTCACCATACACACACACACAAAAATCAGTTTGAGGGGTATTACAGACCTAAAAGTAAAAGCTAAAATTATAAATTTTCTTGGAAAAACAAAAAAAACACACATGAGAGTGTCTTCATAAACTTGAAGTAGGCAAAGATTTTTTACACAGTAAACGGAGAGCACTAACCATAAAAAAATTATAAATTGAAATTCATGAAAATTAAAACCTTCTGCAAATCAAAAGACATTGGTGAGAAAATGAATAGACAAACAGCAGACTAGTAAAATGTGTTTACTATGCATATATCTGACAAAGGACAAATACCCAGAATATATTTAAAAAAAAAAAACTCCTGAAAACCAATCAAAATCTGCAATACCAAATGCTGATGAAGATGCAGAGCAATAGAAACTCTCACTCACTGCTGTTGGAAATGTGAAATGCACAGCTGGGTTCAAAAGTAACTTAATATTTTCTTATAAATTTAAACCTATATTTACCATGGAAACAAGCAATCTCATTTCTATTTTCGCAAGTGAACTGAAAACTTATGTTCATACAAAAACGTGCCCACCAATGTTTATGGCAGCTTCATTCAAATATCAAAAAACTGGAAACAACCAAGATTTCATTCAACAGGTGAATGTATAAACAAACTATGGTATAGCTATACAATGGGTTACTACTCAGGTGATTTGTGCAACAACGCGGATGAACCTTAAGTATATTTTGCCAGGGAAAAGAAGGCAGACCAAAAGAATACATATGTAAGATTCAATCATATGACATTATGAAAAGGGCAAAACTATAGGAAAGGAGAACAGATCAGTAGTTTCCGGGAATTGGGAGATGAAAAAGAAGACAACGAAGGAGCTACATACAGGAGTTTGTAGAGTGATTGAACTATTCTGTATGGCACAGAGGTGGTAGATTCATAACTCTATGCACTTGTCAAATTCCCATTGAACTGTACAGTACCAAAAGTAAACTCTGCAAACTTATAAAAATTAACCAGGATGTCAGGGGTTGACAGGATAGCATGTGGACTGTAACAAACAAGTCTTACAAATGTTTGAATTATATCACTGAAAGGTAAAAAAGTTTTTGACTTAACTTTGGGAAACTGATTTTACTGGATACTATAAGTACAAAGACAAAATTCTGTGCATACAAACACTAACTCGAGTTGGTAAATTTGTTTCTCACAGGGGTAGGAGTTAGCAAATTTGAAATTATTTGTATACTAGAATTGAACAAATAAGTAAATAAACTGTAG